>NC_133935.1:14737658-15054480 GCF_031877795.1 Strix aluco | reverse complement strand
ATACATATTTTTTTTGGTAGAGGCTCTCAGTTTGCTTTTACTATTGTCATTGGCTCAGAACAGAGAAATGCAGGTCCCAGATGTCCCATCTTAGTTTTCATATGAATGGAAGACTTCAAAGGAAAACCTCAAATATTGCTATAGCATTATTATTGTAAGAAAAAAATCAGTGTCATTCTATTGATACTAGCCAGAGTTTTACAGGGGAAAACAGACAATGAGAATTTTCTGGGAAAACTGCTCTCTTTTGTACTGTGCACTGGCTGTGGGTGTTGCTGTCTCTATTTGAGGGTGTAATTTAAAGATATGTTCACTTATTCTTTCACTTTTCCTATTGGCTTTCAGGCTGATGCCTGTTCTGGGCTGCAAGGATTCCTGATCTTCCACAGCTTTGGTGGGGGTACCGGCTCTGGCTTTACCTCCTTACTGATGGAACGCCTCTCCATGGATTACGGAAAGAAGTCCAAACTGGAGTTTGCCATCTACCCAGCCCCTCAGGTCTCCACCGCTGTGGTGGAGCCCTACAATGCCATCCTGACCACGCACACCACCCTGGAACACTCGGACTGCGCCTTCATGGTGGATAATGAGGCCATCTACGACATCTGCCGCCGAAACCTGGACATCGAGCGCCCCACTTACACTAACCTCAACCGCCTCATCAGCCAGATCGTTTCCTCCATCACCGCCTCGCTGCGCTTTGACGGTGCCCTCAACGTGGATCTGACGGAGTTCCAGACAAACCTGGTGCCCTACCCGCGCATCCACTTCCCCTTGGTGACCTACGCCCCCATCATCTCCTCTGACAGAGCGTATCACGAGCAGCTCTCGGTGGCTGAAATCACCAACTCCTGCTTTGAGCCCAACAACCAGATGGTGAAGTGTGACCCAAGGCATGGGAAGTACATGGCCTGCTGCATGCTCTATCGTGGTGACGTAGTTCCCAAAGATGTCAACGTAGCAATTGCTGCCATCAAGACCAAGAGAACTATCCAGTTTGTCGACTGGTGTCCAACAGGCTTCAAGGTGAGTAGGGCTGCCATGAACTTCTCTTTAATGTTTAAAGGGCAAGTTCAGTCCAGTGGAAAAACTGTATTTAAAGACTTAGATCATGTATGTTTTCCACTTGTGAGATGAATCAACATATGCAGGATGCATTTGTATAAAATGTGCCTTTTCTCCTTTGAACAACCCATTGACACAGACTCCTAAATATTTTTAAAAATTGAAGCATATACAGTATTTCTATATTCAGTAACAGGAGAATGTCAACCCTATAAGACTTTATACTTAAAGAAATTCCATTTTAGAAGAAAGATCAAAGTGAGACTTATACTCTGAAGACACTGAGACGCTTGAGTGTGTCCTTCATGACATTTAGTGATCAGTAATATATGGTTGGCAAGTGAAACATTTCTACATCTCTGCAAAGAGCAATTTTTTTCATTGTCCCAAATTTTTCCATGCATACTGACATATTTTTAAAAGTTTTCCTTCATTTAGAGTCCAGTTCTGATTGGTCTCACTCTTTTTTTACTTTTTATTTCCTTGAGTAAGGGTAAGGAATTGACTTGTGCACAGAAAATTAGCTTGAATGACATTGGACTTAACACTGATGTGATTTGGGTTTTTCGCTACCTCTTTTCCTCCCCCCACCAATGCTTTTACAATTTTCTTAACCTGTTTATTGCTTAATTTTGTCCCTTTTCTCATAACTCTTTTTATTCCTTCCTCTTTTCTATTGTTATTTGCAGGTTGGGATCAACTATCAGCTTCCTACAGTTATACCAGGAGGAGACCTAGCCTGGGTTGAGCAAGCAGTCTGCATGCTGAGCGACACCACGGCCATTGCAGATGCCTGGTCAAGGCTCGACCACGAGTTTGATCTGATGTATGCCAAGAGAGCTTTTGTGCACTGGTACGTGGGTGAAGGCATGGAGGAGGGACAATTTGTAGAGGCCCAAGAAGACCTGGCTTTCCTGGAGAAAGACTATGAAGAAGTGGTAACTGACTGCTTTGAAGAAGAAAATGAGGGAGAGGAATCTTAAAATTTACTCTGGCCTTTTCCGTGTATAAGATTGTCTCTATGTCTCTTTTTTTCATGTGGCTGCATTTCTGCTTGTCTCACACACACCAAGTCCATTGCCATCTTAGTAGATTATAAACAGGATGAGTTCTCCACTATGAGATCACAAGACAGTAAATGTAGGATATATGACCAGCTAATCATTAGTCACTTTGCCTCAGAGTGTGGCAGGCTTCATATTTTTTTCTACTATATTCTGAAAGTATCTCTGTCATCTATACTGTCATTTATTCAATACAAAGATACAGCCATGTAGCTGTAATATTATTTGCAGAACTCCTGCTTCAAAATGTTCCACGTAATTGCTACAGACACTACATAAGGAGAAGTTACCTCCAGTGCTCAGTCTTTATTTCATACTAATTTGAAACATAATGTTTGTAAAGCTGTAAGATGCAGTAAGAACTCTGTTGGTGCCAAGAACATACAGCTTGTCCTAAGCCCTTGCTTCTATAGAATCAACACTGTGGGGTGGTTAGAAGGTGTGATTTTGCCAGCTGCCATGAGTAGGGGCACAATTCAGGTACTCTTAACTTCAGCAGGAGTTTAGAGCACACTATGCTTGTGCAGTGGCTAACAATCATAACTGGATTGGTCTGGAGGTGCAGGTATGCTGACACTTCTGTTGTAACTGCTAAATGAACATCTGTGACAGATTTAAGGGCCTTGAAATGACCAGCTTGTGGTATGCAGGACAGAAGCACTACCAGCTCCATCAGACCTACTAAGACCACAATAAATCAGAACCATGACAGGTATAGATGGGATGTCTAAGAACATCAGGTATGAGTTCACAGCTTAAGTCTTCATAAGGTATATTTTTGTATATTCCCATTGGTTTAGGATTTCAGAACAATATATTGTTAAGGTATGCAGACAGGTGGCCAGCCATGGCCTGAAGTTGAACTGATGGGATAACAAGAGAAACTGTTGGATGTTGCAGATAATGGAACAGGAAAAGTGGCTGGCCAATCCTAACCTGGGTCTAAAGTAAAGAGGTAATGGCAGGAGAAGCTCCTGGGCATGACATATAGTGAAAGGGGAATTCTGGGGACAGTCGCCTTGAGTGTAAGATATCAACAGAAAGTGAAGGGGGTGTTGGCTTAGTGGGGGTACTAACTAAAGCTGACATTATGAAATAAAGGTGTCAGATAAGCAGAGCAGGGCCAGTGGTGAAAAAGGGTGTGTGTGTGTGTCTATTTAGGAGGGAGGGAAGCAAGAGAAAGGTAATAGAAGGTAAAGAAAATGGTGTCCGTTCGGGGGTACCTGTTGAGCAGTCCTGTGCTTGAACAATGCCTACAGCAAGACAATAAGCCTGTTGTGCTGACCTTGCCATGTGTGTCTGACTTGCTTTTGAGCTCACCTGGAAGGTTTCTCTTCACACTGATGAAGTGTGGAGACCAAATATACACCATTGTTACTTTAATGCTGGATTTACTATTGATCTTTCATAAATTTCTTTTAAAGAAAAATCTATGTTTTCACTGAAATATATACTCATGGCATACAACTCCTGCAGGGCTACAAAAATGCATTATGTTTTCCCAAACTGTTGAGGAGCATTGTCCCCTTTCTGGTAAATTTGTTTGTATAAGGTTTGCTAAAAGGCATAAAGAAAAGCAGGCACATCCAGAAACATCGCTGATGTAGTTGGTCTTTTTATCTGCAAAATGAATGGCTGATCTTTATATTAGAAATTATAGTTCTGAACTTCCTGTATTAGGGGAGATAATTCTGCAAGTCCAGTTCTAATTCTATAATTTTTAACATATATAGAGAAATTTTGTATATGACAATTCTTACCAAAAAGGAGGTAACTATTTTGAAACTGTATCCCAACATGTGTTTAATTTTTCTTTATTTAAAAGTAATTTTAAAAATACATAGAACAGTTCTCTGTTTCAAGGCTAATGCCTGAAAGCCAGTATTTTATCAATATAGCAGTTTTATGTAGGTACTGAAATACTAGACTTTGGGATTTCAGAAATACCTGAAATGAGATGCTGTCAATTCTCCCAGTAGGTGGCAACAGAATGACAGAATGTAGTTCTACAGGGGACACAGGGAAGCAGTTATATCTTCATTCACCTAACATAAGGAAGTATTATAATGTGTAGGAAACGCAAAGACTTTCACACACACCAAAGAGGTTTTTGTATGATCACCAAAGAACTTCTTAGGAGTGCACTGTTTTATAAGATGGCACATCACTGTTCTAAAATAATCCACGATTCTGCCACTATTGGTGAGTCACTTAGATAACCAATCTGTAGGGAGTGATGTACATCTGGTAGAGGAGATAAAGAAGTTGACTGTCCTTCATTTGCCTGTTGACATGTTTTGATCTCTAGTCAGAACAGAACTGATTGATAGATCACAGGACTCAGTGGTTCTCTTGGCCTAAGATCTGGTGGACAGTACTTCTAAGATCTAGATTATTCAAAAATGCTATTTTCAGAGATGTGTCTATTTTTAAATAGAGAAAAAGGAGTTTAGGTTTTGTATGGCCATGTTAAGGGGTTTTTAAAAATCCCTCTAAGAGGCTGATTTTGATAGTATTATAAACAACCGGAGATAATAACTCACAGCTCCTCTGCTCTATTGCATTGCTCTGGAGGGCACTTATGGCACAGCACCCAGTCCATGTGCACATGAGAAGCCCTCCAAGAATGTCCAGAGTATCCCAGTTGCATGGAGGCTGCGCATCATCCCAAGAAGCATGGGCTATTCACAAGCCCTCTGGCAGTACCAGCAAAGCCACTCTAGCACTCATGCCAAATTCACTTATTTGCACACCTCAGGACTTCATGGAAGAGCTTTTTTATAATCAGCCCTATTTAGCTCTCATCATCATCCACCAGTGTCTCAAGGTAAAAGCTGAAGTGGGCAGGTCTTGACCAGGCTGCTGGGCTATCAACCCTCCCCATGCAGGGCATGTCTCAAGCCTGTTCCATGCAGGACAGAGAGGTGCCCCGACAAGCTCACCATCTGCCCACACAGGTTGAGTGCCAGCATCGAGCAAGATGACTTTCTTTCCAAGAATCTGGGTCCAGGCCACATCTGCCTCATGTCTCTACAGAGCAAAACCTAGAGGTCAACTCTGGAGGCAACAAAATTCACCAGTACCTGGGAGCACAGTCCTACACTGTGCTTTCAGGTTACCCTCCAAATCTAGGCCAAGGGTTTTCTGCCCAAGCACTCCACAACACAGGTGGACAGAGCAACATAAGGAAACCTCATGAAAAACAGTATGTCCTCAACATTCTTATGTCTGTGTCTGACCTTCACGCCAGACCAGCACATATTTCCAGCACTTGAGTTCACGGGCTATCTCAAGACAGAGCAGAACAAGCACTGTCTTTGGTCTAAAGCAGATTTGCAAAGGCCTTTTTATTAGTTATGCATGCGTGAGAAAGGGAAAAATTGTAATTTGGGTCATCCCCAAGCTCTTCAACCTCAACTGGTTCTAGAAATTCTCTGTGACATTCTCTATGGACACAGCCATTTATTCCCACCAGCCAGGGACCCTGCTCAAGACTCCATCACTCCCTGCTCCCTGGAAGTTTTTGACTGGTGAGACTCCATTCAGTGTGGCAACCCAACATTGGTGAGTCTATGGATGCTGGGACAGTTGAGTTTGAGTGGGGCAGAGAGAGGAATAATTAACACTGACTCCCAGAGGCGCTCTTACTGCCTATTTCAGAAGAGAGGAGGGGGGCAATGGAAGAGCAGAGAAAATGCAGAAATGGACTAAGTTGCAAATAATTTAGTAATTCACAGACCTCTCTTAGGTTTTGTAGCTGCTAGATCTGACATGTTGACTCAAATAGTGCCTAGGAGGATTTGGGTGGTGGACTGTTAGAAGTATTTGCTATGAGACTTTTTCCTGAGGTTTCCACATCTGGTGGAGCCATGAGCATTAACATTTCAGATTGGAGCACCGCAGCTTGGCTGGAACATTACCAGTTCCATTGGAAGAAGAACACTAGAACAACCTGTTCCTTAGTCTCAAAGCAATGATCTGACAGTTTTCTGGAGAAGTGTGGGACTTAGCTTAAACAAAGCAGCAGATAGAAATTACCATGTGAATTATTCCTCTGTAAAAAATATTTGTGGCTCCAGAAATCTCTGTAGCTTTTCCCAGCCAAAATCAAAGAGTAATGATTTCCAGGTTTATGTAAAGATTGGCGAAATGAAGACCATACTAAAGTAAATGTGAATTTATAAAAACCAGTATGAACTACTTCACACTGTTAAAATGTAGGTGTTAGTTAGAGAAGATACTTGAATGTTGGTTGCCAACAGTGGCAGAATAATCTATTAAACTCATCATGTCAAAGTAGACTAACCTAAATTTTAGGAATTGCATATTTAAATTTCTACTGATTAAACATAATAATAAACAGTATGCTTATAAAGTCAGGGGATACATAATATTCAGATTCAAGCTACTAAGTCTGCTTTCCTCTTTGTTACCTAGGAGTTGCAAACACGAGGATTTCACCACCGAGAGAAGCTGCTGCTTTCCAATGCTGAGCTAGTGCAGAAGGAGCAAACAATAAAGTGGTGGAGGCAAATACCCTAATTTGGTGTGAGAACATCTGTGTGATGCCTCCAGCTATGTCTTGCAATAAGCACTGCATTAAGAATCAAATTTCTTTCTGTGTTTGGACGGACAAGTTAGAGTCTGTACTGAATGCTGTCCCATACTGCTGACAGCTCAGATGACCGTACACAGAAAGAGAAGCAATAGAAGTAAATTGAAACATTAATAGAGAGGCTGCTGGAGTAAGGAGAGAAAGAAGTCAGGCCAGCATTTAAGAGCACTGGTAGAGCACACTTCAGAATGGTAATTACACTTTTCCAGTTTTCTGGTTTTGATCCTTCTCTTTCCTATTCATTTGCTCTCTTATGCCTTCTTGGTCTTCTGTATTGGAATTCAGGAGTGATTTTCATCCACATACTGGCAGAACAGGAAACTGGGATGGTATGTGTCTTGCAGGTGATATATATGTATAATACTGAGGTGCTAGAAAGTATAGTGTATGACGTGTTACGTGGCCATGCTCAGATTTAATAAGCATGCCAAACCAGGCGGGACTAAATTTGAAATCTGGGGTATATCTGAGCCCTGCCTGTCCTGATGAATTTGCATACGTGGGCAGCAAGGCGAGCAGTGATGCAGCAGGCAGAACTGTGGAGCCGGTGACCTATTCCCTGTGACGCTGTGACACTGAAGCACAGCAGCAGGTGCCGGGTGCGGGGCCCAGGCTGCCTCCTGTCCTGCAGCCCAGAGCTGGGCTCCTGCAAAGACCTGACACCACTCATCCAAAAGGGAAGGAAACACCACTGGAGACACCATGGTAAGGGGGATGTGGGGACACCAGGAATACGGGGGCCAGGAGGACCATGGGCGAGGGAAGGCAGGGGGTCTGTTGTTGTTATCAGTGCTTTGTGCCACAACACCCTGATCTCATGCACCAACTACCATGTAAGAGGAGAAAGGACTGTCAGAAAATCTCACTGGAGCTGTAAGGCATGGTGAAGCAAAGTTTTCTTCAGAGAGTCTCTAATTAGTGGAATTACAAGATCAATTAGATCTGGAATCTTAGCTTTTTAGTACTTTCTTTAGTACTTTGACTATATTTTCTCAACACAGGTTGATTTTCATATGAGAGAATAATTTTTTAAAGAAATAAACCAAAAACTTACTTACCTTTGTGTCTGTTTTAAATTAAATTAGCCCCAATGGCTGGGCAGTACTGTTCATAGCTGTACAGTGTATACATCTGTGTTTTCAGAGTGCATGAATGTTTTTATACGTGTATGCATTTAAGTAAGCAAAAAAGGCCCTTCATTTTTAAGATTTGGGAGTTTACTATAAATTTGTAGAAATCTCTCAAAATCTCTCAGCATTTCACCCCAATTCATGTCTAGCACTCTTATTTTGGTGCAGAGAACTATGTTATCTTCTGCTAGTACAGCTGCAGGTCCAAAATGAGCACGCTGATTTCACAGGCAGATACACACTTCCACAGGCTCCCTGTGCCTTAAGGCAGACCTAGGGTAGTGAGTATGTTTCAGGACGACAAAAGTCCGCCTTTGTACAGTAAATACTTAAGCCAGGAGTAGTCTGTTTTTTTATTAGAGTGAAAGCTGTCCCAAGTTTAGTTTCACAAAGGACCTGGCCCTTTCTACTCTCTCGGTAGATAAAAAGTCAGGTCCACAATTCGTAAGACAGGTCCTGGTACATTGGTGATGGGATGTGAAACATGAGTTTGGAGTAGGTTCCAAATTTAAATATCATGTAGAGATCAGTTTACTCTGCTTGTGGCTCTGAAGAAGACCCACACTCTTCCCTATTAAAAGTCTGATATCTATTTTAAAGCTGTTTACTACACAAAATTAGAAGCCTCCTTGTTACTGTTTACTCTCATCAGAATATTTCCAAATTACTGCTGGGGTAGGAGAAGATGGGAGTTGAAGGCAGGAGCATGGCAAGAGGCCTGGCTCAAAAGGCAGGGTTGAGATAACTGCTTCAAACTAGTGTAGCTAAAAGCTCAGTCTAAAAGAAAAGAAACTGGTTCTGCAGTCTTCAGCTGTAGTCCTGTACTAAGCTTTACAGTATTAACTTTCTAAGGCAACGTTCACTTGTTCCATCTGTGAAAAAGCAGTCCGATTCCTCTACTGATCTGAGGAACAGAGCAAAGCAGCTCTTTAAGTTCCAAGTACTGCTTGACTTGTAATTGTAGTTTTGCGCTAAAAGCTACTCTTTAAAAAAGTCACCTGGACTCATTGCCATATTTAAAAGGAAAAAACTTTTATTTTTTTGCTGCCAGCCTCACAGATTCACATTAGGATTTAAAAGAAAAGCAGGAGCCTATCCTGTGCAAAATCAGCATTAATTGAATTCTCTAAGCCCAAATATACCTCAGTGTCTCCCGAGTAATCCTCCAGATTGCAACTCCCCTACAACATACAAAGCTATGAAGCCTCATTGGCACCCAAACAACTCAGATGCTTTTGCACAACTCAGTTGAGAAAAACAGGGTTTTGCAAGTACACTTGAGAGCACGTTACACACGCTGCTGCATATGCATTTGCAGAGTCAGCAACTTACAAATGAGTACTGAATAGAAATAATATAATCATTGAATGAAATACTTAAATTGACTTTCCATATTCATTTGAACTTCTGAGGATGACTAACTGGGGTAATGATGACTTCTGAAATCCCACTTGCTTCTGAAAAAATATCTTTAGTTATGTTTCTAAAATATATGTTAATTTGTGAAGAAAACGCTGCTCCAGAACATTCCTCCTGAGGATTTAGTTTTTGCAGAAGATGCATTTCACTCTCAGGTCACAGGATGATTTTGCAGGGTAAGCAGTTACAGAATTTTTTTTAAAAAAAGTTAACTGGCCAAATCTGATATTAAGTCATTAGATATCTCTAAATGTGATATTACAAAATAAAAATGAGCAAGGACCATTCTCTGGCCTTGAAGACAGGTAGCACGCTCTGCTTCATATTTTGGCATCTGAATTCTGTTTCCCTCTCCAAAGCCAGGCAGTGGTCAGTGAGGTGCTTACTGGAAACCATTCTTGACCATGAGTTGTATTCTGGATGGTGCCTAAGCATTGTCTGAAAAAGTATGAACTGGCATAAGCCAAAACTGTGCCAGAGAGTGTGCTAATTATCATCAGCACAGACAACTGATCACAGGTCAGTGTTCAGTACTATGACCTGACCCTTTCTTACTCCCTTGTATAGACAGGGCCATGGAGATCACAAAGGTGGAGCTCAGAAGGCTTTAATTATGATTGCTCCAAAGCAGAAACTGAAGCTGAAAAACTCCACATCTGAAAACACTCTCTTCTTAAAAAAATGCCTTTCACTACACTCAGTGTCGTAATCAGGAACTAACTCAGAAGTATCTGCTTTGTAATTCTGTTTTTGAACTTATTAAATCCAGCGCCAGGTCCTTCATATTCCTGTACTCTTAAGTGTAAAGGATTTTTGAGCAATTGGCACCTGCCTATTTTAGCCTGGTGTTACATACATTGTTTTCTTTTCATTAAAGTTCCTGGCTACCACAGAAACTATGCTCAAAATTATGCAGATAAACATGTTATATTGCAAGGACACCACCTGAATAAGCAATGGATCTGCAATGTAAAATTCATAGCTGCTCAGGAGCTTGAAGGAACATTTGTTTCAACCAAGAGAATCTGAAATAATTTCCTGAGGTGAATATTGCTTAAAGCAGTTCTTCCAGATTTCCACTCTAGCCGGCTATCAGAGGGTAAAAGGATCAAAAGACATCACCTGTCTTGGGTTACATAAGGTTGAAGGATACCACATGGCTGTGTCATGTTCCAGCCAGGAGTAAAAATAAACTAAAATGGGACGTGCTCCTCCTCAGGGCCAATCCATAGGAGGAAAGGTGGGGTTTGTGTAACTGAAATTATTTTTTTTCCTGCCTGTTTTCATGTACCCATATACTACAGCACATAGATCTCAATCTTTTAAAGAACTGTCCCAGTATCTGGCATGTATATGTACAGTCTCATTGTGGTCATGGGGTTGAACAACCAAATGAAATGCTGACAGTGACAATTCACCATCGTCTGGGAAAAGCAATACACTGGGAAAAAGTAACCACTAGGAATAAGGAGGACTGATATGCACTGTCTTCTCTGACTCTGTCTCTGCTCTCTCCCCTTAGCGTGAGTGCATCTCTATTCATGTTGGCCAGGCTGGAGTTCAGATAGGAAATGCATGCTGGGAACTCTTCTGCCTGGAGCACGGCATTCAGCCAGATGGCACCTTCAAGGATCTACATGATAAACTCAACTATGATGACTCTTTTACCACATTTTTCAATGAAACAGTCACTGGGAAGCACGTGCCACGGGCCGTAATGGTGGACTTGGAGCCAACTGTAGTAGGTCAGTATAGAAGTAAACCTGGAAATCACCATGGTGTGCCACCAGTCTCCACTGGTACAAAGCAGCACAACCTTTGTATCTTGGTCTACCACTAGATAGCATGAAATTAATTTTCTTGTGACACAGAATGCCAGATTCTGTCATGTGTTATAAACATAGGAACGGCAGAATCCCCAGTAACTTGATAGCTACTACACATGGTTTGTATGACTTCTCTTTGCACAAACATTTAACTTTTGGTTTTGCTTATTGTGACATTTTTGCCATTTGAATTCTGCTTTTCTCTAATTTGGATTCAAAGTGGGAGCCTGACAGTTTCCCTCCAGGAATTGAAGGGTTTCTAAAAATTGGGGCACCTTGGGGAACCTGATTTTCTTCACACTTTTTTCCTGGTGACTCGTCCTCTTGTGGGTACAGGCTGTACAACTGACAAGTTCATGAAACGTTAACAAGTTCTGTGGCTGCATACAAGTCACACCATAAATCACCAGACTGCAACAATGAAAAAATGCTTAGGAGACAGTTCCCTTCCCCATCAACATTTGTTTTTTGGGGTCATCGTCTCCCATGTCTGAAAGCTTGCATCAATGCCAACAACAACCAGAACTTGTTGGCAAGGCAGCACAGCCATGCAGCTTCTTACAATTTCTCTTCCTTGCTCAGATGAAGTGCGGGCTGGCACCTTCCGGGAACTTTTTCATCCAGAACAGCTGATCACTGGAAAGGAAGATGCAGCTAATAACTATGCCCGTGGCCACTACACCATTGGCAAAGAAAGCATTGATATGGTGCTTGATCGTGTCCGTAAGCTGGTAAGTCCCAGTAGTTTTGAAACAGCAGTTTGGATTCTGCAGAAGAAAGAAGTGCAGAACAGGTAGTTTGTTAACTACAAATTATACCAATGGTTCAGAAAGGAGCTTGCAAGACATATAGAGGCATCATTACTAGGCCAAAAGAGAGAAGCCCAATAGTTCACTTTCCAGCTGTATGCCTCCAGATATTCTTAAAAAGTGGTTCTGAATATGTAATTCTTCATTATTAGCACAGCCCTAGAGCACCAATACTGATATAGAAGGGTGGATTAGGCAGTTCTACATTGCTGGCTTCAGCTAGACTAACTAAAAGAAGTGTGAAGTTCAGAGAGAGAAGCTCCACAGATAAGAGTCTGATTTTTATGTGATAAATTCAGCCAGTGAGGAAAGACAAGGATGGGATTATCACCAACCCTTTCTCAGGAAAACCTGACATGAAATCTATGCTGTATATTGCTGATGACTGCTCTTTCCTTCAGCTCAGAATAAGCTGAAGTAGTAGATGAAGTCTTTTCATTCTTCTTCAGTCCCTATTCTTTCACTTTCTCTTTTGCTTTCTAGACTGATGCCTGTTCTGGGCTGCAAGGATTCCTGATCTTCCACAGCTTTGGTGGGGGTACCGGCTCTGGCTTTACCTCCTTACTGATGGAACGCCTCTCCATGGATTACGGAAAGAAGTCCAAACTGGAGTTTGCCATCTACCCAGCCCCTCAGGTCTCCACCGCTGTGGTGGAGCCCTACAATGCCATCCTGACCACGCACACCACCCTGGAACACTCGGACTGCGCCTTCATGGTGGATAATGAGGCCATCTACGACATCTGCCGCCGAAACCTGGACATCGAGCGCCCCACTTACACTAACCTCAACCGCCTCATCAGCCAGATCGTTTCCTCCATCACCGCCTCGCTGCGCTTTGACGGTGCCCTCAACGTGGATCTGACGGAGTTCCAGACAAACCTGGTGCCCTACCCGCGCATCCACTTCCCCTTGGTGACCTACGCCCCCATCATCTCCTCTGACAGAGCGTATCACGAGCAGCTCTCGGTGGCTGAAATCACCAACTCCTGCTTTGAGCCCAACAACCAGATGGTGAAGTGTGACCCAAGGCATGGGAAGTACATGGCCTGCTGCATGCTCTATCGTGGTGACGTAGTTCCCAAAGATGTCAACGTAGCAATTGCTGCCATCAAGACCAAGAGAACTATCCAGTTTGTCGACTGGTGTCCAACAGGCTTCAAGGTGAGTAGGGCTGCCATGAACTTCTCTTTAATGTTTAAAGGGCAAGTTCAGTCCAGTGGAAAAACTGTATTTAAAGACTTAGATCATGTATGTTTTCCACTTGTGAGATGAACCAACATATGCAGGATGCATTTGTATAAAATGTGCCTTTTCTCCTTTGAACAATCCATTGACACAGACTCCTAAATATTTACCTAAGTGGAAATCTGAAGTGTATATGAGTTAAAGTTTAAAGAAGTATTCATTTCAAACCCGAATTTTGGAAAATCCAGTGAGTGTTCCCTCTGAAGCCACATCTAAAATAAGGAAATACCAAAACCGATACAATTATTAAAGGATAATATGCTGATATTTGGAATCTGTCAGTTGACCCCCTTACCCAGAAATATTATACAGCCTCTCCCCACTGGCTACATAGTAGTGTTGGGAAACATGATTTCAACAATAATACAGATATTAGCAGTGGAAAAACATTTGTCATACAAATAGCTGGTTTAATAATGAAAACTTTTAACTGGGAACCAACTTTCTGTATCAGTTTCTATCAAGTATCTTGATGAAACTTATGTTCAGTGTTGGTAGCTGTTAAGAAAGCTACAAAGTTGACAGTTTACATTAAACAGAAGAATAATACAGACATGGAAATTACCATCTTTTGTACTGTTTATGATGTTATTATTTTTGATGGCATTTGCCATCTGGTAGTTTTGATAGCTGCACCACTCTACCCCAGCATCCGTATCTTTATTCACATTTTTTCAGCTCTTTGACTGCTTTCTGCTCTTGTCTTTTTACAACCTTCTCTCATATTCCTGTTTCCAGGTTGGGATCAACTATCAGCCTCCTACAGTAGTTCCTGGTGGAGACCTAGCCCAAGTTCAGCGAGCAGTCTGCATGCTGAGCAACACCACGGCCATTGCAGAGGCTTGGGCAAGGCTTGACCACAAGTTTGATCTGATGTATGCCAAGAGAGCTTTTGTGCACTGGTACGTGGGTGAAGGCATGGAGGAGGGAGAATTTGCAGAGGCCCGAGAGGACCTGGCTGCCCTGGAGAAAGACTATGAAGAAGTGGGAACTGACTCCTTTGAAGAAGAAAATGATGGGGAGTAATTTTAAAATACACTTTGTTCCTAGTGAGCACAGAATTGTCTCTGTAATACTGTATTACACACGTCTATCATTATGTCACCTTTTTTGTTTGTAATATACAGAAATTTAGGAGGGGTCATATAGAGACATCTTTTATTCCATAAATCACAGGTAAATTGTCCTATGAGACATGATCAGTTGTAGTAATGCCCCACCACTCCCAGCAATGCAAAAAGACTTGCTCTTCTTCCTTGCACATTTAAAGTAAGGCTCTAACACACCTCTTCAAGCTCTAATACACATGCTAAAACCACTACAGTTCAATATATGCAAGCTTATAATGGAGCACAGTCAATCAGTAGAGTTTTCAAAGTTCTAATTTGACATACCTTCACCTTTTGCTTGTTGGCATGTCAAAAAATAATGACCATGGAAAAACGGGTCCCCTGCTCTGTGCTTTATTATCCTCTCACTGACCTTCAGCTGACTGACCTAAAATGGACATTTCGTTATTCTCTGAAATACCATTTCTGGTAAAGCAAGCACTTCCTTCAGAAATGTTAAAGCAGTGCATTTTTTCCACATTTGGGGGATAAACATCTGTGTTATGAAAACAAATATCATTTTTGGTTGGGTACCGCTGCAGCAGGCATAAGAATTTTTTTTCTGTGTCTCTGTGAAACTGTTTAAATGAGAAAGCTCCCTCCTTTTTATAAAAAAACACTTTTCCCTACTGAAAACATTTCAGTATTCCTTATGCCACCTGAATGCTTCTTCCTCTGCAAGAAGCAACCTCTGCTTTATCCAGCAGACCACTGTGCCATCTGTGGTAATCTTTATTCAGTGCACCATGTGCAAGTGAGCCTGCAATACAGGCAGTTGCATGTTCACTCAAAAATAATTCAAAGTAGTGATCAAAGATCTCGGATTTATAGGATTCACATCTTGCTAGGCAATGACAAATTTTTTTGACTAGGAAACCCTTCAGTAACTTTTTATCTAGGTCTATGTCCTTGATGGGATGCATCCACAAGTGCTGAGGCAGCTGGCAGATGTCATTGCAAGGCAACTCTTGATAATCTTTGATTGATCATGGTGACTGGGAGTACCCAAAGACTGGAGGAAAGCAAATCTCACTCCTATCCTCAAAAAGGGCAAGAAGGTGGACCCAGGGAACTACAGGCTGGTCAGCCTCGCCTTGATCCCTGGCAAGGTGATAGAGCAGCTAAACCTGGAAAACATTTCCAGGCACATGAACAAGAAGAAAGTCATCAGGACTACTCAGAAGGGATTCACCAACAGGAAGTCATGCTTGACCAACTTGATAACCTTCTATGGTGAAATAACTGGCCTGGCAGACAAGGGGAGAGCAGTGGATATTGTCAACCTAAACTTGAATGAGGCTTTCAACACTGTTTCCCATAAGGTTCTCATATAGAAGCTGCTGAAGTATGGGCTGGATGAGCAGACAGTGAGGTGAACTGAAAACTGGCTGAATGGCTGGGTCCAGAGGGTGGTGATCAGTGGCACAAAGTCTAGTTGGAGGACATTAACTAGTGGTGTACCCCAGGGTCGATACTGGATCCAGACTTGTTCAATATCTTCATTAATGATCTGGGTGATGGGGCAGACTGTATCCTCAGCAAGTTTGCAGATGAAACAAAACTGGGAGGAGTGCCTGATACACCAGAGTCATGCTGCTATCCAGAGGGTCCTCCACAGGCTGGAGAAATGGGCTGACAGGAACCTCATGAAGTTCAGCAAGGGGAAGTCCAAAGTCCTGCACCTGAAGAGGAACAACCCCATTCACCAGTATATGCTGAGGGCCACCCATCTGGAAAGCAGCTTTACAAAAAAGGAGCTGGGTGTCCTGATGGACACCGAGTTGACCATGAGCCAGCAATGTGCCCTTGCTGCAAAGAAGCTGAATGGTATCCTGGGCTGTATTAAGCAAAGTAAATCATAGAATCATAGAATATGTCCATATTCCATAATGGTTCATCATTCCATAAGGATCATCAAGTCCAACTCCTGCTCCTCACAGAACTACCTAAAACTAAACCATATGACTAAAAGCATTGTCCAGATGCTTCTTTAACTCTGACAGGCTTGGTGCCATGACCACTTCCCTGGGGAGCCTGTTCCAGTGACTGACCACCCTCTCAGTGAAGAACCTTTCCTAATGTCCAATCTGAACTTCCTCTGATGCAGCTTCATTCTGTTTTCTCATGTCCTGTTGCTGGTCACCAGAGAGAGGAGATCAGCACCTCCCCCTCCACTGTCCCCCTTGAGGAAGTTGTAGGCTGCGATGAGGTCACTCCTCAGCCTTCTCCAAGCTGAACAAGCCAAGTGACCTTAGTCACTCCTCGAAAGCCTTGCCCTTGAGACCTTTCACCATCCTGGCTGTCCTCCCCTGGACACATTCTAATAGTTTGATGTCTTTCTTATACCGAGGTGCTCAAAACTGCACGCAGTACTCAAGGTGGGGCCGCACTGGTGCAGTGTAGCGGAACAATCAATCACCTCCCTCACCTGGCTAGCTATGCTGTGCTTAGGAGGCCGAAGGAGGTGATTCTTCCACTCCACTCAGCAGTGGTGAGGCCACACCTGGACTACTGTCTAGTTCTGGACTCCTCAGTACAGGAGAGCCATGGACATACTGGATAGAGTCCAGAAAAGAGCCAGAAATATGATTAAAGGACTGAAGCATTTCTCCCATACGCCATCTGGACATGGTCCTGGGCAACTGGCTCTAGGTAGCCCTGCCTGAGCAGAGGGGTTGGACCAGATGACCTCCAGAGATCCCTTCCAACTCAACCATTCTGTGATCGTCTTCATGTGGAGATTTCTATTTCTGTTGGCAGTTACATTTCACAGTGTAACATCACATTGAACTTGCATACTCTGTATGCATTATATGCATTTAGTTAACCAGATCAGTAAATTACTAAACTATGAAGTTATGGAGTACCAGAAATATCTCTGTTTAGGAAAATATCCTACTCAGGATATACTTGGTTATGTACCTAACTTGAAGCAACGTGAGTAAGTATTACCCAGCCTAGTGGGATTTAGACTCTTACATGGCTTCTCTCACAGTTCTGTCCTGAATTGGGACCAAAACCAGAAACAGGAAATTTCATACATGGAACACATGTATGTGTTCAAACCATGAAATGACCCTGCTCTTCCAGTGAGAGAAGAAAAATAGGGGGCAAATTAAAGACAAAGATGTGGTTAAAAATGGCAGATGAATTGCTTGTTCCATTCTTTGAAAAACTGCTGAAAGCAGTGCAATGAAGAAGTGGAAGTTATTGATCCAGTGTGGAGTACTTTATAAATTCTAAAACACTGTGTGTGGAGTTCCTAACTTTCTGAAAGCTTTTTAAATCTCATTCTGATCATCAATGTTATGGTTTATTTTATTTGCAAGGACACTTAGCAATCAGGATCCCTGCTCTCGCAGTAGTCAATGCACTCTTTGGAATGGTTTGTAGACTACTTTAGAAGCATAGTGGCAGTTATTAGGAGCTAGCAGCTTTTGTCAAAGTGATACTACACCACAACACTCATCAGGCACTGTATTTGGAGGTGCGAACACTGAATCTTTCAGTTTTAGCCATCTCTTCATCCGAGCACACTTTCTAGGCTCAGGCTTCTGCCTGCTACCTGTTTTGGAAGTGGGGTGTCACAACTGACTTCCACAGGCAAAACTTAAAATATTCTTAAATAAGATATATGCTCCTCTTAATCAAGCATCCAGGCTCCTACAGGGGTCATTACTAAAAGCCACTTCAGCTGCGCACTGCTTCACTAGCTTCCACAGACCTATCCGACCTAGTGCCTGTTTAATCTCCAGTGTCGGTTTGCACGTTGCTTGGGTGGTTTAACTGTCGGCTTAGCATCTCTCTCTCTCTTCCTCCCTTCTATCAGGCAGACCCCACACAAGCTAGAAATAGAAAGGGAATATCACTAAATTTAAACTATTGCCAAGTGGCTCTGCCAGAGTCACATCAAAGATGCTGAGTCATTTGTACCCTCCCGCTCACATGTCCCTACAGATATCCACACCCACCCATGTGGCAACTGAGGAAGCTTCTCACTGCCACTGCTGCTTTGGGTGAAGAGCTCTGACTGCCAGGCAGCTGTGCTGCCTCCAACAGGGCCAGGCTGTATAAGCAGGCTCTCCAAACTTGCCCAGAGGGTAGGCAACTGGGACCTCTTCTGTGGGGACTGCAACAACGACAGCTCTGATGGGCTCCAGACAACCCCTCCAAAAGCCTCCTATGCACTGTCTCCTTCCCCTGGTCCAGTGAAGCAGGGCAGGTACCTGACACAGGGCTGGGAGCGTATGCTGTCCTTACCTGTGCTAACAGAAGAACTGCTGACAGTTTAGCCTCTCTCCACAATAAATTCATGTTAGCATAACCCTTCCTCCAGAAGGTGCACCCAAAGTGATCTGTGTTATGTGACAAAGGGGAGGCAGTGAACATCCCTTCTCACCATCATCATCAGGGTTGCATACATCCTTCTCTGAAGACAAAGTCTTCTAGCCACTACCTCAGATGGCTGGCTCTTTCATTCAAGGTGTAACAGGAACAAACAGTATGTTAATAATAAGAACACTTAGGTCACTTAATGCTTTGTAGAACCTCTTTGCTGCAGAAATATTATAAAGGACTTCCACATTCTACTCCTAAATCCCAAATTCACTCCTACCCCTCTAGAACCGCTAAATATCTGTATAATACAGGAAGGAGCCAGTGAGTCAGGGCTATGTTAAGCGGTGGTTTTCCTCCCCACACCTGTTTTTTCTGTAACATTCCTTGAATTTAGTAACTTAGTGAGACAACAGCTGAAGACTTCTGCATAGCACATGTGAATTCGGTTTGTTATCAGCTCACAGAAGGGGCTTTTCTGGGGGACAAAGGGTGCCCCAAAGACACCAATGAGCTTCTAAGGAGCAAAGAAAGGGAAATGAAAGCCATCAGGAGCTCAGCACAGCCTGTAGAAGGGGGCAACACCTTTCCCCTTGCTAACCCCTCATGTCCTGCTAAACCAAACCTACAGGCAGAGAGAGAGGGTTTGAACCTGTCCCTGGGGACCAGCTGGTGGCACCTGCAAGGGAGGACGTGGTGTCCCTGACCCAGCTGGAGTTCATCCATAAAGGGTAGGCAGGTGTGCCCTGCCAAATCACACAGGGACTCTCTTCTGGGGTCCCAGAGACTCAATCTATTTCACACACATAGCAGGACTCCCTACATCACCTGCACCATTTCCCTAGCCAGCAGAGCTCTATGGAGCTACATTAGTCACCTTTAAACTCTCCCACCTCCTCAAGTGGAACAAAGCTGGGCTACTGGCCATACTCTGACAAGCAAAGCTCCCTTACAGGATGCTGTGCCCCTCTGTTCCTCCTGCAGACACACAGGAATAAGATGAAGGAGAAAATCTGGAAACCCAACATACACACCAGAGAAGTGGCCATGCAAGCACTTCTGCTTGACCGGACATAGGTGACTTGTTCGGGCCTGAAATCTCATAGCTCGGGTTGGTGCTGGTATTTCTTTACTGTTTTGCTGCCATTTTATGTATCTTGCTGCACACCACAGCCCACCATCAGATGGGAAACTGCCAAGCCTTTCAGTTTGCCATGTGGGTTAAGTTTCTAAGCGAGTTACTTATTTGGGGTTATTTTAAATGAGCTATTTCTTGCTTGCAGGTAGGCTACTGTAGGCCTTGATGAGAGTTTGGCTTTTCTGTTGCTTTTGTGGTTAAACCCAACAAATGCCAGGCCGAAGACATGTCTGCTTTTGAGAGGAAACGAGTGACCACGCGAAGCCTGAGCAGTACAAACCCCTGAGGTACTGCCTCTGCCGACGAGGGTTTTTTCCTGCAGAGTTCAATTTCTCACCCTTCCCTTGAAAGCTCGCTCTTACCTCTGCCTAGAAGAAACCAGGCTGAACCAGGCCGAGGTGTGGGAGCGGGGGAGGGAAGGGGCCACTGCCCGGTGTCAGCGCAGTTCTTCCCGGGCCTGCGGCCCCCGAGACGAGCGGGCAGCCCCTGAGCCCAAGGCGGCTGGCTATGGCGCCTCGGCCGCCTTTCTCCCACCGCCGGCCCGCGCTGCCGTGAGGCGCCGCCATCTCGCAGCGGCGGGTTGGGGAGGCGGCGGCCCGGCCGCGAGCAACGGCGGAGCCAAGTTTCACTTTCTGTGCCTGTGCTCTGCGGAGCGGGAAATGAAAACTAAGCGGTGGGATGGGCGCTGCTGCCCTCTGACGCTGCCGGCGAGAAAAGCGGCGGGGCAGCCCCATTCCGGCCGGCAGCACCGCCGCGGCAGCCGCTGCCCCTCCGCGCCTCCCCGCTCGCTGCCGGCAGCCCTGCCGGGTGGCAGCCGCTGGGCCGGCCCGCCCAACGGAGGTGCTCCTCTGTGCCGCAGGTGAGCTCCGTGGGGGAAGACGTGGGGCTCCCGAGGGTGCGGCGTGAACGTGAGGACCTGCCGAGGCTCGAAGCGCTCCTGGTCCTGTGGGAATTGGTGAGAAAACTTCTTTGCTGGCGTGTCAGATAGGATGAGCCAGAGCCACAGTGTGCCAGGAGAAAGGAAAAAAAGAAAAAAAACAAACCAGGAGAGGGGAAAAAAGAAGGTTGAACAGATGCGTAGTTTGACACCAAAGTGGGAAGTCTTGTTTCACATCTGAGAGAAGTGTGGAGGTGAAGGGCTCAAGTCTCCTCAGGGTGGCCATCTCCTCCCCAGGGCTGTTGCCTCAAAGCCCACCTCCCGCCCCAGCACCATCCCCCCCTGGCCGCCTGCTCCTCGAGATACCCCTGAGGGGAAGGGGCGACAAGGGGGAGAGGTAGGGGGTCCTCCTTAGGCAGAGGGGGGCTTCAGGGACTGTGGTATGAGGGTGTGAAGGGACTCTTGGGGGTTTGTCGTGAGCGGCTGGTGTCTTGGGAGGGCAGTTAGGCTGCGGAGCAGGCCAAGGGGAAAGGAGGGATGCTGGGCTGGCTGAGGGAGGGTGAGAGAGAGGGCTAGATGGTTACGAGGTGGAGGGTACGAGGAGGGTATCACTGCTACCTTTTCTCTGCCTAGCGCTAGCATGGTCGCTTGGCTTGGCCAAGCCATGTGCGTTGAGGGAGTGGTGCTGAGTCCTGCGAAGGAAACTGAGAAGCAACCCTGCTCCTCCAGTGAGAAAGGAGAAGTCAGGAGCAAGAGGAGAGCCTGCTCCTCAATTCTTGTGCTCGTTCACCATTTTTTTTTATACATTTATGCAGGGAAAGGAAGGTCAAGTGCAAATCTTAGTAATGCCATATTTCTGATAACCAAAATGAGGCAGTTCCATGCAAGGGTTGGGAAGTTTTGTTCATGTCCCTGCTCCCGCACCGGGGTTTCCGCTGGTAGTGCCTGGGGAAGAGTTTCATCAAACCAAAGACCCAAATCCTCCTATCTCTGTATCCCCCTGCACCTTCCTGCCCTAATATCTTTCGACCTATTTCTCAAGTCAGCCAAAGCCTTTTAACCCTGAGCTTGTTCTTTCATCCCACCCTTAATCCTACCCCTCCTGCCAAAAGCTGTGTCTTGCAAGTTCACCCCTTCCCCAGTACATCCCTAGCTGTTGTTCAGCTACCTCTGCTCTGCCTATCCCCCTCCTTTCTGTCTCCTTCGGCAGCCTCAGGGGCTGTGCGCATTACTTACCTTCTGGCTGAACTACAGCAACTAAACCCAGTAGCTCTTGCGGTACAAGGAAAGATGGGCTCCAGCTCCAGCTGGGCTTTCAGAAACCTGAATGCCTTATTAAATAATTTCCAGGGGAAGAGGCAGTGTGAGTTCAGACTCTGTTTTGCGAAGAAAGAAATCTAATCCAATTTCTCTTTTCCTGTGTAGCTGTTCTAATTGGTGGTTTTGGAAATAAAAAGCAATATTCTTGAATCTATCTATGAGTTTATTTTTTTTCCCCAAATAAAACTCTTCAGCAAACTCGACAATGTTTAGTGAAAGTGAGTGTATGACACTTAAGAGTTCAAAAGTAATCTTCAGAAGTGAAGAATCAGAAGTACAGTTGGGAAAAAGTATACTTAAGCTTAAAGGTAATGGGGGAGAAAAAATAATTTCTAGTTTCCCTGCCTTAATCTTCAGAAACTTTAATATTTAACATTATTAGGCACAGTTAACCTGAAAAATAACTTGCTTTTAAAGCAAACGTTTTCTTTTTGTGGAAGGTGAAACCAGGATTTTTTTCTTATTTCCCTTTCTTGTTAGCTTGCTTTCATTCTTTCAGCACCTGGCCTCAGGTTCATTTTACATGCTGTTTAATATTTGTAAAATAATAATTTCTGAGCATTTTTCCCCCCCCCCCCCTGTGAATGCTTCCCTAAGCATTTCCTTTTGTTTCTGATTCTGCCTCCCGGTTGGAGGTGTGCTTTTAAAAAGTTTAATTTTTGTGTAATTTCATTTGAATATTTGTTACATTGTTTTGCTTGTGTATTTTTAATTTGCTTTAGTTTGGTGGTTTTTTGAAACTTACCTAAAGAGCTAGTAGCTGAGTCATAAGAGACTATCAGATTAATGGTCTGTTCAATACTGCCTTGAAAATCAAGGCATTATAATGGTTCTCTTGCTTAAACAGTTACTTTTTCCTGTGATCACTTGAAGGAGCATAAGAAGAAACTGCTATTTAGGTGCTTACATGTCTTTAAAAATTACAGTCCAAAGTGCCACAGTAGAGCTGTGACTAATGTGCTTAAAAACAACGTGGAGAGCCCAGTACAGAAAACAGACAAATGCTTATCAGCTCAAAAAGCTAGAGGAGGTGAAATTTGCCCTTTTGAATACTTGGGTGATAAAGCATTACTTTTACTGAACAGAGGAGTTTTGCAACATTTGTCATTTGGACAATTTTAATCATATTATTTATTCCATCTTCTTGAACAGGGATATCTGGAGATCCTTGGCTAGGTGGAGCTGTTTCTGTGGAACTGAAGGTTCATTTATTTATTTAGCCACAAAAGGAAGACAGGATGTGCAATTGCCATCAAGCTGCATGTCTGTTACCTTGCCAGTAGTCCGCACACCTACAATACCCATGTTAATTCAAATATACCAAATGTTGTTGCAGTAATCTAATTGTATTGACATTCCAGCTTTTTCATAATGAAAGTACCAAATACAAAGACAAATCCTCTGTTTCTGGGTGCTCTCCCTCTTTCTGATCTTTCTGTGTCTTTCTGCAGTCCTTCTGTCTTTGTACAGTATTGTTTATGGGACAAAGAAGTGGACGTCAAAAAAGAAGCAAGAAACTAGAGGTGGCACTAAGCAAGACCATGATGACAGAAGCAGGAGTACAAAGTAATAAAGAGGAAGCCAAAGAGCCAAAGGCCAAAGAGCAGAGGCTAACATCAGTCTTTGGTGTGGCAGACTTAAAAAATGGTAATGTTTGTCTATTCTTCACTCTCATATCTTGCATTTCTAATGCCTGCTGTTCCGTTCTCTGTCCTTTGGCTTCATTTTCTCCTATTCTTTACCTCTTCACTGAGGAATATACAGATGATTCTCATTTTGCCCTGTGAAGTAAGCATTTTGTTTTTTCGGGCAGGTATTACATGAGGATCTCAGAGCTTTTTCCCATTTTAAGTCCTCAAATTGGCCATTGCAGCCGAAAAGGTCTAGATGCTGGCCCTGTCTCTTTCCAAATACAGCCAGCATTGCTTCTGGATTTGCTAAACCATGAACTAGGCCCTAGTTATTCTGCTGCATCACTAGATTGGCCTCTCAAAAGCTGTCATTGGTATTTCAGGTGTATATACTGTTCTATCCCAGGTATAGCCCACCCTTACCACTGACTGTATGCATTTCAGAGTTGTTCTGAGTTTCTGTTCCATGTCCTCTCTCCCTTTGGTGATGACTCCAGAAGAAAGACTTCTAATTTCTGACCACAGTTACTTATACTGCTTTGGGGCACAGAATAAGTCATCTTCTGCAAACAGCTGTGACTTGCTTTTTCCACTCCTCTCAGGGTAGTTCCTTTCTTTGAAACTGAAACAAAGAATACCAGAGGTAGGCTGAGGTGGAAACTTGAAGCCTGCATGGTGGACAGCTAGCATTTGGTCCCACATGTAGCTCTTCATTTCATTATTAGGCCTGGCTGTGTAAAAGCCTGAATGAAAATCCTCATACAGGCAGCCTTTGACTTCTGATTTTTTTTTATTTTTGTCATTTTATATTTAGGTGTGTGATGTGAGGACTGAAAATAGAGGAACTGGGAGACATTTGAGTATCATAATCCAGGCTTACTTGGATTTTTCCTGTCAGTTGCCAAACAAAAATAAATGTTATCTGCTTGAGCAACATAAGAATAGATTGAACGCTTTGTCAGGTCTGAACCAGATGCTGAGCCTGTACACTGAATGGCTGAATATATGCAAGAGGAGTTTGCTGCTTTCAAATAATTTTCACTTTCTTCTCTTGTACCTATCTTCAGGCCTCACTTCTCTTTTTCTGTGCCTACAGAAGCTATTGGACTGTACAACATTGGACAGAGCTGCTGTCTGAACTCTGTGCTCCAAGTGTTCCTCATGAATACGCGCTTCACAGGGATACTTCGAAGGTACCACTTGTTTGAATTAACCTGAGATAGATACATCCATAGTTGCTCTGTTGTCTCCCCTCCTTTTTTTATATGGGATGTACATTTGAAGGCTTGGATCATCAAAGTGCTAGCAAGGTGCTTTCAGTTCACTCAGCAACGTCTCTGCCTTGTGTCTGTCATATACAAGCTAGGGCCTGCAAATGTAGAAGTTGCAGTGTTATGACTTGTTTGTCATCTCTGGTTCACGTGGTGTTTGCACACTAGTAAGCTGTAGTCTTGAACTGAGTCTTTATGACTTGTATCTCTCTTTTCCATAACAGGATATGATTTTATTCCGGGTATACTCATAGGCCATTATAACTGAAGGATGTGTCGCGTAAAACCATATCCACTATTAATTTTGTAACTTTAAGCATGTAAGTGTAAACATATTGTGATCCATAGCCTCTGGCCCCTGATTGTCCTGGCTAGCACCTGATAGAGGGTAAGTGTTGTTGCAGATAGCAACTACCTAGTGTTACTTTGTTTTGCTTGACTGTGCTCTCTACTTGTTTGTGAGGAGGATTTGGACTTCTGCCTCCCTACCAACTATACTAATAATTGGTTTGATTTTTTTTTTTTTCAGTTTACTTAGTTCACTGCAGCTTTAATCATCTAAGTGGATCATTCCTATTCAGTCCTCCTTTCTCCAGATTTCTTACACACTCATCAGTGTGCAGAGGGGGAAGAAGACAAGTTACAGACATGCAAAGATGAGAAGTGTCAGAAATGGTCAAAGCTAAATAATGTAGACAGTAGGTTACCGTTGTTATTTGAGGAAAGACTTAGAAAAACCTGCGGACTGCAATAAATTTAGGGATGATAAAGAGTTTTCCAGTTGGCATATAGTTGGAAATCAAGCATTATGATACACATGCCCATGAAATTTTGAGTGTATGTTGAGAATGAAGTCAGGAAGAGGTGGGAGGCAAGAACAGCTCTGCAACTGTCTGTAACTGATGTTGTTTCTAGAGCCCAGAAAGCACTTTGGGTCCTGCTTGGTTTGCCCCTTATTCAGGAACAGGCCAACTTTACAATTGTGGCCTTTTACTTTAGAAATATCAGTCTGCACTATGGGATGAGCTAGTGCAGGTGTCTGCTTCCTCTTCTTCCTTCTTTTGCTGAAAACATGCCCATTCTGGTTCCTCTTGAGTTGCTATCTGTGCTGTCCACCTCTTCCTTCAGATGTGATGTCTAATATTTCTCCATCGTACTGCTTGGTTACGATTCATTTTGCTTCTTCTCTTTATAGGATCACAGTGCCACCAAGTCCTGCGCAGAAGAGGAAGGATGTCCCATACCAAATGCTCCTGCTGTTGGAGGCGATGCAGTGTGGCAAGCAGAAAGCTGTTTCTCCCACAGCCCTCGCTTTCTGTCTTTCAGAATACAGAGTGAAATGTAAGCGGCACTGCCTCATGCCCACTTCTGTCTGCAGACCAGGGATGTTAATTATCAAGCACTAACAAGCAGTGCAGACTTTGACATCTCATTCAGAGATTCAGAAATGGGAGGAGTTAGGTATACGATGACGTAGTGCTCTTTATAGCTGCCTCCCAGTTGTGAGTTAGATGCTGTGTCTTAATTGTGAAGAGGGGAAGAAAAGCTCCTTCCAGATATCCTTGTGATGTCCAAAGGGTGGGAAGACTATCACGCTGCTACAGGACTCAGCTACTGATACTGGCTGGAGGGAAAGGGCTGTGCAGGGGAGAGAGGGGACAGTTTATAGCTTGATATGTCTTGCTATGCTGGCATGGTAATAGTGAAACAGCTGCTGTTATTACAAGGAAGGGATTTATGAAAAAGCTACTGAGTTCACCCAGATCCGCAAGGATAGAAACCATATCCTTCCTGTTCCTTGTTATAAGGGCAGAGAGAAGAATTTGATGGCTTAATCTCCCATGTGGACAGGATCCCAAAGGAGAGAGACTGTTAAATGCATGGTGACGAGTAATAATGGGATACTGAGGATCTGTTTATATATACAAATACACAGGGTATATCCAAATGCCCTGATCTTTATCATACAAAAGCCCAAACAGGACAGCACTGAAAAGGACAGATGGTAGCCAGCCCATACCTATATTAAGGAGGAACGTGAAATAACATGAATATTTCTGCTTGCATCATATTTCTGAGACTGAATGGCTCTGCATTCTGCCTTCTCCCAATTAAAGAGGGATGCCCAAAGAGAGTTTGTAAAGCTTCACAGTCTCCCACCTTGTCCTTCTGCTTTAAAATTCAGGTGTGGTTCGTGAAGTCCTATATCCCAGCAAGTGGTGCTTTACCTGGATCAGAGATGTGCTGTTAGACATGAGGAAAGGTGTATTTTCTGAGCTTCATTCAGTCAGGGATGTCTGTAATCTTACTAGAACCTAGCTGAAGTCAGTACCTGTGGACTTGCAGGGGAAGTTGAAAGCACTTCCACCTCAGGGTGTTGGATTATTCCACACAATTTGTTTCACCTAAAATCAAGCGTAGATGTAGTCCAGAAATATCAAGATTTTGCAAACCTATGTGTAGTTTTTGCCTAGTCTTGAGTTCATCATGGGCTGACAACATCCGTTCTTTGCATTCAAGGATGTGGATTTTTCCCCCTCTGCCCCAAATTCAATCTTGAAGCAATTCTCTGCTGAGTCATTCTAAGCAAGCTGTGCATTGAGCTGTATCCCACCATCTTAGGTTTCTTAATATGCCAGTCTAGCCAGAGTGGAAAGCCAAAGTGTAATGTTACACCATCCTTGGCTTCCTATGCTGAAACTGCCTGCTTTTTCCCTGGGTAGAGATCAAGGGGTTTATACCATTCTGTGGATGAGACATATGGATAGGCCTCCCTATCATTTTTATCTTGGCACTCGGAAGTGTTATAGCCTTAGTGAGGGGGTGGGGTAGACGAGTCTGTGGAGTAACAAAGGTGGAAAAGAGAACAGAATTCTCCTTCTATTGTTTCTAAGAAGGACTCAAATAAATGCATCCCTCAACTCCATGAGACATCCAAGCCCTATCATCCAGTAGGTATTGAGTAGCCTCTTGGCCCCACATCCAGTGACAAGAACATGATTTTTGCACTGGATTGTACAATGGGGTGCTCAAGCCCTCCTGTCTTTTCCCACTGCCTGCTCAGGTTGCACAGAGACATTGCAGCTCATCTCCAGTCTAAGCTTTGTCCCTGGCAGGGGGTGGCAAGGGAACAAGAAACTGGATCTGAGGGGGGACAATAAATCTCTCTTTGCCATCTGTGGGAAATCTGTGCTTGGTGCTGTTCATAATACTGATTAAGGTTGTGTTTTCTGTTTGTCCAGTGTTTGTGCAGCATGATGCTGCTCAGCTCTTTCTGACTCTCTGGAACTTGATAAAGAGGCAGATGAAAAAGCCAGAGCTGGTAAGGATGGTCACTGAAATGAACACCAGGTCCTTTGGCCCTTATCATGTGTGGTTTCCTCTGCTTGTTGAAGAAGAATCCCATTCACTGACAGTTGTCCTAAATGAAATTCTTGGAATTATCCCCTGTTTGGATCTTTCCTCGCATCTTTCAAATGTGAAAGAGAATCTTCGTTTCATAGGCTTCAACATTTTGAATCACAATTAACTTTTGTTCCTCTTTTAGCGCATGCCAGGGTCTCCATTCTAATGGGAGAGCTGATTAATAGCAAGAAGATTGATCTTTTTGCAACACTGAATTTAGTTATCTTGCATTTCTTTTTTTCCCAAATTTCTGTAAACATTTATTGGTATGTCTTGACACAGCTCTTCCATTCTTTGAAGTCAGCCATGTGCATTTTATTATAATTAGTCACTGTTAATATGCTATGTATATGACAGTTTCTCCCAGGAGAGCTGTGTAAGGTAAAAGTGACTCTTCCTCAACCCACTGTCATAGTTTTCTTCACAGGCTTCTGTTGCAGTTCCAAACAAAACAGTAAAATTCTGCGTCAAAGCAGACATTTAACTGTCTGATCTTGTTATAGGCTGTGTCTTTCCCCTCTGCTAGGGGAGGAGGGGAAGGAGTTGTTCTCCTTTAAATGGTGGGAAGTGTCCTGTCCACATAAGTCATTGTCAGATGTGGGTTCAAGCCTTAAGGCAGTAACACTGTGTGAAGTAACTGTCCACATGGGCTTTCCTGCCCACAGAGGGAAATACCTCAGCTGTGTTCTTCATAAACCTTGTTTTGACCTTTTTTTACCCCTCCAGGTTGAAGAGCTGGGTGATTTGTACACTATCTGTGTACAGGAGCATCTGGCCTGTCAGAAATGCTCTTTTGAAACAAAGAGGAACAGCAGCATGTTAACCCTTCCACTCCCGATGTTGGATTCCAGTTCTCACGTGCTGAAGAGTCTGGTAAGTACAGTGGCAGCACTGTTTCCTTAGGAAGAAGATTTCCCTCTGATCACTGTGGGAGCCTTCTCCTTGCAGCACTGGTGTCTCCTGGGACTCATGTAGAATCTCTGCAAGAATCTCTGCAGGGTGTCTGGGACTTTGAGGTGATCTTTTCTCATTAGCATTTCTTCTTTGTTTTGAGGAGGTTCTAAATTTCTCAAAAGTTTGTTTGATTTGGGGGATGGAAAATAAAGTCCTTGCATCTCCTTTCTGAAAAGTGTTTTGACTAAACTCTGCAAGACTCAAAGATTTATACTACATAGCGATGTGTACCTGTGAGGCCTTAGATACCACAGTGAGATGCCCTAGATAGCTTGTAATCCCTGGCCAGACACCCTACGTTTGCCTAGTGCAGTGTTCTTTTACTGTTAAATCAGTACTGCTCTTTGATAGCCAGATACAGCAGTGATGGTGGCTGTGTAGGTGCTGCCACAAATAGACAGTGGATTTTTCAAGTGGCAGTGGACGATTGGATCTCATTTATTCTCTGACCACTTTATATTGTTTCAGCCTAAAGAAACCTATTTCAAAACCTCTAAGGCTTTGAAGTAGGTATAAAATACACTTATACATCAATATCTTTTTTGTGGAAACCATGGTACTTGGTTTTTTTTTCAACTAATGTCATCACAGCAGCAGCTAGGAAAATGGGATACCTTTTTTAGACTGCTAGGCAATCTTTTGTCCTTTGAATAAAATATGCCTTCTATAGCTTTGCTGTTTGCTTGTACCCTGTGAAACTAAGCAGAAATAGAAATCCATCTTGAAGGAATTCTGTTGAAAGAAATCTCTGTCTTCATAGGAGGACTGTCTGCAATACTTTTTCCTTCCAGAAGAGTTGACTGATCACAACATGTGTTTCTGTGAACAGTGTGGAAGGAAAACACCTTTTCTGCAGGTAATGAGAGAATTATTTCCCCATATGTCTCTTGCACCCAGAACTCCCTTTAGGACTGGGAAGGGTGGGGAAAGGACTCAACCATATCAGTTTTAGAGGAGATCAACAATCCAAAGATTTGTCAGCAAAGCAATGTCAGATAGGTATAAACCACATTAATCTTTCCTGTAGGAAGTTCTCTACTGTAGATGTAGTTCTAGCAACAAAAGAATGCTTTCATGGGTTTTAGTGTAAGTTACCAAGGGATGCAACATTTCTGTACTAGTGGAAAAGCTGCTGTTGGTTTATGTGTGCTTCCACTGTGGGGCTTTACACTGCTGCATAACTCCAGGGGTAGACAAGAATATGTTACTGAAGCTGTGCATACACATAAAAGTAGGATAATGTGGGGTGATTTTTTTTCTTCCCTACTCTCCACTGGGCTCCCCATTTTTTACAGTATTTCCCTCTGTCAGCTGATGCATTAGCTGTTTTGTGAAGAGGCAAGTGCCTGTGAAGAGAGGTGTGTGAGGGAGACTGCCTCAGCTCAAGGCTTGGAGGGGACTTTTCACAACATTTTCACCATTGGACCACCTCCAAGGCCACAATGCATCCATGTGTCTTGGTGGCAGCCATGGCAGCAGCAGTAGCATCAAAAGGCAGTGCTGGAAGGAATAAGCAGTCAGCTTGGCATCCTCCACGGAGCTCTGGTGGCCACATGTCACAAAGAAGTTGGCTTGTCTCTCCTCACCTACCTAGTGCTAGCAACCTAGGGTTAGGAAAGCAGATGAGAAACAAAGCAGCCCTTGAGACACCCAAGGCTGGGTGCTGATCATGCTGAAGTTGAAAAACTTGATTATCACAGCTCTGTTACATGTGTATATCTCATGTATGCAGATGAGCTACAAAGGTTTGGCATCTGCTATCCGGTGGAACTGGCAATCATTTGACTGTTCTCCATGCTACATTCACTGGGTGGCAATGGCTGTTTCTACCCCACCTTCCCAGGGTTTGTTCCTTAGTTCTGAACTGCATTATTTATTGCTTTGCAGAGCATGAAGCTAGTCCATCTGCCACAGACTCTGACCATACACCTAAAGCGCTTCTGCTTCGAAAAATTGGCCTGCATTCACAAGCTTAGTCACTATCTGCCATTCCCACAAGACCTTGATTTCAGTGCAGTCTTGACAGAAAATCAGTGCCAAGCAGATGACAATGAAAAGGTGAGATGCTCCTAATGCCCTGTTTAAAAAGGGTAGATTTTCTTCTCCCCTCTGTTCAAATCTCATAAAAACTTAAGAGATCACACCAGGACTTGCCTCAGTTCAAAGCATCTGTCTTAAAACTGTATGTCTCGAGCTTTACCTGTGCCTGGTGTTGTCTCACGTCCTGTGCTTTTAACTGATTCAGGCATTATTCAACTTCCTGTGCTTAGATTAAATCACCGAAGGCACCAGAACTGGAGCTTTCTGCCATAAGGACAAAAACCAGGCTTTACAAAAAAACCCACCCAAACCCTTTTTTTTCTGAGAGTGTTTAGCATAACTTCTTTCTTCCATTTCTAAATGTACTAAAGAAAAGATGAAAACACAGTTCATTTGGATGATGAAATCCAGACATCGTAAACAGTGTCTCAGAGGCAACTTTTGTCCTGGTGGTTCAGCGTCCAGGGCAAGATGGAGACGCAGACATACTGCTTTGCAATCATCACCTGTCTGAGACAGGGGAACTCCATCCCTGGCAGCTTCCCATGCAGTGGTGTTTGGTCACAGAGTTGAGGTTAGCAGGGAGACAACAGCTTTGCTAAGCAGCTGAGAGTGATTTGCCACACTGTGCATCTGTTCCCCTTACTGAGAAATAACAAGGAAAAATGTGGCAATAACAAAACCTTGCTGGTGCAGTGTTGACTGCAGTGTAATTCCATGCTGCCCCTTTACTGTCCTACTGCCTTTTTCACATTCCTGTGATCTCCAGGGAGGCTTCCAGCCCATAGCTGTCAGGCTGAAAAAGGCAGGATCCTCAAGGCCAATCTAATCTTTCTCCTTTTTCCTTACGAAACGCACATTCTTGCTGTTCTGGCTGCTGCTTCTCTTCAGCCAATGGCAAATGAGAATTGCTGTGCTGAGTGTTACTCTTTGTGGTTCTTCACAGGCTGCCTGGCAGTATGAGCTTTTTGCTGTTGTTGCTCATTCAGGATCAACTAATTGTGGACACTACTGTGCCTATATTCGAAGTCTCACAGAATGTAAATGGTATTGCTTCAATGATTCTGAGGTTTGCCAGGTGAGGAGACAAATCCACCTTTCTTTTGTAGCTTCCTGGACACTCCTCCAGATCTCATTCCGTCTGACTGACTGCTGATTAAAGAGGGCCAGGAAAGAAAACTGAAGCTGCAGAGCTTTGTGCACCTCATTCCTCTGCTACAGCTTACTCTGAGCTGAAGGCAAAGCAGCTCTAGCTTCTGTACCAAACAAGGTCTCAGGTTCTGGTTTGCAATTTGCAGAAGCAGCCATTCTCTGTATACCTTACTTTATGTACTCTAGATCTGTTTAGTGTATTGTCGTGGTTTGAACTTGACCAGCAGCCAAACACCATGCAGCCACTCGCTCACCCTCCCCCCTGCCTGGGGGATGGGGGAAGGTTGGAGGGATGAAAGGAGACTAGTAGGTTGAGATAAAAAACAGTTTAGTAATTGTAACAAAATAATAACAATAATAGAAAGTACAAATGGGTAATGCACAATGTGATTGCCCACCACCCGCTGACTGATACCCAGCCTGTTCCTGGCTAGTGATCCTGAAAAGAACAAGGTCCCGCAATTGCAATCCCAGAAGCGAGAGAGAACCCCCTCCTTCCTGGTTTTCCCTCCTTTATATAATGAGCATGATGTTACATGATATGGAATATTCTGTTAGCTAATTTGGATCTGGTGCTCTGGGTGTGCCCCCTCCCAACTTCTTGTACACCTGTGCATGGACAGGACATGGGGAGTTGGAGAGACCTTGATCTCTTAGCAACAACCGTAAACATCAGTGTATCATCAGCGTTATTCTCACTGAATCCAAAGCATAGCACTATTCTAGCTACTAAGAAGAAAAATTAACTGTATCCCAGCTGAGACCAGGACATGTATGTGTTCAGAAGAGGCAAAGGAACTGTTTTTCCTTGAAGGGTAAAAGCGATATACCAATTTATTAAAAGGTGTTTAGTTCCTACTACCACTTACCTCTCTTATGAGAATTGCTGTGCCAGTATCATGATGTGTCCATCTCTTAGAGTTTTTACCAGCCTCCTTTTGTGTGTTTTTCTTCTCTAGGTATCGTGGGATGATGTTAAATGCACCTATGGACATTCCAACCTCCACTGGTAAGCAAACATATCTCTGTTTTTACCTAATACTGCTCTGAAGTTTGGAATGAGGGTAGTAAAGAGAAGGAAGACAAACATTTTGAACTGCATATTGCCTGGGATGTACTGGGTGCGCAGGGGAGTAGAAAGGCATCCTTGTATACTGGTTACTCTGATGTGACTGTATGTGACTATACCAGGAGCCTGCAGGATTACTGAGTAGTCACAAATGGGGCTTCAGGAGTGGTTGTGTTACTTATGATTGCCACTTGGACTCTATATCCTGACTGATGTTAGATATGTCAGTCATGATTCCTCCATGATTTTCTTTGATGTATCATAAAATGAGCTGTGGAGGGAGATAATCCCTCCTGTAAGCTATAGTGCTGTCAGCTTTGTATGCTGCCTCAGGAACACTGAAGAGGGCCAGTTCAGTTGACCTAAACATCAAAAAGCTGAACAGGAGCGAACCTGAGAGGTTACTTGCCACCTAGATCTTCAAAAATACATTTTGTTTTGCTTTTTCTTTGCTTCCACAGGGGAGAAACAGCCTATCTCTTGATTTACATGAAGAAACACCCTCAGTAGCCTTATCCAGGAGTGTCAGAATGTCTCCCGAAGCTGTGTGTTACTGGAGCTCAGCACCTCTGTGCCAGTGTGGACATGTACAAATGTTCCACAAGAAAGACATTCTGCACTCAGTCAGTGACCTCTACCTTCACATTTATTTTTGAAAAAAGTGCAGAAGAGACTCAGCTAGAGAAAATATCTAAGAACTGTTGCACCTAGAAACTTTTTCTTTCGTATATTTTTATATTTATGTGATTCTATATATTAATTTCCTCTTAAAAGATAGTGAAGTTAGTCCTCATTTCTGCTGACTTGCCAGTTGCTTTAATGCTGAGGCCTAGATTCCAGTACAGGGGAAGCGTTTGGCCTGAAAGTCTTGAGAAACAGCTGGAACAAGGACCAGAACCCTTATGACACATGCAGCAGTGATGTTTACTCCTTAAAACCTCCCTGAAAATTAATCACTTCAGGGGTTGAGATATGTTTGAAAGTTGGTGTCAGCATAAAGAGGTGTTTCTATATCGGGACCTATTGTAGTTCTTATTTACAAGGCGAGTTTGAATATATTTATGCAGATGATTATTGTTTTTAGCATGCTTATCGGGCATTTATATGCATTTTCTTTCCTGTATAGATGTGGTGGGTTGACCGTGGCTGGATGCCAGGTGCCCACCAAAGCTGCTCTATCACTCCCCTCCTCAGCTGGACAGGGCTGCAGGGCCACAGCCTGCCTCACCATGGGCTTCACCACAGGCTGCAGGGGAAATCTCTCCTCCCCCTCCTTCTTCACTCACCTTGGTGTCTGCAGGGTTGTTTCTCTTGCATAGTCTCACTCCTCTCTTCAGCCACAGCTGCTGTCTTTTTGTTTTTTCCCCTTAAATATGTTATTGCACAGGCAGTGCCACTGTCACTGATGGGCTCGGCCTTGGCCAGCAGCAGGTCTGCCTTCTAGTCAGCTGGCATTGGCTCTGGGAGACATGAGAGGCTTCTAGCAGCTTCTCACAGAAGCCACCACAGTAGCCCTTCCTGCTACCAAAACCCTGCCACTCAAACCCAATACAGAGCAACAGAGATTCTGAAGCTAGCTGGAGATTTTGCACATTACGGTCCATCCACTGTGATAAGAGGAGATGTGAGATGCCTTGATGTGCTTGAACTTTTGGGATTTTCCTTTAGTACTCTTCAGCTGGTTGCCAGCTGGAATCTTTCATTCTCTCCCTTCTTTCTCTCTGCCCATGAAGTAGAAACATCCCTCAAGCAGAAAGTGTTCTGGAGAGAACAATTTTATGAAATGAGTAATTTTTAAATCTCCTGTTGAATCCTGTCACTTTGTGCTGTTGGTTCAACCTGTGCTCCCATGGGAAGATCACACAGCTGGAGGGAAAATGTAGAGGGAGCTAGAAAGAAAGGTTGGTCATGTGACAATCAGAAGAGTGTTCTAAAAGGTCATCACAAGACTCAGCTGTGAGGAGAATTAAAAACTTTGGTTGTGATGCTTTTAAAGCACTCATTGTTGTAGGTCTTGACATACCTGTTTGTGAAAGGATTGGTGATTCCAGTAGTTTGAGATCTAAAAGTACCTCCTAGCCTAACATATTCTTTGACTGTATCTTTGCAAGGGTGCTATTTTTGTGTGACTGAGCACATTTTAAAATTACTGATCTAGTTATAGTAGTAGCTATATATAACCTAATTTTATTTTGACGATGATGATGAAGTTCCCAAATCATTTCCGTTTTCTGTTGTTATGTGGAAGGTGAATTGAGAGAGCTTGGAGCATAGCTGTGAAATTACATTTTTATGAACTAGCAGGTATTTATTGCACTGTACTAGCAAGGTCCATTATTCTTTCTACTCTCTTCTGGTTTAAAAAAAACCCCCAGTGTATTGTTTGTCACCAGAATGAGGAATTTTCAGCCTATTCGCCTTTGGGAATGTGTTACACTCTTTCTAAAGCACCTTGCAGTGGGTAAGAAAACAGAGTTCCTGTCTGCTTTATCCAGGGCTTTGCATATGTGAAGTAGCTGAAAGACAGTACACTTCCAGAAATTGAGAAGTTAATGGGTTAAGAGACTTGACAAGACATTTCTAATTTAAATTTAAAATCAAGCTATGCTTATGAATAATGCCTCAAATGTGTCATAACCTTCCAGGTGTATCACCCATCAAGGAAGTAATTGCTCAGATAATATTAAGAATCTTTACAGATAGTATGTCAATGAAAAGTAGTTGGTGTTTTTTGAATAAAATAGTATGAGGTAAATTCCCTAGAAAATAAATCTTGTGAATTATTCTTTGTTTTTCCTAAATGCCATCAATGCAGGTAGGAGGCCACAGGCCACACACTCAGAGGATGTGTGCTCAGATTAAGTATTCAGGCTAGAGCTACTGCTAATGTTTATCTCTAACAGCTGAGGAAATGAGGCTAAACCTTCCCTGGGCCCTTCATCCTCTCTCTGGAGACACAGTGGGTTTATTGTCAGGTTTGCTGTCAAGTGAAAGCTTACATTGCTTCCAGATCCAGATGCGCCATGGGAGGAGCGGGAGAGTGTGCAAACTGCATCGCATATAGATTAAAAAACTGCCTGACCTGAGGGGCTTTTGGAAAAAGTCACCTTGGCTGCTTCTGTGTCCACAGCAAAGTTCAGTGGTACACTGGATAAACTGCCAAGGACAACTTTTATTTCAGTGCATGGGATTCAGCGCTAGCGTACTGATGTACAGTTATAACATGGAGGTCAGTTGTAACGTGGCGTCCACCTCGCCCAGGGGCTGGCTATAGAAAACCAACACCTGGATTTCTGCCAGAAAAAAATTTTCCACCATAGAGCCACCACAAAGGAGTTGGGATCATTTGTCCTGTGTTTGAGCCACTCTGTGAATGAAGCCTAGCACAGGTAGCAAGGACTTTGAAAAGCCAGGTAAAGCCAAGACTACCTGTGTGGAGAGATTATTGTCGGTCCTGGAAACTCTTCCTTTCTGTTTTTTGTTTGGTTTGGGATTACCATGTTTCAAGGGAAGGAGCAGTAGCAAAATACACACTCTCTGCTTCATCTCTGACAGACTCCTCATTACGTTCAGATACTCCCCACCTCCAAGAAACACAGAAACCCAGAAAAAAGTAAATATATATAATATATATATCACACACACATATAATCACTAAAACTTCAATGTGTTGTAAATCCCAAAATTATACACAAAAGTAAAAGAAATGTTTTTTTGATACTTTCAGTATCAATCTGTAAGAGTCACTTATCAACTAGTTAGTTATCATTGGTATTTACACAAAAATGCTGCACATGAAATCTACGTTTAAAAAAGACCTTCAAAAAAGGACCTACTCTAATAAGGATTAAGAAACATGGGTTGATAAAACTAGTTACTCTATGATGAAATGTGTAAATCATATTAGGACTTAGCATTACTAGTAATTTTAATAATAATGGCTTTACTGATAATTTTGTGGATCACAATAATCTGTTGTGTCTGATTGATAGATTCCAATAGCGAATCCTGTGATAATATTCCTGCAGGGGAATGGTGGTAGTTTTGTCGTCAAAGGCATCTTCCTCCACCAGGTTTAACCTTTGCTAAGCAGATTCTCTCACTGGCAGTTGCTGCTTTTTTTGCTCCCTGAGGGCAGCTTCAGTTTTTTCTGGAAGCCACCCAATGCTGTCCCTTTGCTGGCCCCCAGCATTTCTTACAGTGCTGCCTTTCAGACAGCTTTATCTTCCTGGTCTCCTGCCCTGACTGAGGCCACGCTTCTCCCAGGGACATGTTGGCGATGTCAAGCCAGGATCAGCTTTGCCAGTAACGACCATGCTGGTGTTTCTTCTGTAACACAGCTTGGGCTTGAAGCTGTGAGCAGAGAGCAGCACTTTCCTACAAGTGCAAACAGAAACCTCAAACAGCCTTTCAAAGGTATTTTATGAACCAATTAGTTTTTAGAAAGGAGCTATTTAGCTCTGACTCCATGCTGTTTCCCACATGGCTGGCTTCTATTTTACCAGCTTCAAATTGGCAGGCTCAGCACTGTTTGCATTTGCCTGTGGAAATGTGCCCAGGAGTCACCAATGCTTTAGAGAGCTTCATAGATAATAAAAATTCCTGACATATATGAAGTGAAAAAACTAGAAAAGAAATGATTCTTAGCTAAATCTACCTGATTTAAAGGAAAAAGTCGTAAGTACTGTGAAAAACTGAGGAAAGACTTAAAGGCAAAGTAAATTAAGACCTTCACACAGGCTTAAGAAATACTCTGATGGTTTTCCTAAATAGACTAATGACTGAAATTTCTGCCAGCTGGTGGGATACAGTTTAATCCAGTATGAAAATGTGCTTTGCTGTGCAAGGGATTGCTGGAGCAGGGAATGGGATAACACTCTTTATGTCTGCCTTTGTGATGGGCAGAGCGGCGGTTGAGGAATTGGGAGAGTCCCCCTTGTTAGGGAGGTGGCTACACATCACTGAAGGACAGGGGACACAACAGCTGTACTGGAAAGCCAGTTTGTTAATCTACGTTAGTTTCTGCAATGAGCTGAAGTGAATTTCTTCCCATCCTGGGTTGCAGACCAGTTGTACAGGTACCTTGGCAGTCACTGTGACCAGGGTGTCAGGTGGATGATCCAGAGAGCCATGGTCATCATCTATCTTTCCTCTATATAATCCATTTTTCTCACAGGTAAGGACAAAACCCACATAAGTGCATCAAATCTCTACATAGCAGAACTGAACAGTACAACTGCTGGTTAAACATTGCTTTCATTGCAGAATTCAGGCATAACAGGCCTGGTATGTTTGACCTCAGAAATAAAATTAAAAGGGTTCTCCTTTGGCTTGTCCCAAAGCTGCAGCGACCTGCACACCTCAATTAAAATCCTTGGACAAGCGGCTGAGGTGCCCATGATCCAGGCCAGCTCTGGCTCTGAGCACTGGGGAAAAGGCTGAGCTGTAGGATGGGGGAGCAAGAAGGTCAGGCCGCAGGCAGAGGGGCTGCTGCTTGAGATGGGCACAAGCAATGACTTGAGGCTACAAGAGGAAAAGTACTCAATGTGAAAAGGTACAAAGCCCTAAAGGAAATCTGGCTCTGGAGGACAAGAGTTTGGTATCACTGGGGACCTGTTGCAGCGAGCAGCAGGGTGGACTGTTGGCCACCTGATTGAGGCCTGCTGGGGCTCTTTGGGTGTCTGCCCTGGGAGTGCTGAGCATGCTCATGCTCAGCCTCGTGTCCTCGCAGGCTTGTTGACTTTGTTGACTTTTACCCGTGTTAACTTCAAAACAACAGGTTTATGCTTTCAGGTTGAGCATATCCTGCATGCAAGGTCTGTGCACAGTAAAAAGTGCCTGAACGAAGTGACCTGCCCCTGGTCTCTGGGTGTTTGGGATGCTGCCTGTTGAAACACGGTGTTACCCTGGGCCTGGTTTTGCAAAGAAATAAAAGGGAAGGAAAAGTTCATTAATGGCTGGATAAACAATAAATACCTACCACTCCTATCTTTAAAATGAGTTCTTGCAAAATTTTGGTCAGGGCTCTGAAACCAGATAGCATGCCAGCTCCTTCTGGAGCCTTCAGGAGCCTCCAGGCTGGGGTCAAACCCACTCTGCATAAAAATGAGGGGTTTTGGATTTTCCAGAGCAGGCTGCTATTCCTACTGAGCCTTGTGAAACTGTTTTTTCAGTTTATGCAGAATAAAGGATTTTTAATTGTGGACTGTAAAAAAGTCTAATGTAGGACAGCATGCAAACAGAAAAGGCCATAAAGTAACAGTAACACAGTGTCAAGGGACAAGACATCCAAAGCTGTTTGGCTTCCGAAAAGTGGGCAAGTATAGAAAACACCACGTTGGTTGCTCATGGAGACACAAGTGTACCATAGTGTGCCATTAACGATTATCAGTCTTGCAGATTAAGTAGTTTTGATTTGGAAGAGTCACACAGAGCTAACACAATAACTCCTGAAAAGACAAAGCTTTATTTCTTAGCTTCTCTCTCAAGTAGGGGGAACCCTTCCTTAAAAGGACTGTGTTGTCACTGTGGTTCTTGACTAATCACACTGTGGAAATGTTCAAATGCTTCCAAAAGTTTGTCCTTAACAGTCGAATGGGGATATAATCCACTGTCTACCTGATTATTTTAAATATACCGACAAAATTTGATCAGAATATTTCAAATGTGTTGTACAATCAGGTGGTTTGACCTTTGGCAATATATCATTATCACATCCTAGGGATGCTAATATTAATCCTGAGAAATGTAGGGGGATTATTTGGAGTTACTATCTCACTTAAAATATTTCGTAATACAGCAAATTATACTATAGATAAGTCATCATTCTATCTCGGAAGCTGAACATCAAAGTGAAATATTCTCCACAGGTATGAAGACCTTTGAACAGATGAAACCCTAGTGAAAACTTAAATGTGTCTTCAATGAAGGTGTTAATTCACATCCTTACTGGGCTGATACGTCCTTAAGCTGAGGCTGGAAAGTTTGTAAAATGTATTTTCTGATACTAGAAATTACTTTTGTATGGTAAGGCCAGACTGTGGAGTTGCAGAATGACAAAGATGGGAGTGATGGACAGCTGAGAAAAAAATTTGCATAGGATGGTATATGAATTAAGTGAACACTCATTGTACAGTGGTTGAGAGCAAAAGCCACGGGGGGCTGGGGGCCTCAAGATCAACCAGAATCCCTGTGGCACATCAATTTTGATGGTGAGTTTGACCACAAACACCAGGCAACTTGGTGTCACCATTCAGGAAAGTGAGACGTGTGCTGCCATCCCACAGTTCGTGAGAACAAACCATAGGCTGTAATGGGGCAGTGGATAACATGGGTGCCCAGTGCTGTGGGGATGAAGCAGTATTAGGAATTTTTTTAACAATGATCCCTCCTGTGGACAGATCTGTGCTTCCTCCTGAAAAAAACAGCTTTGTGGCTTCTTCTAGTGATGTGTTCAGGAGAAGATAGGTGAGATGAGAAATGGTTCTTGAGGTGTGTGCAAACTCCCCAAATACCACTTTTCTTGCAGAAAAGCAGAGACTATGAGGTATACAAAAAGCTGCCACCTCAGTCAATGCAATATGTGTAACTGGCATGACGAGCTTGCTCATCGAATTCAGTGAGGAGCCCACAATCAGTTTTTAAATCCTTCGAAGGGTGAGATAAAGGCAAAATCCCTGCCTTCTCTTGCTTATTATAGCACTTCCGCTCGTATTTCCTTCTTTGCAGCCAGTCAGGAGGCAGGAGGGAGGTCAAAGCCTATTTGAAAAATTTTGCAAGGGGCTGCAGCCTCTCCTTGCCTGCAGTGGCTGAGAAAGGACCGTGCATGGCCACCTACCTGGAGCTGCCCACCCATGCGAGGATGCCCATCCTGGGACTGGGGACCTCTCCTCATTCCTGTGCCTCTGGTCACGCAGGTGGCACCAGAAAATTGCTGAAAATCATGGTAGACTTTTTCAGCAATCTCCTCTTCAAGTCAGGAAAAAGCAGCAAATCCTCTATGTGGCATTTCTTGCCTTTTGAAATATTTCAGGTAATGCAGGTATTTACCCCTGTCCTTCAGGAAAATTTTTAAGTGAGCAGGTAGTTCTCACTTAGTGCAGGTAGTGAGCAGGTAGAAGGAGATTTTTCTTAGCTACGGAAAAAATACATACTACAAAAGTAAAAACTTCTGCCTATCTTTTTTTTTTTTTTTGGCACTGGGTATTAATATCCCAGCATGTCACACGTAGATATGGGAACTTAAGTGGCAATGAGTGGATTTGGAAATGGGAATATACATTAACTCCTTAGAGAATGAGGATAACTTATTTGTATGGCAGCAGATGAGTATGCAGCACCTTGGAGGAAAACAGTTTGGGTAGTTACTTACCTGCAAATGTTATCTAACGGACTTCTGGTGAGAGAGAAGATTTAATGATATACTGAGTTATCAATGTAAAAGGAGTCTGGAAATGAGCTGAAAATTTTAAGAAAGTGAGCTTCTTAAGAAAGAAGAAAAAAGGTGGATCATCACCTGGATTTGAGACTGGAAACTAAATATGTTGAATTGCAAGCTACCAACTCTGTGAAACACTGTCCAGACTGTCCAGCATAGAAGCATCTGAAATTATTCTTGCTATATTTTTAGGTCAGCTGCTGCTAATCATCACATAACTCATGCACAAATGGGGCTGGGTTTGTTTAACCCTTTAAGTCTTGATTGGTCTGATGACAAAAGACACTAAGAGGCCTAAAGTAACTAAGTAGGCTTTAAAAAAACAAAGCGTGCCTTGTGTGGGGCCTCTTAGGGAACTGACACCATGATGGATGAGCTCTCTGAAGGAACCTGTTAAGATGCTAACAGGAACTGGTTAGGACTAAACAGAAGGAAAATTTTGGACACGTGATCTGTGCCACCACAAAAATCTCTTGTATTAATGCAATGAAAACATGGCCCAAACCCACTGCGAATATTTAAACAAAGCTATTTGATCTCAAGGTTCCCACAGCAACTTCAGCTGTGACTCCCTGCGTTTCGGTGCGGCAACGGCGCCTCCCCTTTACCCAGCCACTCTGATTTGAAGTCCTGTTCAGTGAGCACCATGTAAAATGAAGCAATGGATTAATTTTTTCTAAAAACCATCTCACATTAGAGAGTTTTGTGTAATCACAGGGTATATTGTCACCTTTACTCTCCACCGACGACTCCTTCGCTCAAAAGTGATGCCGACCGCTCCTGCACGACAACTTCCCCATGCTGCAGCAGCACCCAGAGACAAGGCACTCTATAATGCCCAGCGTTAGGCCCATGTCACTGTTAGTCTGCTTTCCCATGCCGCCCTAGGAGCTGCAGAGTTCTTACGTAGGAAGGGGTGGGATGGGGAAAGGGGCTGCAAGAAGGACAATTTGTAAAAATTTAAACTGGCTATTGAGTTATGTGTAGTCTTGTGGAAAAAAGCATTGCTGTTTCTATGTGCGTTTTTTTTTTTATTTAGGTGAACCAGCCAAGCACCCTTTGACTGGAAATACTTGGAGAAGTGAAATCATAAAAAAATAAATGATGATGGGTGGGGATGTAATAAAGTTAGATGTAGGAGGTGGTCGTGGTTTTGAATCATGTTTCTGTTTGATGTGCCATTTTACCCAATTGGTATCCAGTCATCAAACAACTCCTCAGTGTCTCCAAGCCAAGAATCTGATGTGATTTACTTTGCTATTAAATATCAGGTTGTGTATTTTACCCAGGAGGTGGCACTGTCTGTAGCATTTTCCCATCCTCTCACCTCCCTTGTCCTGTGTCAACAAGAGCCGACTTGTTTGTGTGCAAGGCCAGCAAGCTTTCCAGAAGGGATCCATTTCCTCATGTCACTAGTATCTCACACTAAAATTGCTTTTAATTTCTGGGCAACTTAGAACTTATTTTGTGATAGGCCGATGTCCAAATATGAACGTTCAATCCTTAGAAAAGGGCAGATCAGCTCAGTGACTCCTGTGGCCATTTTATTCCAGAAAACTAATAAAAGCAAGATCCAAACTGGAACACCTTATTATTTGGGGTCTTAAAGTCTCCAGATTTGGAGAATAGCAACCTTATTTTTCTGTTATTTATTGAATTACTGATGTCTCTTCTTATTTTAGTCTCCCCAAGGGACAGTGAAAGATGCAGTGATGTTTGCCATTGATGTTGGGTACCACCACTTTGATTGTGCCTACCTGTGCCAGAACGAGAGTGAGATCAGGGATGCATTACAAGAAAAAATTGAGGAGGATGTTGTGAGGCAAGCAGACCTCTTTATTGTCAGTAAGGTATGTCCTTGGATAACTTGTCTCACATGAGGACAGCTCTTGGGAGGAGAGACAAGGTCCCAACCTGTGAACTGCCAAGAGGTAAAGCTGGACAGAGAATTAACTCCCCTCTGTCAGGGCAAAGTGTTTTGCGGATGGAGGGAAGGAAGAGGTCAACTTTTGAAAAAAAAAAGCCTTGATTTGAGAGAGATTTTTTTGTAGTCCATATCCATTGTCAGCCATGGAGACAGGAACTGAGGCCGTGCTCTCAGTTGCCTCTGAGATAGGAAGCAAGGCTATTGTATTTGTGGTCGCTCCCGCTGTGCTGCCGACCTCAGTCTGTTAACTCCTGTATGTTATGTTTTGTTTTGTTTTTTCCCCCAATAACAATGGTAGGAAAAATAAAGTAACTTCTATCTGCTGGAAGCTGGTGGGTCGATTTTCACCAGTTTTGCTTTTTTGATTCATTTAATTGTTGTATAAATTGTTGGAATTTTAGAGTATCTCATTCTCATTTTACTTAACTGACAGTACCGCAGATAAAATAAGGAGCACCAAAGTGGCACCTCCTCAAGACAAGATGTGAATCATGAGCTGCCTCTGAGTCTGCACTGTGTGTCTCCCTGCCAGGGATGCTCTGCGGTCATAAGGCTAGGAGAGCAGCTTCCCAGGCTCTGTGTTACCCCCGCAGCTGTGGTCCACCTTCCATGAGAGGCCCCTGGTGAAGGAACCAGGCCAGAAAACACTTGCTGCCCTCCAACTGGATTATTTGGATCTCTACCTGATACACTGGCCCATGGGATTCAAGATATTAAGACAAGATATTGAGACTCCTGGGAGTCACCTGTCAGAGCTCTGTCACTTTTTCCTTTGGGACCAGACGTACCCTTAGTCCTCTTTAATGAGGAGTGTTGTTAAACCTCATTAGGCTGTAATGATAAACCTCTGCACAGAGTGCCCAGGAGGAAAGATAAGGTCATGGCTGCTTAAGCTAGGTCTTGTAGTACAAAAATCACCTTATTTTACCCTGCAGAGCATTTCCATGTCATGGATCAAATTACCATACCGACCAGATTCTTCTGAAAGCCTGGGATTTGGCTGTCATTTGCTTGTCCAGGATCAAACACTTGTGAATTACTTAGTTCCTCTCCTCTCCTCTCCTCTCCTCTCCTCTCCTCTCCTCTCCTCTCCTCTCCTCTCCTCTCCTCTCCTCTCCTCTCCTCTCCTCTCCTCTCCTCTCCTCTCCTCTCCTCTCCTCTCCTCTCCTCTCCTCTCCTCTCCTCTCCTCTCCTCTCCTCTCCTCTCCTCTCCTCTCCTCTCCTCTCCTCTCCTCTCCTCTCCCTACCCCCAGGTTAAATAAATCCTTGTTTTGCCATCAAGTCACATCCCTGGTCTTCCCCCAACCTGACTGAGGCACATAAAAGTGTCTGACCTTCCTCTGCCTGCAGGACAGATTCTCAAGAGGCAGATTTTGTTGAAGATTATTAATCTGTTCGTACAGATTACTGATTTTGGCCACCTCTCTCCCCAGCACAGGCTAAGCCAATGTATGTAGCATGTCTCCAGCTCCACTTGCCTGTAGAATTTCTATGTAATTTCTTTAACTACTTGCAATTCAGCCTACCTTAAACGCAATTTTCTTTTGTGATCATAGGCAGGAGAGGAGCTGTTTCCTGCAGATGGAAATGGCATGATCATTCCCAGCAATACAGATTTTCTGGGTATGTGGGAGATGCATTCATTCACAAGCCGAAAAATTCTTGCTGGTTTGAAATAACAGCGTGAAAACTTAAAGGTTTCCACTTTGGGAACAGTTCTAAGAGAATTTCCCATGTGAAGTATTCCAGATTGCTGATTTCTGTGTGCCCTTGGGCTCTTTCTTGTCTTACTTTGCCAAAATTGAGGTATTTTTAAGTCTCCTGCTTACTAAACTGGCTGGGTGGGCATGGCAAGAGGAAATCTTTGACTCTGTGTGTTTGCTGCAGTGGCTTGAGCTGACAGATGCTGTTGCTTCAGTCCCCACACCACACTCTGGGCATTTATCGGTGACTTTAGCTGTATCCATGCTCATCCCTCATTGCACCTGATCTATCCAGACCATAAGAAAGCCAACATGCCTGTGCCAAGGTTCTCAGACCATCCAAAATTCCCCCCTCTAGAAAGTACTGCAACTTGCCCAAAGTCCTTCGCTAAAGCTCTGTGTGCACCACAAACAGGCATGAGCACAGGCTGCATGGGAGACAAGACTTGGGTGCAAGTTCCAATTTCTGCTTGGCTGATGGTTTGGGCTTCCTTTCCCCTCCACCCTCACTGAGTGCTTAGCATGGCCAGGTCAAAAGAAAAGAAGAGACTCACCAGAGTCAGAAGAATTTGCTGATGCTTTTTTCCTTCTGTCAGATGAAGAATAAGGCACATTTTTGTTGCTTATTTGAAGGAAAAAAGTGGACATTTCAGGCTGCAGCTTATGATAGCAACTTCAAATAAAATTGATTTCTTCTTTGGAAGAGGTGTATCTTCTGCTCTAAAGGCTGGTAATGGATTATTTTCTCCTGTTTCTTTTCTGCTGGAGGTGCCCATTTAATTAGGGCTGTCTAGCTGTTTTATTGTTTGCTACTGTGAAAGAAAATAGGTGGCGGTGGGTGAACACAGCACTGCCACCGCTAAATGGGACATCTTCCTTGGGAAATTAAGCAGTGTTGATGATCAGGTGTCCTGCTCTAGCTCTTCCAGAACAGCTCCTTGTCAAGCCGCTCTGTTCCAAATGACATGCTTTTTATTACGGGATAATTATCTTAGCAGCAGAGGAATTATCCTAAAAAACCCTCTCTTTTATTTATGAGCAGAAGGTCTATCTGGGGATAATATTTCAAAATAGTTGAATTCTACTGAAATAATAATAGTGTAGTAATTGTTAATCTTGAATAATGCTGTTATTTATTTGTATGATGATATATGATGTGAGTGCCTGAGTCTTGACCAAGGTCCCACCATTCAATGTACTGTACTAACACCACATCGGAAGAGGATCCCAGCCATTATGATCACTGAGGTCTTTGTGCAGGTATTTTTTCCATATAAAAAAAAAATCTTAATTCAATAGCAAGTCTGATTCTGTAGTGTTTCGAGGCTATGGAAGACCTAGTGTATGTGGGAATGGTGAAGGCCACTGGAGTCTCCAACTGCAAACAGATCGTCTGCTGAGCAAAGCAGGCTCATGACACAAATCTGCAAATAATCAGATAAATCATTCTCAAATTCATCAGTACTGACATCCCACCTGTCTGGGACAGGTGTATTTGATGGAACATCTCTGGCAGTAAAATACTTTTCATGGTAAGGCTGTGCTTTTTCATCTCTGTGTGGGAATACACCTGTATTTGGCTAAATCACAAAGTAATGAAAGATGCAGAATACCTGTGCCCTTCCTTGCACAGGAAGCTGCAGTCACACAAGCCTGCGGCACTCCTGGGTTGAAAGTGCAACCTTCACCTTTCTTCTGACTGCAGCACTGAGCTCGTGCAGGCTGAGGGCTGAGCTCTGCAATGGGCAATGTGGCAGGGCTTACCCTTCCTTCCTACAGCCCCTAAGGAAAAAGAGGCTGCATGAATAGATAGGACCAGAGCCAGGCTACACTGCTGGGGTGAATAGGTAGGATTGGATGATGTGAGAGTGGGTGCTTCATCTGGATGTGCACAACTGGACCTTTCAGCCCACTGATATGGGGACTGTGAGAGGTCATGAAAAATGAGGCAGGCAGCTGGAAAGAGAAACTAATCTGTGAAGACTGGGCCTTGCTGGAGGCAGGGTTGGGAAGAAGGGGAAATCATCTGAAACACTGGCTGACTCTAAAAACTCTATAGCTCCAAAAAGAGCAACCTTTTCAAAGCTGATGGGGGGCTTGGTAGGTCACCATAGTGATGCTAAACCTTGGAGTACCTTCTGCTTCTGAAGAAACCTAATATTTATTTTGTAGATTGAGAGCCACCCCTCTCTTCCCCAGGAAGAGCTGATGAAGTTTTGCCAGTCCAAACGGATCTCTGTCACTGCATATTGTCCCCCTGGAGCGCCCAACTGGCCATGGTAAGAATGCTTTGTGAGACTTCTTTCTTAGACACAGACTGGAGCCAATAAAGTAAACCACTCTTAGGATGTGGATAAACCCTCACAGAGTAAAACTGATGTAATTAGAAAAATATTTACTAATTCATTAAAAATGACACATGCACAGAAACCTCTCACGCTTATTGTGCTATTCAGTCCACTAGTTCATACCCATGCTGTTACTGGAGTTTCATATTTAGGAGAAAAAGGATCAGTTGGTTGGTGAAAGTAGTGAAAATAATTCTTAATTGAGCTTGGGTGAGCTTATTAAACATGTAAGAGAATATCTGAACTAAAAAAAGCTCAAAAACCAAAGCAACACATGCTTATGAAAATAGCAACTTTGCAGTCCTGCTGAGACAAATGGATTTGGTTTTTAAATGGATGACTTGAAGAAATTTTGCTTTTACACCAGTCTTCATGGCTTTTTCTGACCTGGGACAGGGCATTTACCAGAGCAGCTGTGCTTGTGAAGGACATGACAGCTGCCTGTTCTCAAGATGAAATGTTTGGGATCTGGACCAAAGAAATTCCTGGCCTGATCCCAGGCTGGACTGAAATGTATTAGAGTGACCTGTTATACTAGAAACTACAGGCCTCTTCTCATGTGCCAAACTGTGGTAAAAGGAAAAGAATGAAAGCAGGGACTGAAGCAATAAGAAGATGGTGAATTAAAGCGTGCAAGATGATACTTTCTAATTATTTAAATAATATTCTTACACTACAGTGCTTGAGGGAGAAGACAGTGGGCCATTCAACTGCTGAAGACTGCTCTTTCTTTTCACAGGTCCGAGCCTGAGGATACTTCCCTTCTGGATGATCCTCAAATTAAGGAAATTGCACTCAAGTACAACAAAAGCCCAGCTCAGGTCAATACTTGTCATAGTATTTTCTGTGGTGACATGTATTTTTCCCACTTGTGCTAAAGTAACAGAGGTATTATGCTACATACAGAGGTATTAAGCTGAGTTCCAGCTGTGTCTCATACACATTGTAATGTTTTAAAAAATATTGTCTCTAACATTAGTTATAATGATGGACAGAGGATTACCAATGGCTTTGGGCTTTAATGGGCACACTAGCCACTTCTACACACAGCATCCCTGGCCAATCCTGAACTCTTGTTCAATGCACTCCCATGCTGTCATCACAACTCCAGAGACAGATGATTAAATGAGCTCATGTAGTAATTAGGAAGGGTTTACTATAGTGCTTTTCCTATGTGAGCCATCTCTGATTATCAGTAGAGTTGTTCTGTGTAACCATGTAGGCACATATGGTTTTCAGATTTCAGAAGGCAGACAGAACTTCTCAGCTGTAATTCCCTATCTGTTCCTGCAGCTGCTTATCCGGCTCCAGATTCAAAGAAACCTGAGTGTAATCGCCGAATCTGTCAGTCCATGTAATACTGAGGAAAATTTTAAGGGGGTACCTTACAAAATTATTAATATAAACTTTACACAGAAAAATCCACTCTGCCATTGGAACACAGTACCCTCTTCATACTTAGAACTGATGAAAACTTCTGTCTGTCAGATAGCATGTAGGTTACTTTATGAATGCAGAAAGTTACTTGAAAAGTAAGGAGCCAAGTCTCCTTCATTAGAACACATCAAGTAAGAGAGATTAACTTTTCCGCCTTGTGATATAAATATGATGCAATTAGACCCCACCAGCACTGTAACTTTATGACAAATGTGCATCTGTTGCACACTTTCTAGTGCTTCAACAAATACAACACTTTCCTACTTCTGTTTTTGGTATTTTTTCTGCAAATGAACTTACACTTGTCTTTTTGCAAACTGAAGTAACCCAGCTGTTTGGGACCTTTATTCAGGTGTGTTGAATTGGTTAAAGAGGAGATGGAAACCTTCCTTGCTTTCAAGAAACAATATTGTATCTGTGCATTAAGCGAGTGAGTAGCTCCTCCTCCATGTTTCAGCAAGACTGGATTATCATTAGATATCCTCTTAACAGACAGTATTTGACAGCCCCAATTAAAAACAAAGAGAGGGAACCTTAGCCAATACCTTGTCACATCTGTATCTGCTGGAATCCAGCACTAGGGTTTATCAGAGCAATGCCCATCTTGTACAGGTTGGTAGCACTGGGAATTTTGCAGGTACGTTGTGTGTTAAGGTATCTTGTAACGGATGTGTATCAAACGGCTGTCTGAAAATCAAAATCAGCTGGAAACTCCAAAATAAATAGGCAACAATTGTTTCTTCTGTTTTCTTTGGCTACTTTATATAAGAATAAATTCCATTTTAAGAATGAGAGTTGTAAGGTTTTTTGTGCCTATGTATTTATGCCAATGTTATTAAGCCAGCATCTAGATAATAGAATGGTGACATACAGACTTACCAAGATCTATGTGGGCAACCTGTTTTCCCAGGTTACCCACTTATCTAATAGCATACTGCAGATTTAGGAGTTCACAAGAGAGAGGTTTAATATCACGGCGAAGTTTGGCAACTTCAACTAAGCAAAAGATGCAATATCTTTTGAGAACAAGGTCACTGGTATCTGTGAAGGTTACAGAGCATTAACTTCCACTGCCCTGTGTAAACTAAGCAGACTCACATTAGTGTTTTTACTGTAGTTCACAGTTTTATCTCTGCAGAGCTTTTGTCAGACAAAAAAAGCTTTTTCTTCTTAGCCTTAAGACTAGATCCTTAAAGTGTTTTAATCATACTCTCTTCTTCTAGATGCAAAAATCACAGGGACTATCCTTTTTTGGAAGACTAACATAGGCATAATTTTCAGATGCTCCAGGGATCAGGATATTATTGTATCAAGCAATTTGTAATACTTCATGTGTATTAAATCACAATGTAAGTGGAATATATATTACAAGATGGGAGAAGGTAGCTCACAGGCATTCTAAAGTGATCTTTGAGCATGCATTTGCTTCCCCTATTATCAACCACAGTTATATCAGCCCTTTACTTGTATCTTTGCTGTGCTTGTTGTAGCAAAATTCTCAGTTGCAGCAAAATATATATTCTTTTATCATTTAGTAATGATAGTTAAAGAAGTTTAATAAACCTGAATCTTTGGGATTTGTGAAAAGCAGTCTTTTGTCATATAGATCCTGACAAATTTTAGAGAAATTTAGATTCTTCTAGTGGTTGTATTTTTGGACAAAAGGGCAAAATATATGCTATCTTTCATGTTAATATAAGACAATCCATTTAACATCAGAAGATCTTTATGAGATAAGACAGTATGCTGCCTGAGATTCTTAATTCAGTAATTTCAGTGTAACCTTTTCAAAGGACACTGCTGCAGGATCCATTTTTTTAATGAGGTTTCCTATTTATGAACTGCGAAAAACTAATAAACTGGTGGGAGATTTGTATGTTTGGTTTATCATATCTACAAGAGTATATAAATACTGCCTTTATCAGTAGAATGGCTGTAGTTAAGACTGAATCTCTCCCAGCAAATCCAAAGTCTGATAAAGGAGACACAGAGGAATTATTTTGTTTGGCAACTGTGTTATTTAACAAGCAGAAAAGCTAGGCAGCTTCATAGAAGCCAACAGTAGATTTTCACTCTCTTGTACTGCTCCCCAGATACTGTCTGCTTGTGTTCTGACTCAGAGGATGTCACTGTATGTTGTTTTCTCTGGTAAAAAAAGTCAGTGCTACTGCAGACCATGCATCTGCTGGAGTTTTAATGAGGTGTCTGTTAATCAAGACTTCTTGCTCTTGAACTCTAACACGTGACTCAATTACAGGAGTTTTGCTTTAGGCTCTTCCAGCCCAGAAGAACAATGTGGATCAGCACTGCCCGCAGAGAGGAAGGACGATTGTGTAATTAATGTTCAGGGCTAGGATATACACTTCATGGATATCCTTTTCCAAGTGATTTTCTTTGTAGTTGAGGTTTTTAAATCTATAAAGGAAATGATGACATATCTTTGAGCTACTTTAGACTTTTGCAAGATGTTTGAATAGCAGGTGCCCTAGAAATGGCAAAGCAATTCTGTCAAATTGGATTTCCTACAGCAACTCCTCTAAAGAAACAGGTCTGAAAAACACATCAGCAATTGACACCAAACAGTTACAGTGCAGTGTTATGGACAGGAAGGTGCTTGTAATAAGCACTCTTTTTTTCTCCTCCTGAACATGCTAAATTGAAAACATCAGTTACAGGATATCATCATAGCCACAGTAAAAAAATGAGCTATGTGGAAGGTGCTCTGCTCCAGGCATTCAGACTGCGGTCAGGTTGTCAGGCTACAGCAGTAGGAGCAATACCCACTTAAGGCTGTGGCGCACGGCCTATCTTCAAATATTCTTTACTTCATAGGTATTTTCTAACCACATTCCAATTTAATCACAGCTATCAGAGTTGAAGTTATTTACAGGATGTTTATAGACTGTGGTAGGCAGGAAGTCAGACTAGATGATCACAGTAGCCATATAATAGTAAAAAATTCAAAACAAGTTAGAAGCCAGAGATTGTCCGTTTGTTTTAGAGACAATAGATCTTTTTCAGCTGCAGAAACTTTAGCAAAGGTAAAAGGAGAAAAATTTGGGTGATGTCAGTTACTGGGAAATAAAGTACCTTCACTTCTACAGCAGATGTGCAGGCCTATGACTTGGACAATATGCCTTTCTAGCACACCACTGCTGCCTCACAGCTGCCTATGACAGTAGTAAGCCTGCTGCTATAAACTGCTGGAGAAGCACACTTCCTAGCTTCACCACTTCACCTACCCCAACATGTATGCCCCAAGGGCACTGCTCTCTACATCTCTCATTGCCTCTGCTATCTGCAGAGAGGAAACCATGAAGCATGATCTCCCTTGTATTTGGCTTTGAGGATTCCAAAAATCTTCCAGCTTCTTCTGTGGATTTTTTTATTTTCCTGTGTGGTTTTTTTTTTTGTTTTTTTTTTTTTTTAGTTCAGACTTTGCTTTACATAGAACCTGCTTGTTAAGAAAATAAAAATTGCCATAACAGGCTAGAGTAGAGACTTAGGCTTGTTTTACTACTGTTTTAAATTCAGTTGACTAACGGAGAGCAAGTGTTTTGTTGATCAGATAACTGCAGCAGAAGAGAGGAAGGGACAAGCTACAACTGTCTTCTAAAGGGTTTTATCTGTTCTGTCAGTGCAGGAACCTGCAGCAGAGGTACTGCCACACTGACAAGTGCTGGAAACCTTCTAGTCTCCATATTCAGATTCATAAACCCTGTGTTAATAAGCAAGTGCATACTGATGGCCATTTAACCCACTCACTTTTCTGTGGTTGTAACTAATTCAACTGCATGCTGCTATCAAGGTAGCCTCAGGATACATGCAGTGACAGTCTGTCTCCACATACTTTTCAGTGGCTTGTGGAGCATTTGTTAGTTACTAATCCCCAGGCTGGATCAATGTCTAATGAGGAGCAGATGTGCAAGAGGCCACAGGACTAGCACTTCACAGACCTGAAGATCACAAGACTATCTCTTAAAGCCAGGAGAGAACATGCCACACTACAAAAAAATGCTTCAGGAAAAGAACATGAGTATTCTCCCAGTGTCAGATGCAGCATAAACAGGCTCAAGTCACCATGACCAGTTCTAGGGAGTGGAGTAAGTTTCTTGAAGGACTAGCAGCTTCTATTCCTGTGTGCCTACTTCCTCAGCAGCAAAATCATCAGCTTTCTGTTGGAACTACAGCAAGAGGTTTATATTATTCCCAAATAAGTTTCCATCAGCTATGTAACAGTGCTCTTAGACCAAACCAGCAGACACATCTTTCCTAGTCAGCAGTGATATTATCTGTGCTACTGGACTGAACCCAGTAAATGGAAAACACCTTAGCTTAGCATTTTGCCTTTGTATCACAACATGCTGTCCCATGACTTGAGCTTTTATTGTGCAGTTCATCCATTCTGGTATAGCCAAGCCTTCATTAAAAGTTCCAAAGAGGCTGGGTGAAAAAATAAAATATTATGTCCATGTTTTAGAGGGAAAGCAGGATAATGTAGAGGTAATCAACAATAGGTAAAATTCAAAACTCTTTGTTGATTATTGCTGCTCAGGTTTTCCATCTATTATAATTCCAAGCTCTCCCATATTGAGCTCAGTATCATTCAAAAGGAAACATGGTGAGAAACAAAAGAAACAAAGACAGAGAGCCATTCCATCAACTTCTTGCATTCAATCCTGCACAAAAAGTTCTGGTCCTTGCCTTCCCCTATATCTTAAAGATTTATAAGACTGACTAGGATAATCAATGGCTTACAAATAATTTATACAGATGGCAATTAAGCAGACTAAGACTTTCCTTGACCTGACACCAGTGCAGGGAGCTATGCCAGAAGTTTACCAAATCTGGAGCAGCTGGGAAAATATGACTGGAAATAGACCAGCCGCTATCTCCTCCACTGTAAAAACCAGCAGCATCAAATGAGTCTAGCAGCAAAGCCCAAAACAAATGAGAACAATTTTTCCCAAGATGTGTGGGTGTGAAATATCATTCCCCTGGAACGTAACAGATTCACAAGGTAACTGAACCAGGAAGAGAGTTCACTGATGGCTGTTAAACATGAAAGATCTTAAACTGCTGTCAGAATATTTAAAGAACACACCACTACAACGCTCAACTTTCTCATCTTCAACAACTTGTTTTGGCCACAGTTGGAGACAGGATGCTGCAGTAGGTAGATATTTAGCAGTTCAGCTGTTCTTATGAGCAGCTATCAGCTGGCTTGTTATCAGGCTTATTTCAGTTCAGAAAAGCTAGACTGTATATTCAGCTTGATTTTTTTTTTGCTTAAGAATTTGAAATAAAGGATTAGTTTTGCAGATGTTTGTACTAGTGGTCACGTACCATGCACTTTAACAACTCAAAATGCAAGAACAACATGGCCTATGAAATGTTGCCAAGTTTAAGAGTTGCCTCTCAGCTTAAATAAGCAAGGTCCTGCCAGAATAAGGCAGGGCTCTGTATTTAAGTGACCAAGGACAAGGCAGAGGGAGGGATGATGGATAGTTACTGACAGAGTTTATAGATGACAAATTAGGGGAGTATTAAGTGATTAAAAAGATAAAATCATTTGTCCTGAGTCAACTGTTCTGTGCCCCAATTAAGCAAAAGACTCCAGATTTCTAGTCATATCTTCAACATAGTGAATACAGATTAAAAATCCAAATACAGGATTTTCCTTTCCTGTTTTGAATAACATAGTTTCCTATGCACCAGATTTCACAACTCTGCACAAATGTTACAGTATGCACTTGTGTCAGTCTCACGAGCTCAGCAAGAAAAAGAGATCCTACCTCCCCTTCCCCAGAGAGAAACAAAGACAAAGTTACCGAGCATGATATAAAAAGCAATTCCAGCCAGGCAGGCTTGGGTATTTTATGTTCCAATATCAGAAGTCAAGACATTTTCTCCCAAAGGAACATCAACTGCAACCTGAAACATACTGTGCTTGTAAGACTGTTTGTGGTATCCTACCTCCAACCAGCAAGATGCCAATTCCAGCTGCTTTTTGTATTCTCCTCTGCGACACAAAAAAATTCTCAAAAAGGTCTCTTGCCTTCTCCAGTGAGATAATTGCCAATTTTCTCTACCCCTTTTCCCTGATAAATCAGTTCATCATTATTTGCTACTGTGGACATGGATCTGTTCTATCAGACATTTTCTTTTAGCATGAAAGAAAGGCTCCTAGTCTGGTATGATTTGAAGCAGTGGGAGTACAGCTGGAAGTGAAACAAATTTTGAGTGCAAATACCAATTCTACTGGTCCCAAGAACATGATTTTTCTGTCTCCTGCTCTTAATCTTTCCTTTAGGCTGGACTTCTCTTCTAGGGTGTGCTACAGTATCACACTAGCTCAACTGCTGCAGCAGAGTCCTGAGAAAGTCTAGTAAGAGGGGCCAACAAGGTGGAGCTGAACTACAAGTTCTTAAATCAAAAACACAAAAACAACACACAACCACTTTTCATTGAAAGAGCTACAAGATTGTATTTGTCTTCAAAAATTTCTTTGATCAGAAACCCAGAGATCTGTCAAATCACAATACAAAAACAAATGCTGTGAACAGTTGCAGCAGGAAGAGCTCAGTTAGCAGGAATGCTAGGCTCCGGATATCTAATTCTTTGATCTTTCCACTTTACCTTTTAGGAGATGAAAGGAAATCTCTACCCTTGTATGCAGAGAGTGTGGCACAAGTATGGGGGTACAACAGTAATTTATTTTACTGTAACAATCCCCAGATGAATCTAGATTAAACAAAGACTTGGCTGCAGTCTAGAAGACTGGCTCTTCCTCTATCTCAGCCTCATTTAATTATATCTGGCCTTGAAGAAACAATTCAAAATCATTATGGGTGACAGCGTTTTCTATCACTCCCTTCCCACTCCTTTCTGCCAACAGCCTGCTTTCTGTTCAAGCTTATGCATCGTTGTTCCTTGGCTCAGGTGCTTCTCTTTTTCCTCTATTCCCACTCTCATATTTTGCCAAGCATCCAAGCCCTCTGCCATTTAAGTGCTGCACTGTGGCCCAGAACGACCCTTTCCAAATTCTTTCCCACTAAGTCATCCAGCAAAATACAGAGTACGCCTGTTACAATACCACTCCACCCTCAGTGCCAGCTAGTCTTCCTTCTGCTGCGGAGCAGTCTGTCTGAAAATCTTCTCCAGTAAAATTCCTACTCTGAGAATGGAAAGTTTCAGGCACAAACTTTCATAAAGTTACAGTGAAATGAAAACAGAGGAAGTTAACAGAACCTGATGTACTATTTTGGAAACCCTGACCCTCAATGTAACTTCTTGCCAGAACACACTTGTCACAAAAATGTTATTTCCAAGCAAGTCAACATTGCCCCAAACAGTTTTCTGTCACAGCTCAGACCAATCCAAGAACATTAGCTGGTTTGCTTTTTTAGATGCCTTTGGGCTTTTATTTATCACATTATAGATATACAAAAACACTTGCAGAGCTGAACCTTTTTGTATTTGCTTTTAAGCCCAGAATTTAAACTGATTATAACCAATTTATGTTAGGAGAATCAGCATTAGAAGAGAATATTGCTTAGAGTCAGACATTGATTCTCCCCTCCTTCCTCTTCATGTTGTAAGTTCTCAACTGTGTCTGTTCAACCTCTTGTAAATTATTCTGACCAAAAAAATGTTGCATGTCAAGTCTGGCCTCAGCAATAGTGGAAAGATTTAAAAGAAGCATTTGAAGATAACAAAATCTGTTTTCTAATATAACAGTTAATATTTATCAGAAAGGGAAATTTTAAATTAGTATGACTCCTTGTACCTTTTTATCAGTACCAGGAAACAAACCACCTACTTCACAAATAGTTTGAGAACAACTGCGTTCACAGTATATTTTAACCTGGCTGAGCTCCCTTTAAGGTACACTGTGCTATGTGGTTATGGAATCAGAATCCTACCTTATGTTTACCATTTAGGGGTGGTTACACATTAACAGTTCTGGTGTCTCCCTTATTTCATCTGTTCAGAAAGAACCCACTTTGTCAGGCCTACACAACCTCCTTCAGAGGACAGTTCACACTCTAGACCTACTCAGACCTTAGAAAAAAATTTACAAGAACATCAAAGAAAAATCACCCAACACTAGCACCTGTTTTTATAATGCCCAAATGCATTTTGTGAATCATCTTAAGCAGCTCTCAGAAGGCAACAACTTTAAAACCATTAACTGCAAGTATTGTGAAAACCATAAAACCAACCCAAGGGACAAACACACCTCATGTCAAAATTTGGGTATAAGCCTGTTTTTCTGTCCCCCCAGAAAAAAAGTAGTAAGTTTCTGATCTACTAGCTCATGACACAGGATTTTCTTGGAAACCCACTTTTACTATATTCGTAAATGGTAGCTTGTGCAAGCACAGAATTCTCTCCTGCATCACGTGCTGCCTGCTTGGAAAGGGCAAGTTTTCTACTGCTTACTAAAACAATCCCATAGGATGCTGTGTAGGCTCATGTCTTCAATGGAATGAGTGTTCTACTAGTCAAAGCATACTACCACTTCAGTAAAATAAAGACTGATTTAAACATTAGTATATTAGCTGTCAGACATATCAATAGAGGTCTATTCAAAGAAAGGCTTAAGCAGGCTCATCAATGGCCACAGGTACATTACAGTGTACATCAACGGCCACAGGTTCATCACACTCAGGTGTTCTACACGTGCACTAGCATGAGAACAGCAAAAAGCTAGCAGGTCATACGTAAGAAGTTAATATCAACAGCAGATGATTTCTTGGGGACAATAATTTGCTTTGCTTTTATGTAATCTCCAGAGACAGCTGATATAATACAGCTACACCAACATTACTACCATTAGAGCACTGCTGAAATAACCATCTCATTACACACAGTAATGAAACTGTACTTTATTATAAGCAAAACCAGCTTTTATATCACCAAGAAACCAGGACCTATACACTTTTTAAAGAGCTACCCATGTAGAAACTGCTGTACTTAGAAATCAACTTGTACTTCCAATTAGAGAAAAAAGCATGGAGTGTTACAAAAAGAAACAAAACCAAACCCAAAAGTAATCAGAAAAAAGCAGACCTAATTATGTAAAATCTGCCAATATCCTGGTCCTTCTAGACAATAGTCACTAGCTCCAATTCACAGTATTCCAAAAATAGAAGTGACTGCTTGTTTAAACTTCCTTCATATTTTCTGCTTACCAAATTCCAGACATGCAGTTTGGCAAAGACAATCTACTAGTCCACACTGTGCTCTTCAGAACCATTTTAGCATTTCCTTCTTCCAAAAAAAACAACCCAAAAAACCAACAATCCAACACAAAAGTCACCGAGTACATATACTGCATTTTTGGAGGGTGGGGAAAGGGTGGGGTGTCTGATGCAGTGAAAAAGCTACGTGGACAACTTGTAGGCAACAGCAGAAGCGTATCCAAGTCTGGAGAAAGGCAGGAAACCATCCTCAGTATTCCGCATTGAAAGGATAGTCCTTGTGAGTTTTGCACCTGGAGGAAATCAAAGAGGAAAGATTATCTCATGTCTGAAAGATACTATATGCAGCTGTAACCACTGCAAAAAGCCACCCAGAGAGGAGCTGAACCATATAAAAGCAGTCAGTTTGTTTTCCTTGGTGACATGTTGCACTTGTAAACAGAAAGATTCTGAGTGACTTCTGTTGTTTGGGCTCTGACCATTTCAGGCCATGCGACCTAGGTGCTTTGTAGATTCAAGGTTTCACTGTTTACTGCCAGGAAGACCTTTTTTGCAGCCTTTCAACAAAGATTTCGTATCTGGCTTTAGGCTTCCAAGTTGCAAATCCTCATGTTACTTTTTGAATGTTCACCCACTTTCCCAACCACTTCTGAAGAACATAGTAGGTTTTTATAATATATTAAAGACAAAATACCACAAGCAAAGTTAATCAAGAATTTGAGTCTGTGTCACGCTCATTCCTCCAACACAGACAAAATAAAAATTATGAATAAGAAGCCTTCTGTTGTAACTCCATCTACAAAAGGCTTTTTGGAGACTAAACTGAAAATGAACATGAAGTTTGTTTTATGCTCACTGTGATTTGGTTCATAACATGAACGTTTAAAATTTTACTCTGAAAAGTTACTTTGAGGATGACCCCTTTGGAAATTGAGTTTGCATATCCTGAATTTCAACCAAGCCTAGTATCTATATTATGTACTAAGCTATGACATACTGGTAACTTAACAGCTTGAAAAAACCCACTGCCACTTACGTGCTCATTGCACAGACTCTCCAGTTTCTATTAAAGCTGAGAATAGTTGCCATCTCCTCTTTAGTCAATTCGAAGTCAAACACCTAACAAAAGAAACAGCTGGAAATCACCTCTTTGAAGAAATCAGAGATTGTAAGCAAAAATGCACAAAATTAAAGAACAAGTCCACAGTGTAGGGGTGCTTGTTAGAAAAAAATGACTGTTTCATGAAGGAGGGAAAGGCACAAAATGGCTCTGGATTTCTGAGACTCCACTAGCTGGAGTGGGGAAGGGAGGTGAGCATGGAGAGGGAGGAATTAAAAAAAAAAATCTCAAGTTGCAGTAACATGTGTCAGTTGTTTTTAGAAGTCTGGAGAGCATGTAGTGCTGCAGAATGCCTCCATCCTCCCTCTGTGAAAGATGCATCTTTCTGTTCTATTCCAAAGGAACATCTACAAGATTTTAATATTCCACCTGATGCAACCAAGTGTTTTCCGAAGTTCTAATACTTGTTTCAGTCAAGGGCCACTGAATCAACAGCAGTGATGTGGTTTATGGACACTAGGCCTCTTTTCTTAACAGTGCTTGCTCTACATAAGCCTTTTGTGGTGTACTACTGCACTCAGGCCCCAAGCAAGCTCTGTCAGACAGCTCATCCATGTGACATAGAACAGGAAGCATCACATAACATGACTGCTAAGATTATCAGCACAGTGTTTCCAACAGCTTTTTTCACTCCTGCTCTCCAACTGTAACTTTAAGCTGAGCCCTCAGCAGACCATAAGTAAACGTACAGAGACAAAAAGCCCAGTCCTCCTGCCAGAGGACGACTTGGGAAGGGTGTAAAAGGATTGCTGCTTGTTCTGCAGGGAAAAGGCACACCATCCCTGAATGCACCATGCACCCAGGTCACTTCTAATGACTCACCTTGAAGTTCTCAACAATGCGCTGCGGTGTGACTGACTTGGGAATCACAATCACATTTCTCTGGATGTGGAACCGAATGAGAACCTGCAAGAGGCATGTCACTGAGTCAGAGATAGGATGGCTTTTGTTCTATGGCAAGAAGAACCTGTTCCAACAGTTGTTAGAAACTGTACAACTCAGCAGAACTAACCCATTTCTGTAGAGCTGCATTTTAAATCATACCTGAATTCTAAGCAGCACTTTCTGAAGAGAAAATAGAGAAGTGATGGAGCCCCACATAGGTCTCCTTTCTCCTTTCCCATCCAGTTTAGTGATACTCAGTTCCTTTCTTTCCCACCTAGCCTTTTAGTTGTCTATACAAGGGTTCACTTCTCTGTAACAGGACTTGAGAGGGGAAGACTGAAACATGACAGCATCTGAAGATGGGTCAAGAAAGTGTTTCTTGTCCATGGCCAGAGAGCCCTGGCAAGCATGTGTTGCAGGCCACGTAGTAAACATACCTGCGTTGCTACTTAACACAACAGAAGAGCACCACAGGTGACAGGGAACAAAGTGCCAGCCTGTCCTCTACATTGGCATTAGCTATTACAGGAAGAAGTACTCGCTGCCCAGCACCTACATACCTGTGCTGGTGTTTTGTTGTGCTTGGTTGCAATCTCTTTGATCTTGGGGTCATCCAGAAGGGAAGGATCCTCTGGCTTGGCCCTAAAGACAGGAAAGAAGATCAGCAGCAAGAAACCTCCACAGATCCAACCTAGCAGAGATCTGTATCTGGATTAGTAATTAATGGTGCACTTGTAGTCTCAAAGTTTCAAGCATAATCCACGCCAGCTCACTTGCAAAGCACAAAGCGATCTTACCATGGTCGGTCAGGAGAGCCAAGGGGACTGTATGCTGTCACAGCAATCTCCTTGGATTGACAGTACTTGATCAGCTTCTCCTGGGTAAGGTATGGATGACATTCGATCTGTCAACATAAAAGTACAGAGATTGACAGTGATTTAACTGTTTTAATATGTTCCAGGGATTAGACTTTAATCAAATCAAAGGCAGATTTTAGTGTGTTTGTGATATTACTCAACCTTTGTTTTCTCTATGTCCCCACTCCCTTTCTATTTGTAGTAGTTGTCCTTGCAATGAAGGGTCTCAGGACTGTAATGCCACTTCTTAAAACTTTGCTGATCCATATAATCTCCAACATATGGGATGACCAGCTATGCAATTGCTTAAATGGGACGATTCAGTAAAATGCACACAGAAGAGAACTGTAAAATCCTAACAGGATAGCAGACCAGTACATACAAAGTTCTCTTTTCATCCCTAATTAAACATGCCATAATGTTTTACAACTACCATATTAGCTTCAGTATCAGTATTGTTTCATTCGTTTTTATTTGCTTTGTGTCAATACTTAAGCTGAATACCTCCAGTCTGCAAACAGTGAGAATGGCTAACTGCTACAGATTTTAGACCTTCCGCTTACTCTCCATTATACTTTTTATAAACACATGTGTACTTACCATGAATTTCCATGAGAGTATCTATGTAACAGAATACAGACTCCTTAAGTGACTCGGTATTCTGCCAAGCTAAAGCCCAGATATGCAGTATGGAACAGGAATTATTCACGTGTCAGGAGGCAGTGAATGAACATGAATATTTGATACTTTGCATAGAGGGACTTTCAGGATAGTTCCACACCAGGGAGCACTGCTTTTCCTTCAGCAGGCAACATCAGGAACCTTTCTGACTACACTGTCATTCGAGCCTTCTGCAGCCTGCTGCTGCATTCTGAGGGAAGTCCCTGGAAACTTGTGCTACTGGCAGGTGGATCGAGAGTGCAAAACACAGTATCAGTTTATAGCCTTGAGTGCTTTATTTGTGGTTCTAGCTGCTTGCTGTTATCAGAAGCCTGCAGGGCTGTTTTCCTTCTCGGGCATGTTGGAATAGTAAACAACAGAACACGTAACTCAATCTTTGGGACAGATTATACATATTTATTTTGCTTCAGAAGCTCCAGAAACATAGTTACTCAGGAATAACAGAGCACTTGGTTGTTTACTCAGCTCTTCAATAGGTAGAATTTACATGAGGCAAAGTCATCCTTACCTGTCCACTGACACTCAAGTTGAAAAACTTCTGAGCTATGTTATCTAGTCTTACGTTTGGACCAGGATGAAAAGCCTATTACGTACATTTAAACAAGTACCTTAAACTATCGCAATCCGTACTGTATGATAATGATCAAGTACTTAAGAGTGAGATTTCCTTACTGAACTAAGTACTAGTATCATTGTAATGTAATTACTACCTTGCCAAATTTAATTTCTCACCACAAATGAAGCCAATGTGCATACCAACTGCATTCAAATTAAGAATGGGAATGACACCAAATACAGGGGATTACCAGATTACATGTGAAACACCTGCACAGAGAAAGTGTTTGCAGAAGCACTATCACCAACTGGTGTTAGTAACAGACTAGCTTTCAGGCCTGCAAGCATTTTTTTCAGAAGCAGTAAATTTTGAAGGACAGGAACCAAAGACACATTGCTCTGAGTCTACCTTGATTATAGTAATCAGAGTTTGAGAACATTTGCAAGTGTGAGACATATAAGGTCTGTGACCTCTGTGCAAGAGACAAGGGTAATTATCAACCAAGGTGGTAGTGGCACTGGGGCGTGGCAGATGTTGAAAGGTATCATAAGACTTCTACTAATTATCCTAAAAGTACACTGGGACTGAGAATGAGAATATGTAACAGAATTGTGAATTTTACACTTGTCAGAATGTTTCAGTTTTATGTGGACTTCCAGAGAACAATCCTACTAACTTTCTGAAAAGGTGTTAAAATCCCTTTTCAGTACATATGCTCACACTATCACAATAAAAGAACCACTTCTTGTAATCAGTTATCAATAACAGATTGCAGTCCTTCAAATGCCATAGCAATCAAGGACAAGTCTAGACTGACCCCACAGGGGGGCTATGCTGGGACCTGTACTTTTCAACAACTTGTGTCAGGCTGTAATCTTGTCAAGTTTGTAGGTGATTGGAGGAGAACCAGTCAATACACTCAAGGGCAGGGCTGCCACATCAGAGGTACCCACTCAGGCAAGAACAGGCCAACAAAAAAGTTACAAAATTCAACAAGGCTGTACACAAAGCCCTGCACCTGGAAAGGAAAAGCCTATGGCAATAACATAGGTTGGATCCTGACTACCTGCAAAGCAGCTATGCTAGAAATAGCCTGTGGGCCATAGTAGGCTGAGCTGAACATGAGCCAGTAGTGAGCCCTGGGGCAGCAGGAACACAGCCAGTAAACTGTGGGGAGTGATCATTTGTCTCCACTCAGCACTTGTCAGACCGCCTTTATAATGTCGTGTCCAGCTTTCCCCCTTCCTAGCTCCCTCAGTAGTAGACTGTCATGAATTCAGCAGAAGGCCACCAGGATGGCTGGGGGCTGGAGAACCTGCTGTATTGGGAAAGGCTGAGGGAGTTGGGCTTGTTCAGCCTGGAGAAGGGAAGGCTTCAGGTCTCCTAGTAGCAACTTGTCAATACCCAAAAGAAGGTCATTCAAAGACAAGCCAAGCTCTTCAGTGGTGCATGGTGAGAGGACATGAGACAATAGGCGTAAGTTGAAACAAGAGGGGTTGAGACTGGATACAAGAAAACTCCCTCCCCCATACACCCAAGGCAGGGGATAAGGCAGGGGAGCACACTGCCTAGAGAGGCTGTGCACCTCCATCCTTGCAGGTTTTCAAGACAGATAAAGAGCTGGGCAACCTGGTCTGATCTCACAGCTGATGCTGCTGAGCTTTGAATCGTTATCTCCCAAGGTCTCCTGTCATCTGACTTTTCCTAAAATTTTATTTGAGTGCTGTCTATATACCTTGACACTTCTACTTTACAGCCTACCTTGTAACTCCCTTTCTTCCTCCCTCCTAACCCTCATCAAGTCTATAAGCAGTCCATAAAGCATGTTTCTGTTCAATTCCCTCAGTCATCAGCAACAGGAAATGGCCCCTCCACAGAAGGGTCATCCAATTCTGTTAGGTCCTCATACACATACAGTAGGTTTTACTCTGCTTCAAGGAAGTTTTTAAAGCTCATCCGAGTTCCTTCTGCCTCTCCTCTCCCCCCAGAAAACCCAAACCCAATAAACAAAAGGGATTCAGGAGTTGCTCCTTGCAGATTTCCAATCAGTAGTGCATCAAGAAGTAGTTGAAGGGGGAAAATTGAGAGAACATGCTGTGTCTACTCCATTCTCTTTCTATAATCTTATTTCATAATAAGATCTTAGTAATTCTTAAAAAAACAACCAACCAAAAAGCACCACCACCCAAACATTTGCTGCTGTCACTTTGCAGCTTACCTGGTTATTTGCAGGCTTGTATTTCAGTCCTGGCTTGTTCAAGATTCTTTCAATCTGCTCATGGTTAAAGTTGGAGATGCCAATGGCTTTTACCAGACCAGCATCCACCAGCTCTTCCATGGCCTAACAGAAAGAAGCACAAAGTCAGCATCTAGTACACATGACAGGTCCTGAAGAACACCTTCTTCCTGATATGGCTTATTTCCTTCATGAGAAGCACAAAATAAACATTTACATTTTCAGCGTTCAAGTCTGAGGAAAAAAACCCAGAGCACTATTATATTTGTGATATGTCTCCTACTTCACGAAAGCTCAAAGACTCATTCTTGGAGATTGTGGAAGTTCACAGCAAATTAGAAGTGGAAAATAATGATACCCAACAATCTGATAGTGTACCACTGAGTCCTTCCAAGTAGTTTTACAAATATGAGACAATTTAGACTGCTGAAGGTAATGAAAACATGGAAGAGACTGCTGAGAACAGAAGACATGATTCTCCTGCTGTGGCTAAACTTACCTCCCATGTATGTAGAATATCTGTGTTGCTGGGTATAGACATGCCTTTGTCATCTGTGGGAAAGAGCTCCTCTCCTGCCTGTCAGTGACAAAGAAAATGCTTGAAACACTTTGGTGGGAAGTTAGGATAACACCAGCTGAAGACCACAATATGACAAACTCCTACTGCAGGACATACTAATCCTTATTATCTACATACGTATTAGATAATATTCAGACTCACTATCCACATTCTTTTCTTTTGCTTTCACATGTGATTATGGCATTTTTGCCCACAGCCATCCCAATAAGGGTGGGTACTTCTGCTCAACACAATGTCCTCTGGCTCATCAAAATACATATGGTGCAACATAACTCTCCACTTGTAGAATTATAGCCAGTTTACAAGTTTACTTTCTGTATTACAAAAATACACAGTTCTTATGAGGAAATAATGAAGTGTTTTATTAAAACATGTAATAAGGTCCCACTTAGGACCTGGAACATGTTCAGCCTATATTGGATCAGATCTACTGACATGTCTTTCACAGGGAGACTCATTGTTTAAGTTGCTGGCATAGGGAATGTTAAAACAGCCTGTGTCCCAGTTAAGACTACAAGCCAGGTATCAGCTTCATTCAAAACCAGTTGTTTTCTACTGATACATTATTACACCACAATACATTTTCACTTTGATAGTTCTGTCGATATGAAACTAATTTTAAAAGTACATATACTATGAAAAAGTTGCTCTCAGAAGCAACAAATAAAAAAGTTTTGATCAGGCTCTAACAGAAAGACTAAGCTTACAAATATTCAAACTGAGACACGAGTGCCTTTGCATGCAGTCAGTAAAAGAGTTAGAAACTAAGAAGTTTCACCTTTTGAAATCCAAGGTCTGTGGAACACTAAGGCTCCTACAGCAAAGGTCAGTTCAATCTGTACTGTATTAAAGGACTCAGTGATTAAAGACAGAAATGGAAGACAGAAACATTCTCTTGTTCTGTGACTCTGTAACATGCAGAGGAAAGAATTTCTGTCAGGCAGCAAAGCACAGCCCTCCTTCCCGTAAAGAGGGAACCACATCATTGGCAGATGAGTATACTTTGGATTTGTAGAAGACAACACATAGACAATAATCAAAAGGAAAGCAACATAACTTATGCTTGCAGCAGGAAAACCTACCCCCAGTTCAAGGTCTACCTCTTCTATGATCAAAAGGGCAGAGGAAGCTGTGCAAGCAGGAATCTCAGAGGTAGGGATCAGCAGCCTGGGTCACATGGCCAGAGTAAAGCTGAGCACCAGAGCAGTGCTGGCATACAACTGATATATGATGATCTGTTGGTTGGAGCAATTACCAGGCTGTAAAGCCATACAGCTATTCAGAACTGCCAGTCTCAACAGACAGAGCCAAGGGCATTACTGTTACTATACCTTAAAACCAAGAGGCCAGTGGATGAGGTAGAGATCCAGGTAATCCAGTTTCAGGGCAGCAAGAGTCTTCTGGCAGGCTCCCTTCACCAAAGGCTTTTCATGAAATGTGCACCATAGCTAGAGACAAAAAGCAAAGGCACACCATGACCTCCTGGGTTAAAGCTCTTGAGACCCTTCTGTCCTGTTCAACAGAGTGCCTGTTCCCTTTGGAAGGTGATGTGGAACTAGGTCATGCTACTGATCTTCAAACAGGGCTTGCTCTGTGAGCAGGACTAGCCTGTGATACTGGCAGCAACATGTGCAGTGGTAGCACACACGACTGAATGGTGTCATGGCAGACAGCAGCAGTCTGGTTTAATTAAGATTTCATTTAAAAACCACATACTGCATGAAAGAGAACAGTATAACTTCATGCCAGGAAGTTTAAAGCATCACCTGTATCAGTGGTACATACCCTGCATAATTCTCAATGCAGGATGAGGCAAAGTAGGAAGCTTGTCTCAGGAGAGGCCTAAGTGTTCCGAATTGTTCCATGCTGCACCACAGAGTAGGAAAGTAAAGAACTGAGGGGTTACTATGAGAAAATAGGTGTCTTCTAGCACCCTACATCACCAGACCCATACCTTACTGACAATGAAGAGGTCCTCTCGTTTCACAGCACCTTCCTTGATTTTTTGCCGGATCCCATCCCCAACTTCATTTTCATTTTGGTACACATAGGCACAATCAAAGTGACGGTACCCAGCATCAATAGCAGCCATCACTGCAGCTGTTACTTTCCCTGGTGGGGACTGAAAAAATAATATCCAAGAAACTCCGATCAATATATATTGAAAACCTTTATCCTAGCAAGATAAAATTAAGAAATCCACCTCACCCAAAGCAATCCCCCAATTCAAATAAAGCAAAACGCACCAACAGCATGAAAAAGATCCCCCCGCAGCACTCCTGATTCTGTATACATCTTGAATGCCGGCACCTCAGCTCAAAGCCAGTCTCCAGCCGCCCCTCTGTCCCCCCACTCCGGGGCAGGGCTCAGCCCAACAGCTTTGCAGAGCTGAGGCCCCACCGCCAGGACGGTTCTCCACGGCCGGGCCAAGGCCCTCTCGCTTCCCCACACCACTTCTAAGAGGAGAAGGCCCCGGCAGCCGCTGGCCACGGGGCTTTGCCAGCGGAGGGGCCTCAGCGACCCGCGTCCCCGAGCAGAGCCTCGCGGCGGTGCAGGAGCCCGGGCTGCTGCGAGGGGGTCAGCGGGCAGGGACGGACCCTCGGTACCAAGCGCCGCCGCGGCAGCCCCGTACCGAGCGGCGATGCCGGTGGCGCGGATAACGCTGGGCCCGGGCCCGGGCCGGCGGTGGGGACGGGCCCCGAGCGGGGCCGAGCTCCGGCCACGGCTGCGCCCGCAGGGGCCAGGCCGCCCCCTCTCTGTCCTCAGCACGGGCCGAGAAAGGGCGCCCGGCCCGCCGGGGCGGCAGCGGGGAGGGCCGGGCCGGGCCGGGCAGAGCCGCCCTCCCGCCGCCAGCGAGGCGGGGGGGGGGGGGGGGGGGGGGGGGGGGGGGACGGCAGCCACGAGCTCCATTACCTTCCACGTGCCCAGCCCCAGGATGGGCATCTTGGCCCCAGTGTTCAGCTGCACGTAGGTCGCCATGGCCCCACACACCACCCAGAAGCACCACCGCAGCGGTGGCTGCCGGCCCAGCGCCTTTAATAGCGGCCGGCCCCGCCCCGGCGCGGCGCGGAGGGGGGATGGCGGGGCGGTGCCGGCGCTGAGCTCCGGAGCGCAGCTGCTGGGCCCGGGGCCGTGGCCCTGTGCAGTCCGGGCAGGCGGCTGAGGGCCGAAGGAGGTCGCGTCTGTGAGCCCCGGCGCCGGGGTGAGCGTCACGCAGCGACCCGCGCTGTGTCAGGCGGTGCCGAGGCCGCGGCTGCGGCGGCCTCGCGCGAAAGGCGTGCGGTGCGCGCTGTGCGGTGCGCGGTCGTGCCGCTGCACCCGGCTGTGGCCCTCCCGCAGCGCCTCGGCCCCGTGATGTCGCCTCTCTGCCGTCTCCGGGGTGGGAATGGCAGAGGAGACGTGAGACAGAGGTGTCTCCCTGCACCCTAAGAGATATTTGTGGGTTGTGTCTCTCAGGCCAAGGCAGGGCTGAGCCCTTCGCTGGAGCAGCGTGTTCCCACGACAGGGATGGTGGCCTGGGCTGGTGCCCCTTGTCGGAGCCTTGTGACCCAGCGTGCTGATACAGCCAGACGGCCAGAGAAACCTTGGTGTGGCTGGCTTGTGAGAGTGGTGAGAACCTGCTCCAGAGGTGACAAATGCAGCTTCCACTTCAAGGGACAGTGAGCTGTGGCTTAAGAGTAATTTAGGATAAAGTGAGCTTAAAAAAAGAAATTTATTTTGAATGTTGGAAGAGGTTAAAGTGTTTTGAAAGTCACACAAGAGGAACAGTTGACTTTTTAATGAGTGACATAATGATCAAATTGTCCCTCCATCTTTTGGGAGGTGCTGAGGGCATTCAGAATAAAATGCATGATTGTAATCCTACATGGTAGATGGCCAGTAATCTCACATCAGGAACTGGCTTTGAAATTTTTGCAGACAACTGTACACTGTTCTGAAGAAGTCACAGCGCAGTGGAAAAAACCAGACTTGCCTGGGAAGCTTTGCTGCTTACTCACACGTGGAGAAGTTTCTTCAGGTGTGAGTGTTTGTTTTGGGTGCCTCTCCCACAACAGAGGCCCCCTGCGCTCTGCACCTTGGTATTTTTTGCTCCATTTAACTAAGGGCGGGCAGGGTAATTGGTTTTCCTCTTTAATGTTCCTCCTGTTTTGTGTCAGCGCCATCAGCCGTCCCTGGCAGGATGCGATGTGTTTGCACTTGTATCATGAAATTGTTGTATAACTCAGTGCTTATCTCCTACCGTTTGGGTTCAGTTTTCTCTGATGGTTTCTTGTCAGAGAGATATGTCCATCTCATCACAGGAGGCTTCAGGCAAAGTCCTGCATTTCCTTTTTTCTGTTCCCTCTCGTGAGTGGGAGTGTTTCCCCTCACAGCTGTAAGGAAGGTTGGCTTTCTGCTGTTTACCTCTCCCGAAGGCCCGGTGGGGGCCGCCGCGTGGTGGCAGGGCCTTGAGGGAAGAAGTGCTGCATGTGGGGGTGTGTGTGTGTGTGTGTGTGTGACATCCAGCCTGGTAAATCTTGCACACTGTGTCCTTGATAACATGGCCAGCTATTTCTTTACAGTGAGTGCTGGTGATAAGGAACTGTGCAGGGGATGAGGGGTTTTCTTTTATTTTTTGATCCATGCACAAGGTTTTGCACTGAAACAGGATGTGTAGTATCATGAGTTTTTTGTTTTGTTTTGCTGACTTTGCGTTTAGTAACCATAATTTCACCACAAGTTGTGACTTTGGAGACCATCAGTATTTGGTATATGAGAGGAACAGGGCCCAAAATAATGGAAGGGGGTACATCCTTGTGGAGGCAGTTTTTACCGGCAGAGACCCTGTGGCTTGCCAGAAAAGTGCAAAGGCAAAGTAAGGAGGTGACAAGAGTTGTAAACTGTGATCATCTCTGTTCCTAAGGGGGAGAGCTGGAGGGGTCTGCAACTTTAGGGCTACTGACAGATACAGGCATAGCTTAAACCAGTGTTTTGAGGTGAGGGTGTATAGGTTTCAAGCTCAAATCTCTTGGACTGTGGGAATTTCCACCTTGCTTGGAGTCTTTAAAAGGGGAGGTTTATCTGGCTCGGTGGGGCGCACCACTTCAACCTCCGGGTGCCGGGAGGCAGATCTGAGGGTCTTGGCTGAACCCGACTGTCCTTGTCCTCTTTTTTGCTCTGAGCTCAGATCAAGCTAGGAGCATGTATCTTGGTGGATCTCCCATCTTCTCAGAGTTGATGAGGCATTTTGTTTCGCGCTAGTATTTGTCTGTTAATCCCATCTGCTTAAAAAACACACCCTGGGCCCAGCCAAGAGCTCAGCAAGCGTTCCCACTGCCCGTGGCAGTTACTGGGTGGGAAGGACAGGGGAGACCTGGGCAGGAGGAAATGACAAACTGCCCCAAGCCAGTCAGAACGGCTCTGGCAGCCTCTGAAACCGGTGCTGCCACCCAGGGCAATGGAGCGGAGTTCCGGCAGATGGGAAGAGCCCATGTGCCCCCCCCCCCCCAACCCCCCTGCAAGGGGAGAAGGACAGCACCTCACCCTGAAGGGACTGGCTGCTGAGGGGCCTTCGACCTGGGCCACCCCTGCTGGGCAGCGGCAGCCCTGGGGACAGCAGCCTGCCCACCTGGGAGTACTGAGACATAGTCAGCAGGAACCGAGTGGTAAAGGGAAGCCTCAGGCACCCAGGCCCACCCTCCGAGCCACCCTCACCTCAGGGGAGGGATTGGGATGGACTGGGTGTCATCTGTGGTGAAAACAGGGGAAGTGGAGAGGAGGACAGGAAGAGGATTGGTGTTTGACTTAGAGGCTGGGGAAGGGGGAGAAAGGCATTTACTGTTTTGTTCTTCTGTGTTCTTCTGCCCCTCTTAATACCTGAATCAGTGAAATGAAGTTCATGTTAATTGGTGATAAATCAGCTTAGATTGCCCTGAGATGAGACTGTTTGGCCTGGGACAGTAGTTGTTGGACAATCCGTGTGACACCCAGCCCTGTCACGGCCCAGAACTGGAGTAGTGAGAAGGGCTCTGGAAGGAGCCATGATCCTGGTCCTGGGAATACGCGGTGGTGGAAGTGGCACAGCCAGTGTGTGGAGTGAGTGCAAACAGTGTGCAAACAGCTGGAGAAAGGAGAGACCTGGGGAGACCACTGCTGGGTGGGAAGGTGTTTGGGAAGAGAGAGACATGTGCTTCTTCAAGGCCTGTGCCCCAGTGGCTTGGTGTAGTGCTGTCTCCACATGTAGGATCCAAAAACATTGGCCAGGGAGCTGAGAGGGTTTAGCTGTGAAACACGGGGAAGGAGGTGTGCAGCTGTGATGCGGCTTCATGCTGAGGCTTGCTATGTGCTGCCTGTGGGGCTTCAGAGAGACCAGGAGTCAGGCTGATGATCTTTGGTGGAATAATGTGCATTAACAAGTGCTCAGGGTGAAGGGGAGGCCCTTGGTCAGGGGTGAGCAATAGCACTGAATTGGCCAGATGGAAAGCTGTGTGCCAGGTAGGCCAGGTAGCAGTTCCAGTGCTCTTAAAGTGACCCTGGCACCTCTGGGGGGAAACTGAGGACTGATGGCAAAGCTAAAACAAAGCCCTTTCGGGCAGCCTAAGTTGCAAGGTTAAGTAGACCCGTGGAGATGGGAGTGCTGCTCCTAAGTGTGAGCGCTCTCTTGACAATCCTTTGCTCAGAATGAAATTACAGAAATTACACTTGCAGCAACTGGTGTCCCTGCAGCAGCTGTGGTGGTGCTGGGAAGCTGGACCAAACGGGATACAGCTTTTGTCTTGGAAGAACAGAGTTCTCGGCAGTTTGGGCTCTATGCTACTTGCAAGCACTGCCCTGCACAAGGGAGGAAGGAAGGCTTTAGGATCTGTTGGTGAAGGGCCGTGTAGAACAATGTCCTGATCCTGCTGATCCCACAGATGAGACACCTCCTCAGAGGGAGTGGGAAGAAGGAGGTAACTGACTGCAGTTGCTTGAACTGCTGGGTTGTGTTTACAGGCAAAGGGACCCTGAAAATGTGGTGATCGCTGGTGCCGTGGTCTGAAAGCTCCAAAGTCTGAGCATGGTTATTACCACCTCTCTGGTACTGCCTGATAAGCTGGTGGGACATCAAGGAGTGACTTATGTGTATTGTACTGGAGGAAGCATGCCAGAAGACAGGTAGGAGATGAGCAGCATGGCCAAGGATAATGCTGGGAACCCAGTAGTATGGTTGGCCTTGGAAAAAGTTTTAGAAAGGGTTGTAAAGTATATGTTAAGATTGTTGCAGTGTTGATCATCATGGCTTGTATTTTATCTTCTTTGGAAGCATTGGCTTCAGCCAGATTGCTGGTCTGTTTAACAGGTAATTATTGGACACACACATTAGAAACACATTTAAGCTCCCACAGCCAAAGACTCACCCAACCCTGTATAAAGCAGCCCAGCAGTAGCTGAGGTTGCATGAAAGCAGCTGCTTATATGAGCCAGAGCTGTCCCAGAGATGTTCTGGGGAGCCCTTACGCCATCACATGGTGTCTCTGTGCCTGTTAACCTGCTTGGAAGGAGCATTCTTGGGCACTCAAAACCTGAGGCTCTGCTTTACCTTACATAAAGACTTGTGTAACCAATCCAAATGTCTTCCAAGTGGACTGAAGCTCTGTGTAGAAAAATTACATTATCCAGTATTTTTAAACAGATTCTTGAGCTCCGGAGTATTTGAAGGAGAAAATCTCCACTGTACATTTAATTGAGAGAGATGTATGCGAGTATCACTGTTTACATTTTGCAGCATTAAAAGGACATACAACTTAACAGGGAAGTTTCTTTTGCTCACTGAAATTCAGCTTCAGACACAGAAGCATTAAGAGGAATCAAGCTTTTTATAATTCCTCAGCAAGACAAAAGATTCTTTTCAGTAGAAATTTGACCATCGTGTGCTGTAGGCAGCCCTGTCCCCTGCCTACTCACTTCTTCACGTTAAGTGATTTAACTACGGTCAGCACAACCTGCAGGTTTTTTCCCATTTACTGTGTCCTTCTAACACACAAATTGTAATAGAAACCTTATGCAGAACTAGATCCTCAAATTATCGAAGCCAGCTGATTTTTTTGTAAGGAGCATCTGTTCAAATGTTCTCATTACACACTAGTCCAGATGCCAGCAGGGTCTAAGGGAAGGAATGTAAAGGATACATACGGACCTTCAAGCACCCATCATTCAGACCAGCTACTCATGGTTTTGATTTTATATGCATTCATTCGCAAAAGCAACCAACTAGTTTCAACAGTTTATTAAATGGTTGTTTCATAGACACAACAGTAACATAATCCAGATCGACATCTATGACATCCCTCCCATTACCATTTACAGAAAACTTTACAGATACTTGACTAATTTGTTTACACCCAAACAGTTTACAAGACACATCCAAAACCCACAAAGCATTACTAGGCACAGACCATAATTCAAATATGGGATTTTGTACAAGGTAATAACAAAGCAGAAAACTTTTCAACACATTGCCTCCATGCCAAGCCCGTCTGCGCTAAGGAGGTTGGAGTATAACAGCTGGGAGCTGCTTTACGTTACGTTCCTGCATTTTTCTGAAATACATACATTTTCTCAAAAGCTTAAATGTGTACACCACTTGGACAGTTTTTCACATTTTAGAGTCAAACTTCACATGAGTTTACAGAACCAAGGACATGTTTAGGGACAGCACTAATGGAGACCAATTTTTCACCTTCCAAAGTAACTGTTGGGGTTTTTCCCCCAAATGTACACAATTTAATTCTGCAGTGAGAGAGGGAAGAAGAGAGTGGGAACAGATTTCTCTTTCTTGGAAATGAACTCCAGCCTTTATTTTCAGAAGAAAGAACTAGCTCCTCTGCATGAAGCCCTGCCTTCTCTATTCTTTAAGACTAGTGATTTGACTGGCTCACACTACCCCTTTTCACAAAGTGCAACCACTAGTGCTTTCCCAGACCAAGTGACACATTGTTGAGCAAAAAATGCAAGCAGTTCCATAGCAAACCATGGCATTACAACAGCTTCAGAAGGTCACCTCTGCTAATATGCCACACTCACACATTGGTATATTCCTGCAAGCAATTAGGTACATTTACACAATTTACAGTCTGCGTTCAAACAAATTAGGTTGTGTTGTCCACTCTCCATATACTACAAGTTATTAAACTATGCAGCATTCAGAGAGTGGATCTGTAACTGCAGTGACTAGAAACTCAACAGTAGCCACGCAACTGTCCATGTTACAGAAATGCTTCTATTTTGGCTGTTGCAACCCCCCCCCCCCCGAAATGTCCATGACTTGCAGCCAGTTAAATTCTTTTGTGAAAATTGTGTCAGTCTCCAACGCAAAATTAACGAAAGGTCTGAGAAACAGTAAACAGCTTCTGAAGTGCTGCTTCTTTGTGTCTTGAAGATGAGCAGTAGTGCAACATTAGGTTGAGGGACTCCCCTTCTATCTTCCCAAACTGGGAACTACTCTTTACAGGATACTATGGAAATATACACACATTTTAAAGGTAGAACCAACACAGTAAATTATTAAAAATTAAGTTCTGTTCATATTACAGTTATCCAGTTATACATCACCGTACAAGATCTAAAAATACAAAGCAAGTGAGTTTTTTTGTTGTTGGTGGGGGGTTTTTTTTAGGTCTTTGACAAGAATATACACATACCTTAATGAGCTGGGCCAGAGGAGTAGGTGCAGAAGAGTCCTCAATCTGTTCACAAAAAATTAAACACATATTCAAGTTGTACAATCAAAACATAGCAAAAGTTAACCTCTACTGTAGTCTGAAAGTCTGCACTATATCCTCCGAGCGTCACGGAAAGAGACATTTCCAACGTAATGTAATTGTATTTGTTCAAAACAAAGTCCAAACCTATGACAGCTTAAGAGGGCCTACGTGGTTCATGAGAAGCAGCTAAACTCGGTGCGCTGGGTTTTAGATATTTGCATTTGCACACAAACTATGAAACTGAACCGTTTCATCGGATAAAGTGGAAAGATCAAATGCAGAACTTTAGAATACCACTTTGGATACCAATGGCATTTAAACTCACAGCAATCTGTTAGAGATCTTTATGTACTCAGAGGGGGCCAAACAATATCACTTCAGTTATACAGCTTTAGGAAAAAATACCCAAGTATTTCAGGACACGAAAAGGAATCTTTTAGCTGCACAGAACTGTCCTCAAAACGTATGGGATACGTTGATTTTGGTATTTGTTTGAACCGCCAAGTCAAAAGTAAGAAACGGTACCAAGTGGGACAACAATGGCTTCTCAGTGCGGTTTGATAACATCTTTCAAAACTGTTAGGCAAAGAAAGTATTTAAAAAAAAAAAGCTAAGTGATACAACGTGAAAATGGCAAAAAATACACTCCAAACAATTTTAATTGCAAGAAACAAAGAGCACACAACAGCCTACACAAACATACTAGCTCTAGACAGACAGATGTGGAACACAGCACCAATTCAATTGTGCAAACCTTGAACCTACATGATCTAGAAACGATCCTACATGTCTTCAAATATAACTGTATAGATGTGTATATTTTGTCCTATATGTATCTGTATATACATCCATTTTTACAGATTGATATGCACACATCATTAGTAACTGAGTTTCATTACATGTGTTCATTTTCTGATGAACTTTCTCTGCCAAAACTTTAATAAAGTTCTTCTCTTCACAACTGCATTTTATCATTATATTTGAGTGATAAACCTGTAATAGTCCCCTTTCATTGTAAGTGCTTGCATAGTAACCTAGAATACCTCACATTTTTCCCCTCTTATCTACTGCACCAGACAATGCCAGGTTGAATAAATAGTCTTTTAGTTTTCTGAAATTAATTTGAGAAGTAGACAAGAAGGACAGAAAAAATAGGTTACATTAAAATGAGAAATTGAACCTTTCTATTTCTGAAGTGAATAAAATTGACCTTTTTCTACTTGTTGCAACGTGAAAGAGTTTGCACAAGTTCTTTTAAGAAAAGTAGTTTTAGATTCACAAGATTCTGGAGTGGGTATTTTATCTGATCTCCCTGATAGCCATTTTTTATTTTAGTAGATTTATTTCTATAGCAATTGACTGTAGAAAACAGGCTTCACCTATCTCTCATGTCTGAGAGGATTTTTTTGCAAGAGTAACCGTGAGGGTGCACTTTTTTCTGGAAAAGAGAGGGTAGTCATATTTTTCCTAAATCCTGTATTTTTACTGTATGTATAAAACTTTTTTTTTAATAGAGTATGAATACTAATTAAATATTAATACTACTATTAGTTAGTGTCCATGTAATATATATCTCTAATGTTAGAATCTATCAGTTTTTGAAAGTGAAGACAAAAACCTGGGAATAAAAAGCTCTGAGATAACTTTCCTAAGATTGCCATTGCTTTAAAATTAAAGTTTTATTTCTGACTCTTTCTGGATTGTATTCTATTGGGGACAGAAGAATTGATTAGGGCAATGAAGCTGGTGAAGGGTCTGGAGCACAGGTCTTATGAGGAGCAGCTGAGGGAACTGGGGTTGTTTAGTCTGGAGAAGAGGAGGCTGAGGGGAGACCTCATCGCCCTCTACAACTACCTGAAAGGAGGTTGCAGAGAGCTGGGGATGAGTCTCTTTAACCAAGTAATAAGCGATAGGACAAGAGGGAATGGCCTCAAGTTGTGCCAGGGAAGGTTTAGACTAGATATTAAGAAGCATTTCTTTACAGAACGGTTTGTTGGATGTTGGAATGGGCTGCCCAGGGAGGTGGTGGAGTCCCCATCCCTGGAGGTGTTTAAGAGTAGAGTCGACTTAGCGCTGAGGGATATGGTGTAGTTGGGAATGTTCATTGTTAGGTTAATGGTTGGACTGGATGATCTTCAAGGTCTTTTCCAACCTAGACAATTCTGTGATCCATTATCTGTACAACACAAAGGCATTCAGGAAATATTCTAGCATATTCAATATGAAACACAATGCATCACTAGGCACAAATACCAATATTCACATCAGAACTGTGGAAATGATGGCATTACTCTGTTTTCACTGTGCTGTGAATCAAATACATTGTCTCTACCACATATACTATGTCTTACTGCAAAACAGATTAAGTTAATGTTTGGGAGATTAATATGAGGCTACGTTGTTTAGAATTACGTGCAATGTGTAGAAAAAAACTGTGAGATTGTGTTTTTACATACTGCTTTTGATGTTCCACTTGCTGGCTTGGTTCAAGTTCTAGAAGAAGAAATAAAGGTGATGAGAACTTAGAACAAAGCACTTGTACCCAACCAAAAGCAGTGAAAACAGATTATAAAACCTAAACATCAAGACATTATATTCTGATAGTCTAGTGAATGTGGAAATCTATTTGTATACATAAACTGTTCTCTCTTGGCACATTCAATGCAACTAAAAAAAAAAAAAACCCAAACCAAATCCCATTTCTAGTTTGTCAGCAATTACTGTAAGACTTACAGCTATAGGACACAACAGTGCAAGAGGAAGTCCTCAGATATTTTGTCTCTGCTGTGTAAGTATCAAAACAATGAAGTCTGTGCTACAGCTTTGTGCTCTTAAATAACCAACCATCAAAACAGCGACCCTTGGTCTTTCCTCTGTAGCCAGTATGCAAAAAAGCCAGATTTGAGGCTTAAGAATACCTGCCATATCCCGTCCTGCCTCCCCCAAATGCAAGACACAGTCAAACACTGACAATCAGACTCTTCTGAGAGGGGAACATGCGTATCTCTCTTTACTATAGAAGCAATAAAAAGAAGAAAGATACAACCCAAATGCCTCTGTAAACTAATCTCCATACAAAAAGCTAACACACTGCAACCCCTCACAGACTACAGTGCTTTATGGGTACTTACACAACTCGTGTTTTGCTGGCAGCTTTAACTCCTCTAACAGGGACTCTTCTAACAATTACGGAGGAGTTCTTAGGAATCAGGGCATTATCATCTGTGTATTCTGAGAACAACACCAATACAGAAGAAAACATTAGTCAGTTCGTAAGAATGTATATTAATATGTAATTACATAGCACTTGAGAGAACCCCTTCACAGACATAAAAGCAAAATTTTATATGCAACATCGCACTTCTGTCGTCTCAACACACTAACAGTACCTTTCAAGAAGTCTCCAGGTTTGAGAATCAAACACCAGCAGCAAAACCTTTTCCATTCTTTTCAAACACTTTGGATGCCAGCAGCAAAATGGTCTCAAAGGTCACTAAAGGAGAGTCTGCTCATGCATGAGGTTCTTTCCTGACCTAGCTTAGGTTGCTTTTGCTTCTGTTAGGCTGCACACCCAAGAGATCTTTGGAGAGAAACAAACCACAGCAAAGTCTGACCTGCAGAAACCAGATTCTAAAGTCTGAGCAGCTTGCCTTGCAACAAAGCAGGCACTCGGCTAAAGCATGAAAACTCTGCGCAGTTGCTTTCAGAGCTGTTCACTAAAAACGATTCCCCTGTGCTGCGAGTGCTGGGGACTGACACAACACAGAAGAGAGCCGCCAGCTCTCTGTTTCTTGGAGCTTCATCCATGGACAGCCACGCTTGTCAGCTGCTGGAACTGGCAGTGCTAGAACTGGATCACAGAAACCTGAGGGTTTTTTTGAGCTTGCTTTCACAAGTAGGAGAGAACTGGCTCCAACTAAAGTGGTGTCTCCTCTCTTAAGCTAATCATCTAGTTTGAATAAGCCAAAGGGACGTGAATTCTTTCAATTTGCTTTTTGCAGAGCAGAGAGACTCAAATGAAATTAATTATGAAGACTTTTGAAAAGCCTTTTGAAAGCAGTGTGTGCCTGAAGGTCTCCATGCTTTGCCTTGGCTTACACCCTGTTAGTCTTTTGAAGAGGAGGAGCTACCTGAGACACTTTAATAGAATCATAGAATCACTCAGGTTGGAAAAGACCCTTGGGATCATCGAGTCCAACCATCAGCCCTACTCTACAAAGTTCTCCCCTACACCGTATCCCCCAACATCTCATCTAAACGACCCTTAAACACATCCAGGGATGGTGACTCCACCAGCTCCCTGGGCAGCCTATTCCATTGTCTAACCACTCTTTCTGTGAAAAATTTTTTCCTAATGTCCAGTCTTTGACTGAGTAAGCCTCAACGTAAAGATGTCTCTATGAGAATGGTTTTTATATTGTACTTACACAAGCTGGATATGACTAAACGTTTTAAAGCACTATCAGCAGGCATTCCCTCTGATCTGCCTACAGTTTTAACTATTAAAAGCCCTTACCTTTGGAGGCTGAATCAGAATGATGGCCTGAAAGCCAAAGATGCTTTGAAAGTACTACTAATGACAAAACCTAAAGCTTTCACAGAAGTCATACCCTGAAACCAACGTCTAGAGCTCTGCTCAAATGGAGAATCTCACCATTACACAACTACCTGTCAAGAAAGGCCTGAGCTGGGATTTTTTTATGTCAGAGGAGCTCAAACAGCACTGAGGCCCAGACAAGCAACTGGGAGATGCCAGCGGCAGCTCTGGAAGCCAAAGCAGCTGTTTCCACCTGCTGGACGGAGTCATACAGAGTGTTCTTTCTGGTCCAGATCACAAACCACTGGACTGAGATTTCAGAGGTACAGGGTTGTGGTAGGTCTGCAGAGGATTGCAGGTGGCAGCACCTCTCCTCGAGGGAGGCTGTGTATATGAGGACAGCAACCAGTGCACTTATTCGCCAATTCTGCAAGCCTGCAGAGGTCAGATGGAACATGCACAACAGGAGTATGATGCAAAAAGAGGAATGGGTCCTCTTTTCATATTTTATGAAATTCATTGACCATTAGAAGAGAAGCATTGACATCTGCCTTCTGAAGAGACTGTCCTTGCATGCAGATATATATAGATAGAGAGAGATATGTTTGTTTTCAATCTGCTTGTGAAGTGCACAGGGAAGAGACCTCCAGCCATCTAATAACAGACTGATAGAAAAATGAATTCCCCTTAAAAGTCAATCAGTACACATTTAAATGGATCAACTGAAAACTGAAGAGTGACAATAACCTGGTGAAGTAAAGGCTTCATTTGCATAGGACGCTTATTACTGCACATATTTGTATGTGGGACTTGAAGTATCCCACTAGCTTGGTCACCGAGGCAGAGAATTTGTGGAAGAGGGTTTACAAACAGCGGAGTACACTGCCGAGTTAGTTCTGTGAAGGGACCCGACACCTGTTGGCTTTCATATATTGATTTTTCCTTCACCTCAATTAATTGAGTTCATTTTGGTGATGAAATCTTAGTAAAGGTGAAGTCAAACAATGTAGACTTAAAAGTTAACTTTTTTGTTTTTAAATAGGAAAGGACTAAATAGGAAAGGACTACAGCTGGAGAGTTATTCCTGAAGTCCCTGGAAATTTCTGTTTGCTCGCTTTGAATTTAACAGCTGCCAGCTTAGTCCAACAGCTCTCAGACAAAACTGGCATCTCCCAGCAGGAACCTGTTCCCTGCAGAGCCTTGGCAACTACCAGGAGCTGCGAAGCAGTGTCACTCTGCCTCGCCACAACTCCACATCTGCAGATTGAGCAGCGACATCATGCTCAACAGGGCTACTTTTCACAGTCGTCCAAGCAGAGCTCCAACAGAAACGTTCAACAAAGCTGGAGCCAACACCATTGTTGATTCCTACTCTCTTCTAGCACAACACTTGTTTTACTGCCAGTGATGGCCAGGAAGTGGCTACTGGGCTTTTGCAAGCACTATACATTGCACATCAACCACGTAGTCTTCTATGCCCAGCTCCATGTCTAACAAACAGATCGGAAGGTAGTTGTCAGAACAGCAGCTACAAAAGAATGGCTCTGTGAGGTCCCCACTCAAGCCACAGTTACTGATTGTGGGGACCATCAGGGCTGTGGGGATGTGGGGACATGGGACAGTGTGGGGACACGGGCACTGTTGCTGCCACCATGATGGGGACCCCAGGACCCTTGGGGTGACATGGGTGACAAGTCTCCAGCTGGGGGTCACTGGCAGGGAACACAGGGGGACACTGGGTGACCCCCAGGGACACTGAGGGACCCCTTCATCCCCTGTCCCCATAGAGGGGTCCCAGGACACTTGGGAACACTGAATGACCCTGGGGAGGGGGGCACCTAAAATTCTTAACTTTTCATACCAGTAAGTTCTTGGTGCCATAAGAGAAACATTGTGCTGAGAAGGCACTATAAACATGTGGCAATATTTACATATATACATTTTGTCTTCCCTTAGATGAAGTTACTTTGTAATTTGAAACCTTAGTGGAGGGACTTTTGCTTTTATCCTGATCAGACATCTAAGTGTCAGCCCTCTGCTACAGCTGCAACAGAAGTATTTGAGCTGTTGCAGCACCAAATTAAACTTGCACTTTCCATTTAGCTGTCATTTTTTCCCTTCCTAATTTTTATATTTAAACTAAACAGTTTAAGTTTTCGCTTACTTGGAGAAAAACAGTGCTATCCTTCTCCTCTTATGATAAGCTACTGATTTGAAGGGCAGAAGGCTGAGACCCCCATGAAGATATTTAGAAGAGTGGGAAGAATTTGAGAGTAATAAGTTGGATGTTCTTTGGCTGGCCAAAACTGAGGAGGGGGAAGAAGACCTACAGGGAGCTCAAGGGAAGCACAAGAGACAACAGCGTGATGGGGGCATAAGACAGCGCTGCACTGCTGTGTGTCAGGCACAGTGTTTTCAGGAACTGCAGAGGAGAGTTAATGCCACTGACGAGAGCACAGCTCGTCTGACGTGGTGGCCCTGCTGGTCCTTCACGTACTGGAAAGATGAACTGTCCCTGGAAGAACCGGTGAGGAGAGCTGCGGGGATTGCTGGGACATGGGAGATGGACATGCATGCTGACATCAGGAGTGCGTGATTTGCTTGGGCCAGAAAAGCAAGTGGGAGAAGAGTGGGGTGACTCCTGTAAATGCAGAAGAGGGAAATACCACTTAGAGAGAACAGTTACTAAGACTAAAGAGTATGGGCACCAGAAAAAATGTGTGCTGCCTGGCCCTGAGTAACTTTTAAGCTGCAAACTGGAAGAAAACTCTTTAATGCTTAGAAGATTTGGGTTCTGCAACAGCCTTCCAAGGGAAAGAAAGAAAGGAGGAAGCAACCAGCCAACCCCTGACTGCTTACTAGGGAGTTCAGTAAGCTTTTGAGGGGCGTGGAGATCTCTTCCAATCTCTCCTTCCTCCAAATTAACTGCCTCTGCAGGCATTGCCTTTTAAGATGCGTGTTCCCTTTTCACTTTTTAATTGCTCTGATGTCTTCTTGTTTGAAGCACTGAACTGTTGCTGATCAAGTATTTTGATGGCAAAAAGCACTATGCTGACAGGATCGTTTCACTTGTGAGTTGTGCTTAGGTATCAACTCAGATAATGTGGTTTCATATAGCAAGAATTATACTTTTTAACCAGTTAACAAGCACAGGAAGGACTTTACCATGTTTGAACTCCTCTCCCATTACCGCTGGCATTGATGCAGATCCCTTGAGTGTAGAGTTCTGCTGTGGAAAGCCTGGGGCGAGGATCCCCATTACATGGTACTGGTCTGAGGGGTTCACCTGTGATGGTAAAACAATGGTGCTTAGCATCAGCTTAGGTTAGAAAAACCTTTAAAGGCTTCTGAATTCAATGTTTACACACCCTAGGGTCCTATAGTGGTAAATTAAGATTGCTGTCTTTGGGTTGTGTCAGCAATACAGGATTTGGCCATTTCCTAGATAAGAAAAACCAGTAACTGTCCATGTAAAACTCGTGCCATGTAATTCAGCTTAGGACTGAATGTTGCCAACATAAATCTTATATGAAGAACTACCTCTAGAAGTGTTACTTCTTTCTGCAAATTAAAATAAACAATAGCTCTTACCATTTTGAAAAAAAAGAAGAAGAACTTGTTCACAAGAGCAGAAGCCAAAGCTTTTGAATAGAGTGGACATGTTCTTGCTACCAGCATTGTCCAGGAAACCCCACCAAGAAATCCCAGCAGGTTGCAGTAAATGCCATGTCCTAGAGCAGATACACTGGAGTTAGCCTGCAGTCTTTCCATACCCAAGGATATTCCTTCAAATTTGCAGCACCAACTTCACAATCTATAGAATACTCAGTACACTTCAGCCTCAAAGTCAGTTGTTATTGCAGTGCAATGAGGCCAAAATTGTTGGTCCTTAACAGTGATGAGAGAAAGAACCATTACCACACCACTTCCCAAAATACTGCCACTCTGAAATTTGCCTACACTGCTACAGCTACTGCTTCACTCCAACCTCCCTTAAGAAAAAAATTCTGCCATTCTTCTAGCACTTGCTCTAGCCACATGCACAAACAATACTTTCTTATTCCTTACAGATCAAGCTTTTATACTTAACTTGGCTTTTTTATCATCTGTAGTCAGGTTCCTGAAAAGCAGTAAAGCACCTTGTCTTGTAGGCACTCCCCTCTTCTCCCCACTCTACCTCATAGACAGACCTTGAATCTAAACTAAAAAAACAGGTTTTTGTTTGAAAACTGTAATTTAAACGGCTATCCAAAGCTGAAGTACTTCTAATGGTCTTATTATTTCAGCATGAGGTGCCTCTGAAAAGCTTAAAGATTATGAACAATCATCTTACGTTTTGCCCACAGTTTAACTGCACAGAGCGTGAGCTGGAAGTTCTTTTCATTTGGCACCAGATGTAACATTTCATCGGTAACTCTAAGAAAAAAGTTGAAGTACAGAAGTTCCTAGTAACAGGTACAGGTCCATTTTATGCTATGCTGGATCAATAGCTTACAATTTGTCGTTCAAATCTATGAAAACAAGTGTGGATTACTCGCTTTGTAGTACGTTAAAAATTATAGATTACACACAACATTCAGCATCCCTTCAGGTAACTGGTGCCCTCAACAGCTTTGTCACAGTTTATAGACTATTGCCAACCATTTTTAATATGGCCCTTTCTAGAGGATTCTGAAAGCCAGGTTTCTTTCGACAGCCAGGAACAATTCAACCAGTCACTGTTAAACAGCGAGCAAGTCAGGCTTCGGGTATTTTAAATATCTTTATTTTTTTTTATGAACTACCACACATTCTTCTCTACCAAGTGCTCTGCCTATTCATCTGAAGCAGTCTCTGTGGCAAACTGGAACAGTGCACACACCCTGATCCAAGAAACATGAAATACAGGTCTATCTAAACACACAACTCCTTGAAACATCTAAATTTAAGCCCACTCACCACCTCCTCAGATCTCAAGTACACAGGAGATCAGTTTATGCACCTTGTACAGAAACTGGAGTTGCGTAATGTGCATTCTATACCAATTTCAGTAACACTTTCTTTTTAAAGATGTGTAAATATGCTCACCATTTAAGCTCCGTATACATCTCATATCCAGGCTTCTCAGATGCCAGTCATCTCTGAGACCAAGATTATCAGAAACAGCTTGCACAGACGGTCTTGCAAACACCAGATCCATCTTAAAGAGGAAAAAAAGTGTCAGCTGCACTGTTTGGAAACTGCACACTAGTGGGGGACAGTTAGTCAAGTCTAAAAAAGAGTGGTTAACATCTGTATTTAGAACTGTGTGACTACAGATACATCTCCCAAGAGATTTATTTGCCAAAAAACTCAAGAAAATTGCTAGAAGTTCCATATTTTATTTACAAAACCTTCATTATATCCCCCCCTCTTTTTAAGCTACGGAAAGGAAGGGGTTTTTAGGTTGAAAAAGATTCCTCTAAACTTAGAATTTCCATTAAAAGGGAACTTAATATTAATCATAGAATTAAGACGTAAGTTCAACCACCTCAGCTGTACTTCAGCAAAGGAGAGAGCATTTTCTCTATGCAGTAAGCCCTCTTGATCCTGAAGCATCTGGTTCATAGCACAGTCTGAGGCAAGAAAGTTATTCTGTGAATGTCTGCACCAGGCAAAGGCCAGAAGGTGGTCACGGAACAAGTGTCTTCATGCGAGTGACACCAAGCAATAACTTGCTTAGGTACTACAGCACGCAGGTCTCCATTCACTGTATAAGAGGCAGTCAAGATACAAGGATTCCTGCAGCTAACAAACCCAGGCAGGAGTCACATGAGTACTTCTACTTGTCATTTTCCAGATTGCTTGTCTCATGACCACTTCATTTTTGATTTGCAACAAAGCATTTAGTCTGCTGATGTGATTCACACAGTGACTACACCATACCCATCCCTCTGTAGAAAGCCAGCTTGTCAGAGCTGGGAGGAGTTAGCAAGAACACTGCCTCTACTCCCACTCTGCACAGTCCTTGTGAGGTAAGTGCTGTTCAAGCACACTACCCTGCTCTACAGCACAGGTTTAGAAAGAGGCGGCCCTGACGTTTCCAGGCCTGCCAGGCTTCCTGGGGGCTTATTTTCCTATCAGCTCCCATTTTACTGCAGCGTCTTCTCCTGGGATATGCTGTGGTCAGGCTGTTTAATTACAGTTTCCTAAGTACACTCTAAGGTACCAATAACCTTGTAAAATAGCATGGTCACAGGTCCCTGGAGAAGTTATCCTATTCCAAAGGAAGAAAAAAATATTTCTCACTTAAAGAAAAAAAGCAAAACGCTTACCTCAACGCCATCAAACTCAAGCTTGACAACTGGTACATAACCATCTTCAACTGCCTGTAAAGGAGCGGATGACTCTGTAAGAAAATATTTTTTGTTACTTTCATGTTTTTCCTAAACTGTGATAAACTACAGAATTTACACTGCTGAACTACTTAGTATACAGACTGAGTTGTTTCCGAACCAAAAAAATTGTTAGTAAGCTGCAAGCAGTATGGCACTAATATGGTACTAATACTGGCTTTAAAAAGTTACTTAGCCAAGAGATTGAGAGGCTGATCCTGTGTTGTAATGAACCAACAGTGCACAATGAGCCATCAGTGTCAGTGCTTGTAAGGTACTTACCTTGGCAGTGAGGAAGAAAAGGAAGAGATTTCTGTAGCTCTTCTTCTACTGGTTAACATCCAGAGAAATCTAAAAAGTTCTGTCCACATCGGACAGTGCGCACTAGCCTTCCTTATTTTGATTTTCTACAATGCCTGAGGGGCTGTCGGATACCTTATGGGACAGTTTTCAGTTTTGTAGACCCCTTGTCAGAACTGTGCCACAGCCCCACTGAGAGTCTGTTCTCAGGTGACAGTCATTCCAGCAAAGGCTCATTCGCTGTGCACATGAAGTCTTTCAAAATGTCTGCACGAGGAAGACCAGGCTAAGAGAAACACTTCTCAGGAGCTCAGTTTCACACACAAGGTGTGCAATACATCACCCGAGGGTGATTTTACAAAGCAGTTTTATACGTTCACAGCGCAGCCCCTATTAACTCTATGTAAAGCTGACAGCGTGCGTCCCTTCCGCAACGTCTCAGGCTGAGTGGGCAGAGAGGAACATGACCAGGGGAGAATGAACTAGAGGTTCTAAAGTACATCCAGAGGGACAGCACGGCAAAGGCGCTGACAGAGCCTTTCCACATCACCTCCAACTGCCTTAGTTTCCAGGCTGCCCCTTCCTTTCCTGCATGCCATTACCTTATTTCCAAGCCCCTCACTAGACCTAAGATTAAAGCAAGGCTCCTAGGGACAACCTTGCTTTCTGATACAGCTGACTCATTCTCAAACCACGGGCAGGGGAGAAGTGTACCACAAAGATTCTGATGTGATGTACAGTCACTGGGAAAGGAACCAAAAGCTTGACTTCTTATGCTGCAGGAAACAGTATTTTAGAAGGTGCTCAGAAACAATTGCTTTTTAAACTTTGGCTTGTAAGACATCCACTACCAATATGAGTCTTACCATGAATATTCTTTTTGTAGAAGTTGCACAATTATCAAGGAGAGAGCTCAGTCGCTCTTAGTTTTTTTTATTTTCTCCTGATGTTTTAGTTTTTCAAAGAATGACTGAAAAGAATCTGATCTTTCTACATGTCTAGGAGCAACAGAAACAGCATCTCTGTCAGCACCTGCAAAGAGACTCCATTTCTTCTGTTATTGTTGGAAGTCACTTTCAAACATCAGAACTATCACCAGACAATGAAAGTTCCACCTTTAGTGTGTACTCCGAGCCAGTAAGATCCAAATGTAAATATTTTGCCACCAACATTTGCTACTGCTGAAGGGGGAAGATTCTGTGGGTAGAAGAGTTTACTTTAGAAGATACATTGATCTATGTGCAAGTTCAGGCAGCAGAGTTTTTTAGAAAGACTGCAACACCCTCCATAAACAATGTCTTCTCACTCCCTACTGAGTCGTTAGTCTAATAGACTGCTACAGTTTTTCTGAAGTGAGTGCTTGCAACTCAAAAAAAAAAAAAAAGTAACTTAGCAGTCCTTTCATTAATTTACAGAAATTAAGACCCATTATTTTTTATCTTCCCCACAGCAGACACATGTAAATTAACACAATCTAAGAGCTATACAAAGGGCAAGTCTAGTGTAACCATTTCAAACTAGATTGGGTGCTGTAGGCTGTTTGGGGCACCATTAGTGCCATTGACCATCTAACTCACCTTTGTTAACTGCTGCAAGTCAACTGATAGAGCCACTTCACCCGTTTATTCAGTGCCCCAAAGACTTCAAGATCTTGATCTGAAGTATCTTTTATACCTTATTTCAATGGCAGTTACTACAGCTCTACTCAAGAAGAAAAGTTAACGGTTGAACTTCAACATAAATCCTAGTAGTATGGCCTCTGAAAGAAATAAAAAGGCTTCAGCTGTTTTGATTAGAACATATAAAAAAGCGTTCCCTTGCTCTCACCAAGTTCTGAAATCCATTCGTTGACTAAGTGATTCAGATTACCAAGAACAACCAGCCTGTAAAGAAAACTCATGTTAAGTTTGCCCTAAAAACCCAAGAGGTTAACAAATTTGACAGTCTTCTTATACCTGTGATTCAGTTCTTCCCCATCTTTCAATATCCCAGATTTGATATTTCAATATCCCAGATATCCCCCTTCAGTTTACAGGTTTCCAAATCAATGTCTGTTCTTTTACCCAGCATTAATATAAATGAGAAAAAAATTGTCCTGCTTATGATTTTTAGATAACTTGATCTAACTTGTAAGTCACAACTACTTTTTCAAAAATATCTGTGGATGTAAGAAAAGATCTAAGTTGCTGCCATCTTAATACAACTTATTTGCATTGCTCTGGACAGTTAGAACTGGTCACCAGGAAATGAAAAGGTTTGAAATCCACCAAGGGTGACACTACATACAGCAGAAGTTTTGGACACATTTCAGTTTCGTATCAGTTTTCATTTAAGGATATTCCCATCAGCTTCCTGCTAACATTAAATAAGACCATTTAACACTGGCTTCTTTGAGTTAAATGTATTTGCTGTGCTTCCGATTCTGGAAGGGCATTGTAGCTGATTGTAGAGGAAGGACATATAACCAAGTGGTCTGTTAAAGAGTTGATGCAGTAAATTCAGCATCGCCTTGTTTTTGTTTATGGAAGAGTATGAATGAAAATATCAACCAATCTGCAGCTAATTTTGCTAGGAGAGCCTCATGCACTTAGCACAGTGTTCAATTTTTAGAGTTCAGAGGCTTAGCTGTACATACATCTGTTCGGTCTAAACCCAAGAGATGTCTCTCAGCATATAAAGCGGCACAAGTTAAGCTCCGTATGCAGAGGGTGCTCAAACCTGGCTTAGCTATTTCACTGCCCAGTTAGGCTGGGCGGGACACCAGGGACCTGGGTTTGGAGCCCCTGGAACTCCAGTTACAGCAAGGCATAATTTGTGCCTCCAACCCTCCGTTTGCCCTGCATCTTTAGACTTATTTGCCATCAGAAGCAGCACAGGACTGACATGACAGGACAGCATTAAATTAAAGGCAGCACTCACATTTTCTTTACACCACAGAACCCTTGCTTTAGAAAGGCAAAAATGGAGAAGAAACCCTACTTTACATTACCAGCTGAAACCAGGAGAGAAAAGAGCGGGACAGGAGGGAAGCACTGTACTTAACGGATCAAGGGTCTCTACAGAAACACCAGTAGCAAAAGGGGGAGAGACACATTAAAAGGTCTGTACAACTCATCACACTGGTCAGAGTCCACATGCAGACCCTAAGGCTAAAGGGATTAATGATGCCATTATTCAAACTGGCTCTTTTTCTACTTCACAGACAGACAGCCTCAAATATTACATGGGTTAGTCACAGTATCATAGAATGGTTTGGGCTGGAACGGACCTTAAAGACCATCCAGTGCCACACCCCTGCCATGGGCAGGGACACCTTCCACTAGCCCAGGTTGCCCAAAGCCCTGTCCAGCCTGGCCTTGAACCCTTCCAGGGAGGGGGCAGACACAGCTTCTCTGGGCAACCTGTGCCAGGGCCTCACCACCCACACAGGGAAGAATTTCTTCCTTACATCTAACCTAAATCTGCCCTCTTTTCAGTTTAAACCATTACCCCTCATCCTATCACTACACCCCCCCATAAAGAGTCACTCACAGGAGCCCCTCCCCTGCTACACACAGACCCAATACAGCTGTGAAGGGTTTTAAAATCCATACAAGCTGTTGATTCTTGGTTTGTTGATCAAAGATCTGCTGGCATAAGAAACATTCCAAAGCAATCTCTTGCTTCAGCTTAGATGAAGAATTATGCTTCAACCATACAAATGAACTAAGAGGAAGTGCAATATAACCCATTTTCTGTGCAAACCTTAGCAAAGCCCAACTCTGACCCCATCTGCACATTTTTACAGTGGAACCATCCTGACTCTTCCACCCAAAGCAAATGACTACAGAAATTAATGCAGCAGGATGCAGAAACGCTGGGATTGACCCAGGCATCATGAAAACAAGGAGCTTGGAACAGAATTCACCGAGGAGACAGGAACTGCTAGACGGCAGCTAGACTGCTACTGAAAAAGCATTATTCAAGACAAAATGTGCAGAAGCCCAAAGGTCAAGGTCAACAACGAGTACGAACTAGCACTACACACTCAGTAACCAGCTCTTCCCTGAACGACTCCAGGGCAGTGACAAACAAGCACAGAATCAAATGAAGCCTGACCTACAAACTAAAGATTGCTCATCAGTGTCACCCCACGGGCAGAGCAGTTACTCGGAAAGAATACTTGTGTGTTACCCCTTGATTTACTGCTGCAGGTTCAAGATACACTGGCTGGAAGGGGAAAGGGAAAGGAGATGAACTTCACTTTGCTTAGACAGCCCCAGCAAAACCGGCCCAGCAGTTCAGCTACTTTTAGAAGTCTTTTCAGCATCCATTTCCAATTGTCAACCCTCACTTCTCAGGAAAAAAACTGGGGTATTGAGTGAGCTTGCAAAATTATCCCCCACACAGTAACCTGATCAGGAACACTCAGAGAAAGCCACATTAAGGCGGATACGTACCCTCATCCCAGCGTAAAGCCTCAGCCGGCGGCAGCCCGCAGCCAGCCAGGCCGCTGTGAGGGTGCCGGGACACCCCAGCGCGGAGCCCAGCCCAGAGCCGCCCCCAGAACCGCCCCAAAACCAGGGGCTGCGACCCCCGGGGCTGAGCCCCAGAGCCTCCAGCCGCGCCTGCTCCCTGCCTGCCCCTGGCAGAGGCCGGGCAGTTCTTCTGGAGAGGAGCTTTCCCCGGCGGGAGGCAGGTTGCCCCCAGGGCCCCGCCAGGCCCCTCACGGGGCTGCGCGGGAAAAGCCCCTCGGGCAGACGCGCCGCTGCCGCCCCCCCCCCGCCCCTCTTCTTCAGGGCGCGGACCCGCCGCTGCCGGCGGCGGCTGTTGGCGGCGGATCCACCCCCCCCTCAGCGGGACTGACGGGCCGCGCTCGCCGGACCGGCGGGGCCGGGGCCGGTCACGGAACGGGCTGAGGCGCGCCCGTGCCGGGCGGGTGTTCCCGTGGCCCGAGCCGGAGGGTGCCCGCGCTGCTCCCCGCCTCGCAGGAGGGAAGGGGCGGGCAGGTGAGGCGGGGGGAGCCCCCCGAGCCGAGGAGAGTGCGCGGAGGGGAATGTCTGTTCCAACCCGGATGATTCTGTGACTTCGGCTGGTACCGGGAGCCCTTCGCACACACGGTTAACGGCGGCAGATGGTTTCGAGCACTCCCCACAGCTCACTGCCATGTGGCATTTTGGGCCGACAGAGTCCATCACCAGCCGGGTCCTAAAGCTGCCGAAATACCCTGAGGCTGCTCTGCCCCGCGGCGTTTAGATGACAGCGCCCCGCTAACATCCCAGCCTGCAGAGAAGTTTAAGGTAAAACCATAATGCCTTTGTAAAGTCGAATACATCTTTGGAAAAAAGCTTGCTTCCCAACTGCCTTGATGTCTTGTCGTATCAGAGCCTTTCTCTGAGATTAGCACGTACATCACTTCTGTACTTTTCTGGGTTGTCTGTCTGTAGGGCCTTTGTTGAAGGAGAATAGATTTTTCTCTTGCAAGATACTTTGAAGAAACCCAAACTGAACTTTTCTCCTGAAGTTTCAACAAACAGAACAAAAGCAGCGTTTGCTGTTCAGACACAAAGGTACTTTTAGCAGGACAGACTTATCTACCCTAATCAAATACCTTCATGCTATGGAAATTTAAAAATGACTTGATTTATTTGTTGAATATTTGTGTGACAGTACTTGTGCTAACATTCCAGAGTCTTTGAAAATCAGATGCTTCTGTAAGAAGTTGTGGTGGTAAAGCCAAAAAAGAAAAAAAAAGTTTTCAAGCAAATTTCTTGAGAGTTTTTTTAAACCTCTGGTCATGCCCTTTTTATTTGCAGAAGGTCATCGTGGCTTTTAACACTTTATGATCCTCACAACACTGCTGTGATCCTAGAATCAGGACAACTGTTGTTTGTATGCTGCTTCCTGTGCTTTTCTCTCAAGTTGATACCATCTATTTGGTGTGAGGAAAACACTGGCCTTTATTTTTTCCAAGTTTAGATGGCTAATTAGCCAATTTTTTGAAAATCAGTTTCTGCTGCGTGCTTTGGTATTGCAAGGCTAGCTGTATTTGCCTACAGATGGGATGGAAGGTTTTTAATGGAGAGGTCATACCAGTCTTTAAATCACCTACAACTTCTGGGAGAAAATTAACAGGTCTTCAAGCACAGAAGTTTTTCCTCAGGTGCAATTCTAATGTTAAATGGAAATGGAGACTAATCAAGCTTATCTTGATTGTTTCAATCAGGTAAACTACTCAAGAGAAGAGGCAGTGGGTGCCTGAGAAACAAGGGCTGTTAGTGATGGTTGAAGGGAGGTGGTCAGGTCGTGATTCTTACAGTGACTAGAGCTCAAATAGAGGGGGAAAAAAAAAGTTGGGGTTTTTTTTCTGGAGAAGGGACAGTTCTGAAATGCAATGAGAGCACTAATTCAATAGTGTTTCTGCTCTTTTGCTTGAGTTTATGAATTCTAGTTTCCAGTATTATCTTTATTTGAGAGTGTTTCCTGAAGGATAGAACTGAGGAGACAGATTGGGTTGGCTACTCTGTGAGTAATACATTTTCCTAGAAAACAAGGTTCTTCTGGTTTTTGCTAGCTATTTACATAAAATTCTAAGATGTGACTGTTGCATTTCACCTACATCGCTTCCACCATGTTATGCGTAGCAGCGATTAAAACCTGTTATGTTTCAGAATGTGTAGAATTTGGGAAGAGTTTGTTTCAAGGTAGTGCTTTCTTCTGATATAGGTATATTAAGAAAGTTAAGCATAACTGTAAAATAGTTAGCTATAGTAAACTTAAATTATACTTTAAACTAAAATTCCTTTAAGCTGTAAAAGCAAGGCATCTCTGAGCTGTAAAAGCAAGGCATTTCTGAATTGTAAAACAAGGACAAAGGACTGGGGCCTCTGACACCTGGAGATGGAGGAGATCTGCATACCCGGAGATGGAGGACACCTGCACCTCTGCAGACAAGGGGCACCTGTGATTTGCAACCCAAAGGATGACTCCCCATTCAAGGATATGCATCACACATCAAACCGAGAACCAAGGAAGATGGCACCGATCAAGGATGTGCATCATATCACGTTTCGATAAGATGGAGGAAAGCATGACAATGTTGATACATTTATGGCCTACGGAAGAGACTGTTGATACAGAAATTCCAGGACTAATTACACATCACTATGAATACGTATGTTTGTATTGTAAGACCTTGTGAATATGTATGAGATACCTGCATTTAGGTCGGGGTTTCACTGGCTTAAGGTGTGCATGTTTGGTGGAGAGATCCCCCATGCACCCAGCGCTGAAATAAAGAATGCCTGCTTTCTAACACTCTGACTTCTGAGTTTTAGATAGTTCTTCTCCGACCGACTTTTACGGTATCACTTCTGCTGTGTGTATTCTATTAACTTTAAAACAGTTCTGTGTAGTGCTTGCGTTATAGAAATGCCCAAAGCCCAATTAAATATTGTTAGTTGGGGCTCTCTTTTTGGTGTGCATATGTGTTATCCAGGTAGCATATTGAAAAAGTGAAATCTGTGTTCTTAGAATCATATAGGATGGGGGGGGTGTGTTTTGGGTTTGTTTGCTTAGTTTTGGAAGTTGCTGGTACGTTCTAAAGGAATAAATATTCTCTGTAATATAAATGAGGTGATACCTGAATACTTTTAGTCTGTTAGAGGGTATCACTGATTTTATGGAGATGGGCTTTATAAATATAAATACATGGGCTGTGTGTTTTCATACATGCATCTTGTATTTTAATCTTGTCTGCACAGTTAATGGTAGGGTGATGTGTTTTAGAAAACACTTCTGGGAGAGCATGTGTTTGATAAACTTCTAAAATCCAACAGTCTAAATGCTGATTCCTGGCTGAAAGAAGTTGTCTTATGTACTCGATATGGACTTTGCTGTCGTCGTTTCTTCCCCCTTTTCAGCTGCTGCCCCTGTGTTCCTCAGGGGATATTTGCTTGTAAATGCCTGTCCCTTTTCAGCAGAAGGTGGCAATCTTGTCCTGTTTTTCCCCCCTTCCAAACTTTGCTTGTCTGTTCCAAGTGGGTAACGAGTTTTCTGCTCAGTGCACAATTCCTGTAAATTGTTTAGGCTACTCTTTTCAATTTAAGTCTTTGCTGTGTCAATTTTGACTCGATAAGTCAGTTCAAGTGTGTGATCATGTAGCTCTGTGATCAGAAATATTGACCCAAGGGAAGAAGAAACAACATGTTGTGAGGAGAGAAGAGGATGAGATGGTTTCTTTCAATATCCCCAAGGTAAATCCTGTACCTTACACAGATCAGATCCTTCTCGCTTACTTAAACTGTATTTTCATAGAGTAGTTCTGTGGCAATTAAACTGGTCTAACCCAGGCTGAGGTGATTTTTCTGCTTTTGCTCAGAGTCTGTGCTGAATTGGTGTTGAGCTAGATCTGTTTCCTGACTGTTGGAATATGTGCAGGCTTCTGAAAGCTGCTGGTGGTGCAGGGGAGAAGCAGAGCCACAGACACAGCTGTGGAAGTGGAGAGGTGGGATGACAGACAGCAGTCTGGATTTAGATTGGTTTACAGTGTACCCAAAAACTTGCATCCTTTTCCAGTATATCAGTTGATTTAAGAAAGCTTATAATCTCTCTCTACGGTTTCTCTGCTTGTATTCTCCTCCTGCAATTCTGTGCATTGTGAAATGTGTACAGCTAGGTGTGTGTGTCTGCCTGTCATAGCTGTACACAGGCACACCTGTAACCGCGTAGATGAATGCGAATTCTAGTGAAGTACTTAGAGTTTCTGTGTTGGTGAGATAGCTTGGAGGTTTTCTGGTTGGGGAGAATACGACTATTAGCTTTATTGGATCAGCTCTTATCCATAGAGGGATGCACATTAATCTTAGCACAGTCCAGTATTTTCATGATGCCTGTGTCACAGACTGAACTCTGTGTTTTAGGGGTATGGGGAAGATTATATGCTCAGATCTGGGCTTTAACACCTGTCCCATCTACCAGCTGACCTTCTGGCACTGTTGGCTGTCTGTGTTTGTGGGAGATAGTTCTTTTACTAAGTGGGGTGTCTCTGAGAGGCTGATACTTATGAGGGAGTGTGTTGCTGGAGTCATACAACAATGCTAACAATAAGCAATGTGCTGATGTGAATGGAAAAAGTGTGATATTTTAGTCTGTCGTTTTCTTACCTTGTAGCTTTTTCTCAGATGAATTGTGTTGGAAGCCATTAAAAAGAAAAACTTTGTCCAGAAGGACATTTATTGTATTTTATTTGACAGAGTGCTTCATGACTCTTGTTAGAATGTTAGACTATTACAATGTAATGATTAAAGGAGAGTGAAACTTTAAACAGATTTTTGAAGGCAGTTTTGAGGAACTTTTTGTATATGGATGAAAAGTTATGTACCAACTACTGTACCTGAACCTTTCTGCACCAACATACAAAATCTGACTGAAACTGTGAAACTGCTACAGAGAAAATATTGGTGTGATATTCAAATATTATCCCCAGAACAGAGAAAAACTTATCAAAATAATTTTCTTCAGACTTTGGATTTTTCTTACAAATGTGGAGGATCTTATCTGTGTAATGTACCATATTTCACTAGAGAGAGATTTTTGTCAGCAATAACTTGTATATATGCATGTAGGCCCTGAAGAATATCAGCTAAAAATAACATGAAAGTCAATACTGGAAAGCTGCATTTTGTAGTAAATGTTCTCAAGATTTGCTGATATATCGCATTATGTGGGCAGGTATATGGTGAGAGATAACAGTGAACAGTAGAAGGTGGGGCTGCTGAAGACAGATTTCAGATGGATGGATTTAAACAAATGGTGGTTGAAGGTGGGTGGGTTTTTTTTAGTTGTTTGCTTGTGGTTTTGTTTTTTTCCTTTATCTTTGCATGTCATCAATTTACTTAAGGGACATAATTCTATCGAATGTTGGTATTGGTGACCTAACAAGCTACTCAGAAATGTGAATGCATAAACCATTCATATTAAGTTGGTCCAGACTGTTGCTGCTGAAACACTGGGCTTGCCTTGGTGGGTGTGACTCTGGGACTGTGGTGTTGCTCTGTGTCTTTCTCGGCTGGCTTGCTGCTGATGGCTCTTAGCTCCTCGTGCTGCCAGTTGTAGTGGGCTCCTGGCTTCCCTGCAGTCACCTGGTAGGATTTCAACTGGCCACTGTGTGCTGAGCCAGCAAAACAGTACCTCTGCTCTGCTGCTTTCCCAGGGAAGTCTTGAAAGCTTGTGCCCCTTAATGGGCAATGAGTCACAGCTCATCACTGGGACACCACCACCGAAACACTAGACATAAACTTGCACTGGCTTGTAGGGCAGGTGCAGTATCATCAGGAGGTGGACAGGTTTCAGTTCAAATTGAAGCTAAGGTTAATTCTGGTGTTACCAGCTTCTAAAACAGGTTAGTTAATGGGCACTAACTGTAGACTTGCTGAAGCAGCACTAATCTGGCTGCTCCCAATGAAGTGTGTGTTTCTGATCATTCTCTCTCAGCAGGCTGAAAAATAGCCCCAGGATACGAGTGCTTAGTCTACAATCATGTTGATTTTGCTTTAGGTTTGTCTTTAGCTGTTGGAGATTAATGAATCAAAATGGTGTTTGAATTTACAGCCAGTTCTCATCACTTGGCAGTGTTATTTCTAGCTGTTCTCTGCTTGGCTTAGCTGAGCCCATCAGCTAAAGGACTCTGCTACTCTGCCATGGGGGAGTGGGGTACAGTGTCTAGGAACTAGTGAGATGATAGCAGGGGGTGTTGAGGCCTGTTTTGCTTTTCCAACTGTGTAAGCACTATGCTGTGTATTTGTCGCAACCATGTCCAAATCCACCACTGGCCTTTCTTCTTCACTTGTTTTTGCCCATATTCCAATCTTCTCTGACCTCAGAAGAGGAGCCTCCTTTGATTCCACCAGCAGCCATCAGACATAGCACCAGTATGTTGGGGATATTCACTGATGTGGAAGTGCAGACAGGCCCTGAGATGCTTGATAGCTGAGTGCAAGCAAAGGGTCTGCTTAGCAAGGTCTGTGTGTGCTGGTGCTTGGATAAGCAGCTGGTGTATGGATCACAGGTTTCTTCAATTTCTTGGGGTTTCACTTGAAGGGGAAAACTAAGGTGGTGAGTTTGAGTGTCCCTCTGAAGTGTCTGCATCTCCTATAGGCAGCCTAGATATTTTGGTTCTGTAAAGATTTGATTTGAACTCTGGTCCCTCCAGGGGTATTCCACATGTAAAATTCTTGGCCACTGCAGTTTACTATTAAGGTGTTTCCTTTTGGGGGAGAAAGTTGAGTGGAAAGTGCACTTGTTCTAGAGAAACAATCTTAAATTAGAAGAGCAGTGATTTCTGCTAGCGAACACCTGAAGAAGGAAAAAGCCTTTTGTGGTAGGTGATGGGTCAGAAATAGTTGCTAGGAAGGTATTGCCCAAATTCAATGGGATATGCCTCCTGTAGTTTTTCTGTTTGTTTTTCTGTTCTGTTTTTGGTTTTTTTTTTTTTTAAATTTACAATACTACCTTCATTTTATAGGTAATATTTATTTTATAGGAAGTGCTGAAGAGGTGTAACTTGTTAATGTTTAGAAAGGGTTTTCTCTGACCTGAATGGAAGTTTCTACAGATGAATGTGTTGTTTCTTTATGAATAGCTTTGAATAGAGAGAAGAAACACTTATTTTTCTCTTGATAGAGGAAGAAAATTAACCTGTTTAATCTTTGTGTTGTTCTTTAGTTTTATTTTGGGTGGGGACCCAACTCCTTGGACAGCTGATGTTGTGTAGCACTGGTATTTGTTCTAGTTCCATTATGGCTCGAACATGGCTGTGAGACTGGCTTTGGGCATTAAAGCCTGATCTTAATACCGCCGATGCACTACGTGTTATCATGCTGAGGAGTCTTTGTCATTAGTTCATTCATTTTGTGCAGAGATCGCATCTAGTTCTGATTGCTTGCAGGGAAGCTCTAAAGAGAGGAATGGATACTGATAATTACTGAAACACCTCAGTTCTGTGTGAGAACGGGGAGAAATGTTCATATCCATTAGCTTTGTAGTATGACCTTGCTGAAGTTTTTTCTCGCCTTTTTGCATGATAGCATGATGTTCAGCTTCATGTGGAAACTTAGCATCTGTCAAAAAATATTGAGCCCATAGCAGGGAACTCTGAGCTGGCCAGCTTCATCTAGTGGTCTCCTGTGCTTGAGGAGGCAGAGGCTCACCCCTTTAGCTGGCAAGGCTCTAGGGAGGTTGTGTAGGTGTGATTGTTTTTAACCCGTTCTTGACAGGGCCCATTGTTTGAAGGGAAACAAAAAATAACATAAACCAAATAATAAATAATTCTGCTCTAACATAAAACGCAAGTAAATGATATTGATCCTTTTAATAGTTGCTCCTTTGATGGCAGTGTGGCTAGGCAGTGCATCCAAACATGGACAACTGTTGTCTGGGTGGAGCTGTGCTCTTGTGGAGACCCGCTGTCTCATGGAGCTGACCAAGGACAATGCTGTTTGTTCTGCTGCTGTTTGTTCGCAGTCACTATTTTCCCATAGTCTGTGTGTTCCCATAGTCCTTACACTGAAATGGGGAGGGAGAAATGGAAAGATAAAGACACTCCCCTGATGTTCTCTGTATGCTTGCTTCCATTCTGGGCTTCCCATCTGCTATTTGTGTATTTGTGCTGTTCTTCCTGGGTAATTAGGAAGGGGCAACTCACGGGGGTTACATGAACCATATTACAGAATGATGAAGGGGGTGAGAGCTTTGAAAGACATAGTGTGACATAAATGCTGTTTTGGCTTTTCCACTGTATTTATACCTTCAAATTTAGAGGAAAAAAAAATACTTAAAATTAACTAAAGCCTACCACCATATTCTTCTGAAGCAAAAATGTAATTTAGAGTAGTTGGAGAGGAGCTGAAAAAAAAGAGCACAGACATAGCTAGATCTCATCTTCTTTTAGAGAGCTTTGTGGTTTTGGCATCTCCAGCTTGGGGCATTGTTCATGGAGCTTCTTTGTTGTAGTTGATAAAGTAAACCACAAATAATTGTTCTTTTCTGTTTGATCAGTTGCCCAGTCAGGGAATTGACACGTGCAAGGTAAGCAAGGAAGTAATGCTGACTTTCTCCATAAACAAGTATTTTTTTTTTTTAAAAATCTAACTGAAAAAGAAGAAAGATGAAGCAAAGGAGAATGACAAGTAATGGGCTGAAATATTTGGAAAAGATGAGCGTTACAGAACAAAGTTCTTACAATTCTGTAGTTTATGTGAGTATCCTTTAGGATGTCTCGCATATCAGTTTTTACGTGTGGTTATGCATAGTCAGTCATTTTTGCCTTGAAAACTGGCAGACAAATGTGTGGGACAGCATCAACATCACATACAAATATGAAAGTGCTTCCAATGATGTTAAAGTTGTTCTAACACATCTATTATGTATTCTCTCAGCTACAGGTAAAGCTTGAGTGAGAGAATAGAAAGCAAGAGCGAGAGGGGAACAAAAATGAACAGTGGGAGAGATGAGCGTGGTGTTCGTGACAACTGCTTGTAAATAAGGCAGTTCAGGGGCTGCCTTCAGGAATATACTGCCTGGGATGGGTGTTCCAGGGTGTGGGGGAAACACTGACAGGTTTTGAGCAGCTGAATACAGGGGTTCATTCTCAGGTACCTCAAGTCTACTGAAATACAAAGGATTTCCAGGTGGTATAAATGAACTTACTCTTTTTTTTTTTTAAGTTTTCTTTATGCTGTGAGAAAAGAAGACAATGGCAATTGTGCAAAGAAGCCCACAGTCTGTGGGAGCTCACAGTTCTTACTGTATATCTAGCAGTCACATTTATGTCTTTATTGTACTTTCACCCACCTGGTTCCTCTTAAGTAATGTATATTTGGTCTTTTTCTATTAATAAATGTCATTTTAGTCTGAAAGATCTTCCTTCTTCTGCTTGCTGTCTGCAGCAATGTAATGAAAGGGAGGTGTACGGAGAGAAGATTGCTGTGAAGCTTTCAGATGTACTGTGTTATTGTTTTCTGAGATGACTGAAAATTGATGCAGTAGGAGTTTGTTGCCAGATAAGTTTTCCATCTTTGAAGCACTCTGTTTTCCCTGAGGAGCTCTTGTTTAATCGACGATGACTAGATATGGTAACCCCTTTCTGGGATGGCTCAGTCCACTCTTCAAAGAGAAGTTTCTAGGGAATATTTAATTATTTCAGATATTTAGGAAATAATACTACTTTCTGCAAGGTTGCTTTTAATTATGCTCTCACCTGCCAAACTTCAGGAATATTTTATCCTAGTGTGAAACCAGGGACAAGCGTGAGCTCAAGAAGTCATTCTTTAATGCTTAGTGTTACATGATTTGCTCTATCACCTGAGCAAATGACCAGCTCTTAAAGAGATGAAAGAGTTACACAGCTAAAATCGTACATGTCTTGAGAAATAAAAGAATTCTGGTCACTTCAACATGGCCATGAAAATAGTGTGCCATTTTAAGATAGCTGAAAACTGTGTGGGAAAAAAAATGTTCAGTTACAAGTGTTGGGGGGAAGTGGAGGGAAGAATGGTGGTCTTTGTGTGCCTGTAAATTTGCCAGGTAGTCCCCATAAGTGCAAGTATGCTTTTTGTTAAGCTACTGGTTCCTTCCCTTGAGGGATGACAGCAGGTTCTTAATGTTTCTGGGGACTGTTGTGTAATGTATATGGATAATGACACTGAATACGCTCTACAGTCTGGAGAAACACATTTTGTTGCAGTGATCCTAGAAAGCAGTGGATACTGTTAAGCAGAACTTTTTGTTCATGAATCATCTTCTTAACGCTTGAGTTAGGTTTTGGTGACTGGTATACTGTATCTGTGTCACTTCAGTGTGATGCTGCTGAAATGCAGGATTCTGGTATAAATTTTAGGCTCCAGAGGCTTATGCAGGGTTTTCTAGTGGGCATGAGATCTTTCTACATGTGCCACGCTGTATGAAGTGGGCTCTGCTGTGTCGCTCTACGTTCTCTAACCTGACTTCTTCTGCATGTGGTCCTCCTGGCTATGCCGTGTCTTTCGAGGTCGCCCCTGCCTGAGGAGCACAGTAAGAGAAGAGCTCAGCTCTGAAGCGCAGGGCTGCGATGTTCTAGCAGCAAAACTACAGTGATCTTGCTGCTGTGAGAATTGTCCTCGATGTGGCGTCCACATGTGTGCAACAGTATCTGTGAATTGTCTGCTTTTGCTTTAGGGTTTCTTTCAATGTCCACAATTTCTTGAGGCAAGAAACAGGAAGTAAAATTAATTCTTTGAGGCATAAATAATGTGGTTAGGCGTTTAGATGTTTCTGTGGTGTGTGATCTGCAGCCCTAGTTAGTCATGGCTGCAGGAAGAACCTACTGGCCAAATACTTGGTTCCTAACTGTGCTGTGCAAATCTTGTTAGCATGTAATGGTCTGAGGTAGAATGTCCTGAGTGAAGGTCTCTCTGCAAGGCTGGGTCTAAAGTGATAATGTAGACACGGATCTGGAACTGTTACTCTGCAGCTCAGTGACTTGGTGTTTATTTCTACTCATGTAGAAGTCTTTTGTATTATTCACTAAGCAAGAGACTAACATGTAGACTGCCCTACCTCTTCCTGGGACTGTAACTTTATAGATGGATTTTTTTTTTAAACTATATGTGAATTCATTCCATTTCTCCTTTTATGTACCCCATCAATGAAGCACATAGGAAGATAAAAGTATTAATTGCCTTCAACAACTTAGATGGAGAATAAACAGGTCTTCATATTGCTAGTTTTATACTGTACTGTAATGAACAGCCCTCGAGGGCCCCCCAGCGTGAAGTGCAGAACTTTAGAAATCTCAGTGCTGTTCAGCCTTTCCCTCCAGCCGTGCTGCTTTCCAAAAAGCATACAGTCGACTTTCAGTCTAGTGAATATTTCTTGGCTGACAACAGATAAAAGCCTTCAGTTTCCTGGGAGAGGACAGAGCATAGAAAATGCTGCTTGCATAGTCACTAGTGGACTCCCTTTAATGCTGGCTAGACGATTGTGAGAACTTTTAAAGTGACGATAGGGAGAATCTACTTTCAGTGAAGCAGAGTTCATTCTTGATAAAGGGGTTTCCTGCAACCAGTTCGCTGTAACTCTAGAAAGCCCTACCTTTTGTAGTCTTTGATGGAAAGGGAGAACAGACTTTTCTGAGTTCTTGGTAAATCCCAGAGCTGATAGTGAATGCTTAACACATTGAATGCAGGAGGAAGGAGACTCTTTGGAACTTGCTTCCAGTAAAGCATTCTCTAAATCAGAGTAATATCCTCACTAAGCTGCTTAATAATGAAAATGGTGGTCAGAGGAGTGTAGCGATGAATGTCCTTGGAGGTGGGAGAAAAAGGCTGAAGCAATGTAAATGAATTTTCTGAATCTTTTGTCAAGTGATTATTATCTCTGATCACAGCCCTCTCTTAGGAAATTGGAAACAAAATCAAGTGTACTTCTTCTGCACTGCCAAAAGAAGAAAGCAAAACTTTTGGTCATACTAACCAGGAGTGGAAACAATACAGACTGACTGTTATGTAGGCAACTAAAACTGTGCGTAATACAACAAAGGTGAAAGGCTACTTTAGAACTATAGCTTTACTGTAAAAGATAAGTGTTGGGTGAAAGTCACTAGGAAAGTGAGCCTGCTACTTAAATTTGAACAGGATTTGATACAGAGCCAAGTTCAGGCTGAAGCGGTACGTGTTGAACCTGAACTAGTTCTCCAAGTTCTGCTAGAAAACTTGTTGCTGCTCCTTTTGCTTTTCCTTCCCATTTGACAACAGCTGAGATGGAGCCATAGGAAAGATTTCTTTGAAGGTGCTTTTGGTTTTTATGTAGGGGATCTTTGTTTATTTTGGAACACTCCCTCCTGTAGGTAACATGCAATGTGCTTCAAAATGTTTGTGAAGGAATTTAGGGAGTAAAACACATTTTTAAAATATCCATGTGAGCGAAGTCACATCACACTAAAATAAATAATGAGTGATAAAGCACAAGGTGTTCAGTGTGGCCATTCACAAACAGCCTACTCAATACTGAGTTTCCCATTCTTCCTGTTGCTAATTTTATAGATCTTGTCACTGAAAAGCTATGAGCTAGATTCTCAGCTGGTGAAAACCTGCGTATGTAATCAAACTTGCACAGTTTAATTGTAGCCACCTCAAGTACCTCTATAGCACTGTAACTTCTTAAGTAGTAAGGCGTCTGCCAGTAGCGAATGCCACTACTGCAATGCATGAAACTTAGTTTGCAAGCAGTATTGCTCAAGAAGGATGCTTCCTCCTTCCCTGCTTCATGGAAAAGGGGAGAGTGTAAGGTGAATATAGTCTCCTAAAATTTCTCGAGGAGCTGCATGGGTAGTTAGACACACAATGACTCTTTTATTTAAGACAATGTAGCTTTAATAGGAGGTATGTGGCTAAATACCCATGCAGCTCTTTGAAAATATGGTAGCTGGATTGCTACAAGCCGTAGTGACCATAACAAGTGCTTTAAACCCAGTTACTCAGTGCTGTTAGAGGAAACTTATCTGATGGTCCGAACCCTGAAATCAACCCAAATATTTTTCACTCTGTCATGCAGTAATCTTGCTTTCATGAGAGAGACTTCTTTTTTTTCAGGAGTATACAGCAGGATTTTATGGTGTTCTTTGTTTGGAAGCTGTAAGTTAACTTTGTGCATGTGTGGCTTCAGGGTTTTTTTTTTTAAACTTCCTTATTTGGTCAGGTAAGAACTCTTCTCCTAGGTTTGTCCTGAGATTTGTTCCCAGGCTGTAATTTCAGCCGTCATCCCATGCTGCTTGCTTAACATTTGTACTTTTTCAGCTGAATAAGATACTCTAATTGTTAATTAAGTATCAGTGCAATTAAATTCCGCTAGCACCTCTGCCTCTCGGAGGAGGCGGCTACAGTTTCAGATACTGCTTGGTTATTAAGTAGGGTGATTTATTCATGAGTATCATGAAGAGTATTCTCATCTCCATTTTCCAGGATCCCACGGGTGCAGGGACTTACCTCTTGGTTGAGCTAGAGAAACAGAATCCAGGCGTGTGGACTAGGATTCAAAACCCAGCATCCTTTAGCCGGTGCTAATTTGCAGTTTGAGTGTGAGAGATTGAGCCGGGCATTGCTCTCTGCAGGTGACTCACCCAGTAGATCTCTCTAAGCTTGTCAGTCACTCAGGCAGTCCCTGAGGTCAGCAGAGACAGGTCCTCTGGTGTCAGCCTGTGCAGCTGCTCTGCTTCTAGTGTTTAAAGGGTGGCTGCAAAGAAGATGGGGACTCCCTTTTTAGAAGGAGTGCCATTGAAAAGACAACGGCTAATGAGTACAAGTTACTGCTGGGGACATTCTAGTTGGATATGAGAGGAAAACACATTAGAGTAGAAACTCTTGTCCAAGCTTCAGTGGTTTTACTAAACATAAGCACGTGTAAGTCCCGTTACTCTCCCATTGGTAGAAGACAGAGAACAAATTGCAAATACTTGACAACAAACCGTTGAGTTATGTTATTTCTTGTATAATATAGATGTGAAAAAAATTCCTATGAAGGTTTAAGAGCAGGAATCTATAATATACATTGATTTGCTCGAAAACCAGAGGACAAACAGATGCTGAAGAACTAAGGCAAAACGGAGATACTGAGAGAGTGAAGGATTCCTTGAAGAGACTAGTGACAAATCCAACATCCCTCTACTACTCTACAAAAATAGTGTCGGTAAAATAACCACAGTAAAAGTCAGCATAGTTTAATTAAACAGCATCATTTTCCATTTGTGTGTTGGCTTTTTTTTTAACTAGGAGATGGCCACTTTGTATTTAAGGAGAGTTAATAGTTTCATAATCCCAATGTCTTTATAGACTGTGCTTGAACATGCATTCATGCATTTCTGTCATCTTAAACTGGTGCATCTGAAATTTCCTCCTCTTTCCATTTACTATTCTGTGGGTGTTTCTCAGTAACATGAACACAGTTAATTCCAGCCCTTGGAACCCAAGCAGAAATACAGAGGTTCCTAATGTCGGCCAGGCTAAAACCAGAGCTGAGCTGAAAAAGTGCTTGGCACCATTTATGTGGTTATCAGTTAAAGACCTTCTAAAACAGGGACTTCCTACCTGAACGTGAAAGAACAGACTGCACTGAAAGACTTGCCGTGTTTCTTGGGCAAGAGATGTTATTAGCGTCTTAAATGGTTAATATTGTTCAATCTAAAATTTTAAAAATAGAAATGTTTTAGTAAGGCTGGTGGGCCAGGACTGTTTAAAAGGTGAAGAGCGGAGAGGGAGTTCTGAAGACTATATGGGGGAGAAACAAATCTGTTGTGCATTTGCCTTCCTGAATAAATACCTCATCCACTTCACCATATCCATGCTCTCTAATATCCTAAATCCTGCAACATTCTCAGCAGCCTTATAATTATTTAAGGAAGGATCCGTTCAGTTCATCTCTTAACAGCTGCTAATCCCCCAGAAACGAATAGTTTATTCACTAACGAATCCATCCTCACTGGCAATACTGTACTCAGTCTTCACCATCACCCTTCATTAAACCCCATGATATGCTTGTAGCCTTTTGGATCAAGACTGTTCATATTAAGCATTGTTTCTTTTTAACAAATTATATTTCTGGTTGAGGAGAGAAAAGCTGTTTGTGTGTGTTGATACAACTGGAATATATCCATATACCATTAGCTACAACTTGTGCATGTTACACATTCTGCTCACAAGTATTAGGATGCAAATAGACACTGGGAGTAAGAGGATCTATTTCTAGAGCAGCAGATACCCAAACCCAGCTCCTTTTGCAAGCCTTACAACTGAGACTTCTGCAGCACCAGCTTGCAGAACCTAGGAGGTGTAACAAACAATTCACATTATTTCCTCTCCTAAAGTTATGCACTATATACCTTTAAGATTAATTTGAAGAACTCTGCAAACTCCTCTTTTCTATCATGCACACTCACTCCGATGTCGGCACTTTTATATTTTAATCATCCCTCTTACTGGCCTTGGAAGAAGTTATGCAGACTTTTGTCTAATTTGTAAATAAGAGCCTGACTGCCACTGAAACAGCACCCATCAGTAAGTCAACTGACAGAGGAGTTTGCCAGGGAGGGCAAGAGAGAGTTTTCAGAAGGCTTTCCCTAAGGTCACCCACTCCCAAAGCAAAGAGGTTTAAACAGAGCTATTGAGATAAGGAGTATGCTGCAGTGACCTTCATCTGAAAGCTGTATTTGTCGCTCTCTCCTCCCATTCTTCTTTCAGTTTAGGAAACAAAACTGCATTTCCATGATAACATATTTGGAAAGACCTCTTTTTCTCTGTTTTTTTCCTATAAATCATCATGTAAATCATCATGTAAATGATGGTTTCTCTAGAGCAGCTCTGATGAGAGTTGAGTCATATATCAAATTCTTGAGAGATGAATGATATGATCTGGTAAGGTGAAACCTATTTCCATTGTGTACCCTAATAAGAAGTGGTTGCAAGTCTATTAAAGTAGATCTTACTCCTTGGCTTTTAAATAAGGTTAGTGTGTACCACCACCCTAGGGATTTTAAAATAATGGCTTTTAAAACAGCTTTTTCAGGCAAACCAAATGTTGGATCAGACATGCTGGAATGAGGGCAGGAGAGTCTGCTGTGAATCCCTGAGGTGCTCACTTTAAAATAGTGCAGTGCACTCCAGGGCAAATAAAACAACAGGAAATCAGGAGAGTTCAACTGTTGCAGCTATTTATTCTACAGCAACTTCAAGTCAAATCAACCAGCAGGTGTCTGTGGCCTCAAGGTAGGAAAGGCTGACCATCTGCCAGTTTCCAGACTTGAAACATTGCAGCTGCCTGACCTGGAGGAAATTTTATTGTTAGTGTACCAGGAATCTCAGTGCTACTGTCATGGGACATTTTCACTGAGGAATACATGATTGTCACTTGACAAAACGTTGAACAACTCCCTCTCCCAAAGATCCCATTTTAAGTAATTTGGTTATCGTATTTTTCAGATCCTTGCATGAAGAGCAGCAACAAGAATACCAATGTTTGAAGACATTGCTTTTGTCCAGGGGAAGCAAAATGTGTCATAAAAACCCCAAAAGTGTATTTTGCAAATATGTTTTTAAACCAAGTGAGGTGCCTTGGATGTTCACCTTACCTTCTCAAAAGGCCCTGTGAAGTTCAATAGTTAGTTCTGCCTAAGTGCCTTTTTCTTAGGAAAGAAAAAGAGGAAAGAAGCAACAGGACTTGCCTTGTATTTTAAGCATAGTAGTTGTACTCCCAGGTGCCTCAAATATTACATACACCAGTAGCATATTTCTATCATTATTTTCACCTGTAAAAAAAAACAGAATGTAAAAAGGAAAGGCAGTTAAAATGATCTGATATATATCCAGACTGGAAAGGTGAAAGGAGACTCCCAGTCTGGGAACACCTCTTTTCAAAGACTGTTTCCCTGAGGAGAAGCTGTGGTGAGGGCTCTCCAGCTCAGGAGGGAACAGAAATGCCTTTTGGAGAACGTGTAGGATGAGGGAGAAGTAGGGTGATGTCATCACTGTGTTTTAAGAGACCAAAAATAGCTCTTTAGCAATTTTGAATACAAGTCGCTGTTCCTCTCCCCTGAGCTGGCCATGAGGAAGCAGAACAAGCCTCCTGCAGCCTTTTCTCTTAATTTAAAGCCGTTGCAGAACACTGCAGAGAGGCTTTGGCTCTGGAGAGCTGGAGTAAAGCGCTGGCTACCGAAGGGTCACTCTGGGGCGGTGTTGGAGCCCGTTCCTGTGACTGCACTGACCCCTAGTGACTGCAGAGACAGTTAAATAATTTACAGATTCGATTGTTTTCAAAATTAAATATGTTTACATAACGTCTTGCTCTACAAGGACACTTTTTTTCAGCAAATGTCTTCATTAGGAGGAAATTGTCAAGACCCTTCTGTTTTAAGCAATCTCTACAATTCCCAGGGAAGTTTTGCTCAGTTTTATTTTACAACAACCAATTTTTTTTCTCATTTGGGTGTTGACTTGAGATGGATTTTTTGCTACCTTAATTAATAAATAGCTTCATTAAAATATCAGTGCTGCTGAGATGCTGGGAGTTAATGGTTTAAATTTAGCCATGTAAGTTTGTTCAGGAACGCCGGATGTCAGGCTGGAAGCTTTGCAAACTTTTAATAAAATACAGGTGGTACCACTGTTAATCTGTTTGCGATCTGATACGATGCACCTACAGGAGATGTCTGACCTTTGAGAAATACCGTCTGGAAAAACATTGTATATTTTAACAGGTATAAGGTGAAAGCAACAAAGCATTTCTTTCCCTTGGGCCTTTCAGTTCAGCAGCAGACAATGTACGTGCACATGTAATACCAGGGCAAGTCCAGCTTTCCTTCAGTAGCCCTCTGCCTCAGATCTTTGGCTCCTTATCTCAGGATTTACTTTCAAGTCATGATAGGTTCAACAAGTGTGGGGGATTTGTCATGCAGTGAGTATGTGAAAACACAGAAATGCAATCTTTAGGGCCCCACTGCATGAAATGTAGAATATCCTCAATTTCCTTTGACTCCTCTTTGGGGCCCTAATGACAGACACAACCAGATAGAAGAGGATTAAGAAATGTAATAGGGGATGCACCTGTGATCTGGAAAACACGTGTGTGTTTTTAATATTTTTGTGGATCTTCGTGCCATTGAAACTGTGAAAAGGAAATCTTAAATAAGGATTCGATGGCACAAAGCACTGATCCCTGTCAGTTCCTCTGACTTCAGTCGAGAGTAGTTAACACCTCACAAGAACTGTTAATATCTTGTTGACCCATGTATTTATTGTACAGAGATGAGGTATTTCTTAGTATCTATGACTTTCTGGGCTGAGCAATTGATGACTCAAGAGAACAAGATTTGTAATTTCTCTACGGGAAGCTCCAGTGAAAAGGGAAGAGATAATGTACTGAGGTTGTGTTCCACAACAGTCCGGGACCAGCCAAGTATCGCCCTCATGGCCACGTCCTCCTCCTGCTTTTCTCTGTCTTTCCCTTGAGCTGGGCCTTTCACTCAGCCCAATCCTGTGCAGTGCAATGACTATCAGCATGTTAAGATGCTAGAAAATTATTTTCTTTTGGTTTTGGCTTGTTGGGGTGGCTTTTTGGGGTGGGGAGGTGGGTGAAATTGCATCAGGAGGTGCTAGTTCTTTATGATCCCAGTTTGGAAAGGCACTCAGATTCTATAAAGCATCTCTTCAGATGCTGGTTTTTTGAGATCACATTCAAAAGAAAAGGAGGACAGTGTAGATAATCCTACAACCATTCAGATGCTGGGAGCCCCAAGTTGTGCAGCACTGAATGGGCCTGCGACTATGGCCCAGCTCACCCTGCACCTCCCGTCCATGGAAAAGTCACCCCATTTGGTCATTTGAGCTCTGACAGGATTTTCCCAAAGAAGCCAACTCTATTCCTCATTTCCACTGTCAGACAAAAAGGGTGTTCACCTGAGAACTTGTCGCTGCACTCTTAGATAACGGCTAAGCCAGGCCTTATCTAACTGAACACAATATCCCTCTGAGGAAGATTTTAAATGGCGTCAGGCAGACGACATAGAACATGTTGCCGCAAGGCATCATGTACTGCAATTTGAAACTGCGATGTCTAGTTAGGGGGGAGGAAACATTTTCAACACGTTTAGTCCTTGATTTTAAAAAGATGTTTCTTGTCTGTTTTCTTACATTTTCTAACTCTCAGCTAAACCAGGTACTCTAGATTTTTCTTCTCTCAGTTAAGGAAAGTGAGGCCCAACTGCATGCATGTTTACAGTCACTAGAGCCTTTATAAATTTAAATTATTAAAAATCAGATTTCTAAATAGAATAAAAATCACATCGTTACCACCTGAGGTTTATGCAAGATACTCTGAGTAAAGTAGGGTAGAGAACTGTATGACTGTATTTCTCATAGAACAGTAGAATCATTTCAACTCGAAGGCACCCTGGAAGGTATCTGATCTATCCCTACGTTCTGAACAGTCACAATGAAGAAGGGCTCCAAGGAAGAAAAACACTTTTACATTCACAGTTACAGGTGCCACCCAGATAAGTGCTGGATCCCAGTGCTACAGAAAGAAGTTTGAAGGGCTCTCCTCCAAAACCGATTATGTTCTAAGAATGACCAAAGGTCAGGTAGATGCGAAAAGGGAAAAACGCCCGAGACAAAGATAGAAGTTACATCTATGTAACAACTGGGTGTGAGGTTTGTTTCTTCAGAAAGCAGTATTAAAGTATTGAAACAAAGAGCTAAACTCAACAGTCAGAATTGAGTATAACTGTTAAGCAGGTATTCTTTATTCGCAGCACTGGGCAGCACTGGGGATCGCTCCACCACAAGTGCCACCCTTACTAACAAAACTCTCTGACTAATATACACAAAAACCATACATATGCATTAGACTTCTTAGAAAAGGCAGTCTTATGCTAATGGTTCTTAGAATTCATTTACATAGTTTGAGCATGTGTCATGTGTAGTAAAGATAGAGTGAGGGTCTTCTCCCCTCCTTAGGGGTCCACATAGCCTTTCTCACGCTGTCCGTTGGTGAACTTTGGGGTTCTTGTGTCCATATATGGTCATAAAATTACTTCATCCGTCCTTCAGCCCCTGTTTGTTCCAAGGAGGTTAGTTTAGACCAGCTTTCAGTCGCTTATCTTGACACTGGTGTCTTCTTAGGCACTTGTTTTTTTTAGGTTCCTGCTGTTAGGGATGTACTCAGGGAGTTTTTCAAACTGTCTAAGGTCTGTCTTATCTTTACTAGGCAAGGAGTTAAAGGTTTCAAAACATCTTATAAATGGGTAATGACTACAGAGGGTAGTTAGGAAAAAGTATAAATGAAATTATATATGTTACAGTAAAATACAGGAAAAATAAAAGCTAGTAAAACACAAGTGATGTCTAACGTTAAAACTAAATGTCTTATTTTACAGGTCCTGTACATTAGCAATTTCAAGTAGACTTGTAGCAGCTTCCCTTCAGTATCTTATTTCTCTCACTTTGATCTTGGTCTTTACCCAATCTTCTATACTTTAGTTCAAAATGTGTGTAAAAACTATTTCAGTTAATTCTGAGAGTTTTGTTGTGAAGTTCATTTAGTTCCTAACACGGTTCTGCTGCCCTGCTAAAATGGCAAAATCTCAAGATTAAATTCAGACTGAGCCCCCAAACATCTGACAAACGGCTAAACTGTCTAAAAATCTGGCTTTCACACCAAAACAGCTACTTTCTAGAATGCATCGCTATTGTTGTTTACATGAAAAGGTCTCTGAAACAGCTAAGTCAAACCAATAGTATTTATTCATATTAGGAATTATGCCTTAAAACATAGTCTGTAAAAATAATTTCAACTGTTGAATTTTCATAACAGATTAAACTTAGTACATCTATTGAAGGCTATTGAAATTTGAAATGTTATAGTGCACTTCCTACATCTTATTTTCAGAATTTGTAATTTTATCACCTTTGGATTTTCCAGTTGATAATTCCCTTGTTTGAGTTTAGATTTTCCTTGTAAATTGAAGTACTCGCTTCATCTCTTTCTCCTGTGTACATTAGCGTGCTCCTTTTTTATTGACTTGCATGTCTTCTTGGCTCTGCTGTCAAAATAGAGAGACAGAACATTTTGTGCGTAATTTATTAGAATAAAACAACATGCTCTTTCAGCAATATTTTCAGAAGTACACTATCAACACTTCTAGAAGCAACAGAAAAAAAAAAAGTTTCATCCTAATATAATTCACCCACGTTTCAAAACATTCCATTCAAGTAGTTTTCCTCTAAAACCTTCCCAAGCAGATGCTTGAGAGCCGTGTGGTGGTTGCACAAAGCAAGCAAAAATGGTAGCGAGCCTGGTGAGGGATTCCAGGTGGTGGGTTGAGGTGCTTTGCATCTCTGTGGCGCCTCAACGGGATTTGCATCTCCGACTGGAATCAGAATGGCCTAATGCTGCGTGTGGAACTGCCCTGGGTCAGCTCAGAGCAGCACTGACAGCGGGGCCGTCTGGGGGGTCTGAAACAGGTGGGGAGGGACCTGTTGCTTTTACTAAAAAGATGGAATTGTATCAAGCAGTTACCTGAGTGGTTGTTTTAAAGTGAGAGAACGTTTTTGCATGTGGATTTCTTTTCCTCCAGTTTCGTGCATTATGGGATCCTGACGCTGGACCAAATTTACTCTTGCCCATATTCAGGCATAAATAACTGAATTTTCACCTGCAGGGGCAAATCGAAAGCAGCACAATACAGACAGGCATATTTGAGGCATTTTAAGAATCTGATGTAAGCAGGAGCGCACCTGTACATTCACTGAATTTTGATTCTTGATTGGCAGTGCCAGTACGGTAGACGACATATGCAGATCTTCGAGGTTCTGGAGAGTTGAAAGAAGACTTTCTTCCAGTTTGTGTCACATAAAGACTAGAAGAATCGGTTTCATCATCCCTCCTTTGACCCCTTAGTTGGTAACTTGGTTTTTCTCTGGGGTTTGAAGTGTGAATTCCTAAAAGTGAGAAAACAAGCCAAAACATTGTGCTATTCTTCAAAGTTTGACATATTGGCTGGAAAACAAGATTAAAAAATTGTTTGTGGGTAGCCCAATCCAAATAGATTCAGTTATTTGATTTACCCCATGATGCTCAGCAATGAGAAGCCAGTGCTAAAGTATATTACCTCCATTTTCAAAGGCTCTGCGATCTGTTCTGAGAATATTCTCAATTGCCACTCTCCTTCCTGAGCGCTCTCCTTCTCTTTTGGCATTATTAGGTTTTGTAGGAATTGTATTGCCATCACTTGGACAGGGAAGAGAAAGAATGTTTTAGTTGCTTGTGGGTAAGCACGGGGAACGGCACTGCCATTCTCTTCCTCCCACCTCTGGGAGCTTGTGATTAGTTTAGTGCAATTTCCTTTAACCTCTCATTTTCTATGCTTCTTTCTCTTTGGTTAGTTCTTTGGATCCTGCCGAGTGTAACTTGAGCACCTGGTGTGTGACTGCCGTGCTCTCTAAGGAAACACCATAATACACAGGTTGAAGAAGACCACGGCTCTAAAGTAAGGAACCAGCTACAAGCACCTGCTTGTTCTTTAGCTTCTCACTTTTCGTGAATGATATTTATGAATCCTACCTGATCGAATATGTGGCATATTCAAGGTGCGTGTCATCATTGTACCTAAAACCTCAAGAGAACTCACCTGAAGAAATGCTCTGGGGAAACACCTCTATCCTTCTGTGAATGTATCTAATTATAAATAAAGATGAATATGACAAGCTATATCCATATATTTCTAACGGATTTCCCTGTCTTTAAATATATATAAATATTCAACAGAAATAGCTTATCAAAACTATTTTAATAACAAACATTTTAAATGTAGAAAGGAGAAGAAAATAATTTTGCCCAGTTCTATTGAACAATTTAGGCTGGCAAAAGCATGGCTTTGTATGTCTGTATGGTTTGAAATGGAGACAATTTTTCCATTCCATTTTTTATGAGCACATCATCCTACTCAAATCTGCGTTACATTAAACAGTATTATCAAGATTTTTATGGCTGAAATTTACACTAATGTGAAAATAATTTTTTTTTTTTAATTGAAAGTGGCATGTCATATTTCTGTCCAGCAATTTCTGATGACTGCTCCACTGATGAGTCTGGTGCGTTATGGTCAGAAGATAATGCTCTCTCCTCAAATGGAATTATACTATTGCTTATTCAGTAAAAGAACTAATACAGGTATTTTTCTTTTTCAGTCATGCCACTTGCTGAAGAATGAAGGAGAAACATAATACAGGAGGTAAATATTTCTTAATTTGTATTTCTGTGTCCCGCATTATGTTGGATAAAGCCTAGCATTCAAACTGAAATGGAACTCTTTTGTTGCTATCTCTTAGAAGGCACTTGAAGGGGGTATTTATTTAGTCTAAATTTAGTTATAGAAAAGTTTGATGTGTGGCTGCATTTCATCATCTAGACACCCAAGACAGCCAGCAGAGAGCACAGAGCTCCTCTGGGAAAGGGACTCGTCTCACCTTTCTTTGACACTGTCTTACGATGCAATAAAAAGCCCCGTAAGAGCGCCTGCATGGCCTGACAGGAAATTGAAACTACATTCCTACCTTAGGATAGTTAAAACTAGGCTACACAAATCTTGATCTTGAAGAAAAACTAGATGCAAGACCTATGTTGTGTATCTCAGGAAGGTACACATAGGGTTAATAGCCCATTTCTATCTTTCCCACCTACAGTTGATACAGATAGTCACAACGTGTGTGACACTGGAGAGAGAGAGAGATGGGGGAAAATTAATGAAGTATTTTTATGCTCTTTGTAATATCCTGTCTTTATCAACACTAAATTTAAGAAGTGGGGAGGAGGGGCAAACTATGTGATAGTTTCTCCCTGTAACAGTAATTTGAAAAGTGGTAAACATTGTCCAAGAAGATGAAAAGTACTTGCCTTTCTGCAAGTCTCGGTCGGTAGTTTCCAAGGGCAATAGCTCATTTTCCCGAGGTGAAGACACAGTTTTTGTTGATTGGTGTTCGTGAGAGTGCTGAATCCTGTAATACTCTCCTAAACACACCCCAAGAGGGAAACAAAAAAACCCAGCAAAGTTTACTATATTGGCAGCAATGCTGTTTAGGAAAGAGTGGCTAAGTTTGTATTTACCAGATTTATAGCATATTTCCTTTATTGCTCTTTCCTCTTCAATATCTGCAGCAGTCTTAGGCACCCAGTTAGGAACATCTGTAGGAAATATTTTTCAAGGATTACTAGACAGCTATACAGAGATCTTCAGCAATTCTTAATAACCAACCACCATAAGGAATTTCACTTTGGTCACAGTCCTTCTTTTTTTCTGACTGCAGCCTCTGCTCCTGGCCAGAAAATTGATTCCTTGCTATTAGGTATTTCCAAGTGCAATGGACTTGCAGTTACAACACATATTGAGAAGAAATGTTTGTTGATCTAAACTGATCATCTTCAGTACTCATGATCCTTCTTTTACCCCCAAAAGGAAATCTTCTGATGAAACATGTCACCAGGGAGTGCTTGTCACAAAACCTCTGCCCACAGTTCCTCTCCTGCAGTGTCTGCCAGCAGAGCTGGCGAAGGGAGTGCTCCTTGGCTGTCTCAGGTAAGGCTACTGAGATTAGCAAAGCTCTGCTTCTTACATTGTTGAGGTTCCTGTGGCTTACTCAGACTGAAACCGAGTTAGGAGGCAGGAACAGGCAGCCCTGCCAGCCAGCCTGAAGGGCAGGGGAAAGTGAAACGCAGCTTGGGGCTGCCTGAGAGTTGGCACAGCAGTTTGCGGAGTGCCCACGTGAGAGTAGGTCGCTCTCTCACTTCCACTCTCCGGAATGTGCAATTCATTCCTTACCTGTGAATCTGGCGTCTCTGAGTGAGATACATTCAACAGTTTAACTACATTTAAAAAAATTAAAAAATAAGTAAATATATACAAAAAAATAGATACACATAGACATTCAGTTTGTGAAGAGTGTTGTGTGGAGTCTCTTTGCTAGATTTAAGAATAACTTTCTGTAGTAAAATGAGACTGCCCACAGAGCGTAGGAAATACGTTGAAGAAATTATTTAAGTTGAAGTCACACCACTATCTTTTGTGAACAAACCTGTGACTTTAGGGATGAGCATGTACAGCCCCTGTTCAAGACTCTGTTTCCCAGAAAAGAAATACCTCCTAAACTTGTCATTTCATCCCCGAATTTTGAGAAATTTTGAAGGGTATTTGATGGCCATCTGAACCATGGATCGTATTTTCAGCTCTATTTAATGAAAAAGAGGTTTGTGAATTATACCACTATTGAAATATACAGCCAGGCATTTCACAGGAGTTAGAAAATGTTGCCTCACTCACATCTGGTGACTACTGGTTCCAATAATTTGGGGATTAGCTGGAAACTATTTCAAAAACTTGTCAACAGCTCTTTTCTGAAACTGTAATGGTTATTTGAATAAATCAGCTGTGAAGTGTCAGAAAACCCCATTCTACTTCCTTGTAAAAGAAAGAAAAAGCTTGTTTACAGTTCTCTTCCTCTTGATCATCATCTTCATCATCCTCTTCATCCTTGAGGTGTATAATCAGTGGAGGGTGAATTGGCAGTAGAATATTCTGTGGATTCCTGCGTGATTGTTGATGACGGACTGGATGCAGAATCCCTTCTTGGACACCCTGTTGCAGTGGGGCATCTGCAGAAAAGAACATTGTGTTTCTTTTGTTAGGAGGGAACTAGAATATCAAATCCAGGTTCAGACCAGCAGGTATAGTTCTGAAATCATTCTCACGCTGAAGGAATCGTTACACAGACAGATTGTGCTTTCTAGGGAAAGCCTTCTGCGGAGGTTGGCAAAAGAGCATCTTCCAGCTACAGAAAGCAGGGAAAAACACAGATACTGGCTCCTCTGAGTGCACAGATGAGGCACTGCTGAATGAAGCCTTCTGAAAAGAGGAACGGTTTGATCATTCTACACTATTTGAGAAAGGCTGGGTATCTCTTGCAGGTGGTGGATAGATTAATTTCAGTCACTAACCTTCTTTCTTCCAGTCCCTTTGCAGTTATTGACAACCTAGGGAACCATGTGATTAGTAATACCTGGGCTGCAGGGAGTAACTGAGTTTAGGACCCCACCTGTGAAAATATTTTAAACAGGCTGAATAACAGGCAGGCCTGTATCACTGCCTGTGGCATCAGTTCTGAAGCATTTAGCAACACTAAGCACAGGATTACCCATTTTTAGCTTGGAGACCTTTTTTTTTGGTCAAAATTTTCTGAATCACATCTCTCTTAGTACTAAGTACAACATGTAGATTTTGAGAAAGAACATGAAGTTCCTGAAAATAATTTACACTTAATTAGGTGAAAATCATAAAAGATACTCTTTCCCTGAGAAATTTGTATCTACCCGGGATGTTGGCAGCAAAAGTATTTTGGTACTGGGACAGCATTTTCTGAGAGCCAGGAAAAGCATCGGATTGAGATTAAAAATGATGAAAGATGTTGAGCCTCTTTGTATTGTTCAAGCTGACCAACATGCAGCTATAGATACAATCAGGATTCTGCACTGCATTAAAAATATTGAAGTTGGATATTTTTTCTGGTTTTAAAGAAATAAGATGAAGCATGGGCATTTTTAGTCCTGTGGTTGCTATTGTGCATCTCTTGCTTGCCTATGAGCAGCAGCATGTGGATCAGATTCAACCCATTTTCATAACACTACTGCAGATCAGATTTGTTCTATCTCATGCAAGAGAAAGTAAGATACAGCACTTTAACTTGATAGAGCCTTTTTCAGTGTCCAGAATCACAGAATCATCTAGGTTGGAAAGGACCTTGAAGATCATCTAGTCCAACTGTTAACGTAGCGCTGACAGTTCCCAACTACACCATATCTCTCAGCGCTATGTCGACTCTACTCTTAAACACCTCCAGGGATGGGGACTCCACCACCTCCCTGGGCAGCCCATTCCAACGCCCAACAACCCCTTCTGTAAAGAAATACTTCCTAATATCTAGTCTAAACCTTCCCTGGCGCAACTTGAGGCCATTCCCTCTTATCCTATTCCTTGTTACTTGGTTAAAGAGGCTCATCCCCAGCTCTCTGCAACCTCCTTTCAGGTAGTTGTAGAGGGTGATGAGGTCTCCCCTCAGCCTCCTCTTCTCCAGACTAAACAACCCCAGTTCCCTCAGCCGCTCCTCGTACGACCTGTGCTCCAGACCCTTCACCAGCTTCGTTGCCCTTCTCTGGACACGCTCGAGTAATTCAATGTCCTTTTTGTAGTGAGGGGCCCAAAACTGAACACAGTAATCGAGGTGCAGCCTCACCAGTGCCGAGTACAGGGGCAAGATCACTTCCCTGTCCCTGCTGGCCACGTTATGGCTGATACAAGCCAGGATACCATTGGCCTTCTTAGCCACCTGGGCACACTGCTGGCTCATGTTCAGCCAGCTGTCAATCAACACCCCCAGGTCCCTCTCTGACTGGCAGCTCTCCAGCCACTCCTCCCCAAGCCTGTAGCGCTGCTGGGGGTTGTTGTGGCCGAAGCGCAGCACCCGGCATTTGGCCTTATTTTGAAGCTCATACAGCTGGCCTTAGCCCATCGCTCCAGCCTGTCCAGATCTCTCTGCAGAGCCTCCCTACCCTCGAGCAGATCAACACTCCCACCCAGCTTAGTGTCATCTGCAAATTTGCCCCTCGTCTAGATCATCAATAAAGATGTTAAACAGGAGTGGCCCCAAAACCGAGCCCTGGGGGACACCACTCGTGACCAGCTGCCAACCAGATTTAACTCCGTTCACCACAACTCTTTGGGCCCGGCCATCCAGCCAGTTTTTTACCCAGCGAAGCCTGTGCCCATCCAAGCCACGAGCAGCCAGTTTCGCCAGGAGAATGCTGTGGGAAATGGTGTCAAAGGCCTTACTGAAGTCAAGGTAAACTACATCGACAGCCTTTCCCTCATCCAATAAGCAGGTCGCCCTGTCGTAGAAGGAGATGAGGTTTGTCAAGCAGGACCTGCCTTTCATAAACCCGTGCTGACTGGGCCTGATCATCTGGTTGTCCTGCATGTGTTGTGTGATGGTACTCAGGATGAGCTGCTCCATCAGCTTCCCGGGCACTGACGTGCCGGATCATCCTTCCGACCCTTCTTATAGATGGGCGTCACATTGGCCAATTTCCAATCTGTCGGGACCTCCCCGGTCAGCCAGGACTGCTGGTAAATGATGGAAAGCGGCTTGGCGAGCACCCCAGCCAGCTCCTTCAGCACCCTCGGGTATCCCATCCGGTGCCATAGACTTGTGTGTGTCTATGTGATGTGGTTTGCCCATGTTGCGAATGCGATTCCATTTGTAAGCTGGGCATTTGCCTTTGCCCCAGATATCTGCCTTTGATGGAGCTGTCCCAGTTCTCACAGGTCAATCCTGCTGGCCTCCAAGGCGTCCTCCAGAAGGGAACTGAGAGTGTTTGGACTATAGAACAAAGGCAGTTTTGAAACTGTTCATAAATCAGTTTTCCCAATTTTGAGTCATTTTCATGACATTTTAGAGGAAGCACTTGTGTGTGCTTTGTTGCCATATACTGCCTTTGCTCCTCCTGATCGGTCACACCTTGGGGAAGACAGCATTTAATCTGCGGGGGGAGAGGGAAGGTCAGTATTTGCGTGAGGATTCCAAAAAAAAGCCCGGGAGGAAGATCGTTACCAAAAGCATGTGTGACTGCAGGGTTTTCTGACTGATGTATGAAGTACTGGTGCTACTTCAAATAATGCAACTAATTCAAAATTCACAGTGCCAAATTCTGTGCTGGAATTTTGTGTGCCATTGCCTGCAAAGGAGGTGGGAAATAAAAATTTAGGAAAATGGTAATAATCCTGTATACTGCTAATGCCTCAGTAGCAACGTAGCTTCTGTTCTCAACTAGTTTTGGTCTTTCATGCCCAGTTGGTTTATCTGTTCCTCTTTTTCTTTGATTTGCAATCAATTGCAGGTCTCTCTCACTCCAATTTTAACTTTCTTGGTGTGGCCACACTTCATTACTCTTTCTTTTGCTTGATAAATGCTTCGTTTGGCCTTTGTGTTTCGTCCCTCCTGCCATTCTGTCCTTTTTTCTCTTTTTTATTTTTTCTGGTTTTCCACATTACGTAAGTGGGACTCAGCACAAAAATGTGATGAATTCTGAAGGTAGTATAGCACCTTCATCATGTTCAAGAGTCTCCCTTGACTGACAGTGGTGTTTAGAAGCCTGTGAATATAGTAAATACACGATTTCCTGCCACGGAAGCTACTAAAAGTCAGCTACAGGAGCCAGTGGAGAAAGGGCAGTAGGAAGGGGACTGGCGACTGACAGAAGGGTTATGCCACAGGAGGCCGAGCTGCAGGAATTCTTTTGGAGGCGCTCTCAGCCGGGGTTAGGAAGGTGACTTGCTTTTAGAAATGTGAGAACCACTTGGACTGGTTTATTGCCTTTAGAGAATTTTAGTTCTCAATACCAGTTGGCAAAATTTTTCGTTGTAATTCTATGAAAAATGCAGTATTTTGAGGGTCAGGGGGAAATCGTGATCTGCACATATCGGTGTGAGATTTGCTTTGTTCAGAAAGGTTCTGTAAAGTCAAGTTAGTTCCTAAGTGACCTACCTCACTGCATAAGTAGGAAAATTAGGTCCTTTACCCCGGAAACGGGAAGGTGGTGCTCTTGTCTGGATTTTTCTTTTTCTCCTGAATGGATGAAGCAGTAATTCCCCAATTCACAGGTCTCCAAAGCAGTAGCATGCACACCTTTGCCTGAACCATTTCCCTTCCCCTGAGCAGCACGTCGTTCTCTTCCTGAATGCACCCTACTCTTCTTCCCTGAAGCTCCCACCTGCTTGCTCTGGTGGAGATACTGCACATTACTAAGTTGCACGTTGTCACGGCTTCCGTGCGATTTAGCGTGTGCGATACTTTCACAGGCGTGCATGCACACGGGTATGGCTGTGGCTTAAAGTTACTGCAGCTTTCCAATTTGGTGGGGCCTAATGACGTTGTGAAATGGTCTTAAACCCAGATCAGTATTTTGAGCGATGCCTTGAAACACGTGTTAGTGGAAGTCTGTTCTGTAATGCCAGGAGGATGAGTCCTGCTTGTTTAGCGTTTCAGAAGGGTTATCGTTATTTGCTTCATTTTCTTCATTTGCATGTACATCTCCAATTGGATCAGATTTTTCATTGGTTCTCTACAAGTTCCTGAAAGTACTAGTTGTCTCCAAAGAGGAAACAGCAATCATATCCTTAACTGAAATTTGCCAGAAAGTCAAAGAGAGATTGGATAGGAAGAAAACCTACAGTGCCTTAATGGCTGCGAGAGCCTCTTACTGGTTTTTCAATTTCTGTTTACTAACATTTAAAGACATCTGAAATGAGCTACCATGCAAAGAAAGAAAGAAAGAAAGAAAATCTCAGCGGTTCAAGGATCTAGCTGGTTTGCGGTGGCATCCTGGCAGTAATGATGGAGAAAATGGGGCGGTGATACAATTCCCACAGAAAACAGTAATCTTCCGGCGTGTAAAACTAATGCTTAGGCAAAGCAAAACGTGTGCTCCTGTTTGTTTTACTGCAACATTAGTCATGTCTTTTAGATTAATTTTTCAAAGATAACTCTTCACTGATTATGTTTGGACTGATTTTTTGCACACAACGTATGTTCTTTAGTAGCAGGAGTATCTCTTGCAGAAATCTCTCTTGTCACAGGAATGCATTTAACAGAACCTTACTGAAATTTTATAAGCTCCACTTGTGTATGTTACGAGATGGGAATAAATTGAAAAGGAGTCTGTCTTAATTAAACAACCTCCTCCTAGTCTAAAACTGGGAATAATAGATACTTTTTTTTTTAAACTGACATTGAGGAAAGGGAAGCTTCGGTTGAGTTACTGAAAAAAAAAAGTAGAACGTAGTCTAGAACTCTAGAAGAGATGCTGCAACTGTTTCAGAACATTTGCAGAACCAAACTGACAGTAACAGTCACCTGGTTATCCTAGTGGGATAGATAGCAGTATTTATCGGCTGATTGTTTTCATAGCACTAACCACGTGACGTGCTCCTACCACTATTTTAGTCTTAAATATTCTCCTATATGAAAAAAAAAAAAAAAAAAAGGGATTTATCTTCACCTGTATTTCCTTTTTCTTTTGTATCAAAAATCCTTGTTCTCCGTAAACACAGCTTTCTCTGTATTGCTTTACATACACATGACTTTAAGAAGTTATTCAAAGAATAATTCAAAGAAAAACAGATACTGAAAGAAAATTTCAGAAAACAATTGGTTTGCTCATGCTTAATCTTTACTCTTTTTCCAAGAGTGTAACACAGAAGCAGATTTGCACCATAGCATCTTAGAGCCTAGCCCTTTAATTATATATGGCACTCATGCAATTACCTATGTACGCTGCTTCTTCTACAACACCAACTTTTTTAAACAGTTATTTGTATGTCAGAGCTTATCTTTATTTGAATATTGGAGTTGGCAATCAGCAATTCTTTGTGGAGAGCTGGCAGACCTTGCGCAGGCCGGCTGGGCCTCCCTTGCCCGCCGGCGGGATGTCTGGATCCTTTGCCCCCTCTCAGCCACTGCCGAGCACGGGGGGCTGTGCCACGTCCAAGGCATTGGCTCGGTGGAGGGTCGCTGAGGACCCCTGACCCTCCTGGACCATGGTTGCCACCGTCTCGTCGAGGGGAACCCAGGCACGGGATGAGGAGGGGGCTGGAGCCCAGGGCTCACGAGGGGAGGTGGAGGGCAGTCCCTGTGCCCAAGGGGCAGCCTTTCTCTTGGTCAAGCACCATGGCAGGTGGGAGTGAGCCCCAGGAAAGGGGCCCTCAGTGCCCGCGACCCTCCTCCTTCTCCCACATTTGGGCATCTCTCAGGCCACAGGCCCGCCACGCCCAGCCCCGCCACAGTTGGCCACACCCATTGGCCGCCGTCACAATCGACATCACAATGGCTTCTGTCACCAGCCACCTCACGGAGCCCTATAAAAACAGGGACCCTGCAGCTGGCCCACCAGTTGCTGAGCTTACAGGCCCTCAGAAGCCAAGCATGCTTGGACAGGAGAGGAGCCAGAGCAGCGAGGCAGATGGCTGCCCACCTTTGCGTGGGACAGCGCAGAGACCGATCCCACCGCCGCCAAAGAGGGAGGCACCTGCCAGGAGCCTGAAGGAGGGCAGTCCGTGGAGGAGGAGGAACAGCATCCCCTCTTGTGCCATGGGCGTGATTGGCCTCGCTACTGGCATGGGCGGCAAGCGGCACCTGGCTGCAGGCCCACCAGGGTACGGCGTGGGGCCCAAGCGTGGGTTCAGCGAGACAGATGGCCGCCCACCTTTGCGTCAGAGCCGCATCCCGCAACCTCCCTGGATGAGGAAGCAGTGGCAGTGGAGGAGGAACATCATCACCCCTCGTGCCATGGGTGCGATGGGCCCCGCTACTCGCACTGACAGCAAACGGCACCTGGATGCAGGCCCAGCGGAGAACAGCGTGGGGCCCAAGCGTGTGTGCCTGCCAGGGAGCAGCCAGAGCAGCGAGGCAGGTGGCCGCCCACATTTGTCGGTGACAGCCGAGAGAAGCTTCCCACCACCGCCAAAGAGGAAGGCACCTCCCAGGAGTCTGGAAGAGGATCTTCAGTGGAGGAGGAGGAGGAACACCAGCCTTCGTGCCACGAGAACCACTGTCCGCTGTCATGCAACCAGCTTTGGCCATCACACAGCTGTGGACACACGGGGGAACAGCATGGGGCCCCGCCGTGACTATCTGCCAAGAAATGGTGTGAGGCCCAGGCATGACAGTGCACCAAACAATGGCGTGGAGCCCATGGAGGTGGATCCACCTCAAGAATCATCATCAGTGGCCGTGGGATCTGCCACAGGGGTCACCTGCGAAGTACCCCAGCTATCCAGGACCCCTTGCATGAGACGGCTCCAGCAGTATCTTAGGATCGCACGGCCGGCTCCCTACCAGCTGCCCAGGTGTGACAGTGCACCAAAGGACAGAGTGCATGCCATGGAGGTGGATCCACCGGCTCCCTACCAGCTGCCCAGGTGTGGTGACGCACCAGAGGACAGTGTGGAGCCCATGGAGGTGTATCCACCTCAATAAACAACAAAAGAATATAAATGCTTCCAGCCTCTCTTATTTGGCACTTAGGTGACTGCATCTGCACTCCTGTTACCTCTCCTGGCCTCTGCCTTTTAGTAGGAGGCTCTTTTTCAGAAACTTTCCATTTCCGTGCCCACCTTCGTGCTTTGGCGGTGCCTTCCGTTCTGGGTTTTTTTAAGTTATAACATCAATAACTTGATACTACTTTTTTTTCAATGGAGTCAAATTATCATCACAAAGGCGTTGAACCCTACGAATGTATTGTTTCCAAATTATCAGTCTCACTTCAGTGCCAGGTAACATTATGGAGGTCATTCTGGGAGTTATTGAAAAACATTTGAGAGACAGTGCCGTCATTGGTCGTAGCCAACCCGGTTCACAAGGGGAAAGCCCTGTTTAACCAAGAACAAACTCTGTGGACTTCCCGCAGGCTCACCTGCAACATCTCCCACCAATAGGCAGTTGTTTGGTTGATGGTCAAGGATTGCGTGGGCCCTTCTTTGCCATCCCCCACCACTGCCCCTCGTGAAGAGGTGCCATCTCTTCTGTACTGAGCCCCGAGGGAGAGGGGAGGAGAGGCCCTGGCTTCCATCGAGCTCCTGCCTTCCCCCAATGCGAAGGGACATCCCCAGCAGCTGTCCTGCCTTCCCCAGATGGGAAGGGACACTCACCACTTCAGTTCAAGCCAACTGAATTCTCCAAAGAATAAATTGGTAGTTTGCAAGAGATGATGACTTCTTACAACAAACAATTATCTTCTAAAAGTGTAACTCTGGTCAAGCTCAAAATACATCGGTATCATATGTCTTTCAGCAAATTTTTTGCCTGTGTATCTGCCTGGTAATTCTTTCATGTCCTCTACCCTCCCACCCCATGTACCTCCTGAACTACTTTGAATATTGGGGAAGGCAGGACAGCTTATGTTCAAAGACCCACAGAAGTACAAAGGTTAGGAGAGACACTGGGAGGTCTCCAGTCCAAGCTCCTGCTCAGAGCAGCCCCAGTTGCATCCCACTGCTTGGGTCTTTGTTTCTGGTCAGAAAATGATTATTTGATGTTCGATGTCCCAGGCCCCACCGAGTCAGTGGCTGAGGACCACCAGGACGAACAGGGGGCTGCGGGGCCGCTGCCCAGGGCTCAGGTGGGTGGCTTCCCTCCAGAGGTCTGGGCAGACTTTTTCAGGAGCCACCAAAATAACATCAGGCCCCTGCTGCCGTGGCTGCGATGGGAGCTCCTGGGGCTCTTTGAGGGCCAGTGGTGGGAGGCAGGTACGGCAGAGGGACTCATTGTGAGCCACCTCTGCGTCTGGGGGCTGGACGAGGCAGTGTTAGTGCAGAACATGCAGAGCTTCCTGGGAGAAAATGCACCAACGTTTGTCGGCCAGCTCTTCGATGCCGCCGTGCGCCTGTGTGCCATGGAGATCCGCCGGCATGTGGGCCAGCAGGACCCCCATGCTGCCACTGCCAGAGGGGAGCACGATGGCCCCGCATCCAGCCCCAGCCCCACCACCTCCCACGGTGGATCTCCTGACTCCAGCCCGGCCTCCTCCACCAGCCCTGAAAGCTCCAACAGGGAGGAGGAAGCTGATACCTCGGAGGCCGCCCTCCGCGGGGGTCCCAGCCGCCCCCCATCTACTCCTGTCCTGGCAGAGCAGGAGCAGCCCCAGGAGGAGCCGGGGCAGGAGGCAGTGGCAGGTCCCTCTGCCCAGGGCTGCAGCCGCAGCCCCTCCGCTCCCGGCCGTGGAAGGGACCACTCAACTGGGGGGTCCCGGCGCCCCCCAAAGAGGAGGGCCCCCAGCCCCCAGGACTCTTCCCCAGCCCTGCAAGAGGCCGCCCCGCCGGCAGCACTAGCAGGGCTGCAGCAAGTCTTTTTTCAAGGAAAAGACAATAAATTCCTATTTCTTTGACCCTGTCTCTGGGTGCTGCTTTCTTCCCCCTCTCCCAGTGCCTTTCCCTCTCCTCTGCATCCCACCGTGGTGGCCCCCACCTGCTGGGGGGCACGGCCATGGGCCCCCGGAGCCCCAGGCCCATGTCCGCGGTGCCTCCCCTCACAGAAAATCCTGCTGCAGCCACCCACCCGCCGCGCAGCAGATGCCGAGTGCTGAGCAGGCAGGAGGGGGTTTTTGCAGTTTGTTTTTCCCTTGGGGGCGCTTAGCTTTTCTGAGTTGGTTCCCCTTCTTTAAAAACAGTTTTTTGGCCTGTAGCCTTGTGTTTTAGTTGGTTTGTCCAACTTGCAGGTATTTTGGCCTTGAAAACGGTGAAGCTGGCTTCTCTCCATAACAGGGAAGCTGAGCAGCTCTTGCACTGGAGTCCTTGATGGGTACACGACCAGGATCTGCCAGTAGCACTTCCTGAAATTGATGCTACGTTTTGGATTTTACACTTTTGTTGTTAAAAGCGTTGTGTTCTCCTGTGGGACAAGCAGTGGTGAATAAGCAAAAGCCCTAGAGTGGTTTAAAACCCAAAGTTTTGTGAGCTGCTGTGGGCGATAGGATGTATTGGCACTGTCTGTTGGCAAACTGGCAAAAGAAAATAAGCGTGATGAGCCTGGCTGAATTGTTGGAGGGCTGTAGAAATCCTCACACTGAGGCAGTTGCTGAAATTCAAAAGGCTTTGCAAGTCACCTTTGAAGAGAGTCACTTCAGTTGCTGGGTGTCCTCTGAGCAAATCTGTGCTTGCAGCAGCAATGCATGTGTGGTATTTTGGGTTATATCCTCCAAAGGCTGGTAAAAGACTGTCACTTAGAAGGACAAAACCTGCTGTCCGTTGCTGTTTCAATGGAGGGGAATGATGACTGGGATAGTAAATACTCCCAGGGGAGTGGATCTGTGCAGGAGAAGAGTAAACACTCCTGTGGGCTTGGCAGTTGTTGTCGCTGTTCTGGATGGTGGAGGAGTGTCAGAACTGGAGCTTGTTGATACTCAGTGTAAGGTACAGATGCCCAGAGGTACAGAGAGCGAGTACATCAAACTAAAATGAAGAAGGCCACATCCTTGATTCTTTTCTACAATTCATAGGGTATAAGAGGAGGAGGAATAGCCTCAGGAATAGGAATATAGGAACAGCCTTCAGCTATCGAGTTCCCTTAAAGAGGGAAGTTGAAAATTACTGGAAAGCAGTTAGTTTTAGACCTGAGAATGGCCAGTTCCTGAAAAGGGACCTGGCAGCATGGTCGAGGCTGGAGGCCCTGAGGGACTGGGATGAGCCCGTGTCGCGGGAAGGCGGGTCATGCAGGAATGTCTTGGAAAGGGGACTGGAAAGGAATAGGTTGAGCATTTCCCACACCTGGCTGTCACCTGCACAGGGGATGCCAGCACAGAGCAGGGTGTGCAGCCTGCCGGCACCTCCCGGCAGGTCCAGATGTACCGCAAAAGCCATCTCCTGCCGGGCGGGAGGAGGAGCGTGGCGCCTGGAGCTGCTGGCAGGAGAGGAGGGCTCTCTTCAATCTGCCTGACGTGCCCAGCAGTGAGCAACCCAAATCAGAGCTGTATCGCCTGGCAAGCTGGACAGATTTTTGAAACCTGTTCAGCTGAGAAATCCTGATGTCTCCAAGGTCTGAGGATGGATGAAGCAAAGGGACCAGCCTGGCGACAGTGGTGTGTGCTGCCAGGCATCGCATAGAAAGACACCAAATTTGGCCAGTTTAAAACCTGAGGGAGCCATGCGGTAGGGACTGGAGCATGAACACCCAAACTTCTGCCCACCTACCATGGTGTCTCGATGTCCTCTCAAAGCCAGAGCCTGGGGAGGCGGTTCAGTGTGTGTGTGCATGTGTGAGTGCTTTTTCCTCCCACGTGCCCTGCCCTCTGTGCCTCTTACGCTTCCCAGCCTTCGACTGTGGCTAAGCTCTCTGCATTAACGATGTGTTTAGCGGGACTTGCTGACTGAGAGGGTGCTGCTGTTGTCGCTCCTCGCTGCCCCCTCGCCTGTCAGATGTGCCTGTTGTGTGAGACCAGCCAGATGTTTTCTCCCTCCCTCCCTCCCCTTTTTCCAGAGTTTTTTGCTGAGCTCACCACTGCGACGTGTGCTCTGGCACTGAACGGCAGCGTGACCGAAGCAGTACGCTACACTAGACAGGGTTTGCAGTGACCGAGACTGGAAACAAGTACACCTTAACTGGTGCTCAAGGTGGGTAAGTACCTGGAACTGTTTTGCACTTCTGAAGCCTCAGTAACAGTCTGACTTGTTGAATTACTGGATTAAAAGCACCTGCAAGGGAACACAAATGGAGATGGAAGGAACCTGCTTCCACTGGAACAACTCTGAACTTTGAAAACCAGCACTGGCACCAACACCGACACTGCCTCCAACACTGATACCTGCACCGCCCCCAGCACCAACACCAGCACTGACACTGCCTCAGGCACTCCCTGCAGTCTGGGTCCTGGACCGCTGCATGTTTGCGTGGCAGCTCCGTCTGGGTCACCACGTTCTTTCTGGTGGTGCTTTTGACCCGAGTGGAGACCATAGCTCAGTCTACTCATGGAGGACGATGAGATGACAACTAGCTAAGATAAGCTCTAGAGCCAGGAGAGGGACTATGCCCCATCCGCACGCCTTACCCGCGCGAACTGCTGCGCCACGCTCCTGGTCGATCGCGCTCCCTGGGGTCTGCTCTTCTCCGTGAGGGGCGTTGGGCATCGTCACTCCAGTCTGCACCCACCCCAAGTCCCCGCTGCCCTCGTTACGGCTCACTCTTCCCGCTCGGGGGGAGGCGGCTTGAGGCACTCCCCCTTCCCTGGGCTCCTGCCTTCTCGGCTTGCGGTTTTGCTGTGGGTTTTTTGAGGCTTTCAGACGGGTCCCCCGCCACTGTCCTCCGCTTCAGAGCCCCTCTCCTCAGCAACTGAGCTAAAAGGGCGGAGGCAGAGAGTTTTAAACTGCCATTGTCACTGTAGTGGGTTCTAGCCTGTCATCATCTCTGTGGACCTGGGCTAGTCTGGCCATAAATTCTTCTGCCTAGGATATGTGAACTTCAAAAAATCCAGCTCTTTTTAGACTCTGAAGAGGAACTAATCTTTTGGGAAAACCTGGCTTGCATCTGAGTCAGTTAGACTCCAAATAGAACATAAAAACTATAGGATGAACTTCTAGCATGTTCCATTTAATGTACGGCTTCTCAAATACAAAGGAATTTATTTACAATACACCATCATCTCCTTTTCTTTTTCTTCCCAAAACGAGAGAAGATGTCACAGAAGATGCAAATACATAAAGTCCCTTACAGTCTAACAAGCAGACACATATGCATTATATAAATCTACTTACATACGCATACAGGATTCTTAGATAAGAACTGCAGCCACCTGAACATATGGCAAAGCTGTGGGCAAGTTTGCATTCAAAAGAAATGGAGGTCAGTAGAAAATAGAACAATGCTCAGGGGAATTTTACAACCTAGACAGCTTGTCAGTGCCACAGACAGCCTGCGTGCACAGGAGAATCAAAGGTATTTACTACCAGCCATGACAATGAAGTTCTAGATAGCTGGCTAACCTGGGAGTCAGTAGCTTGTGCAGCGGCTCCACACTTAAGCATGCGTCAGTTGTAGTAAATCTTGAAGGCAGTAAGGCCGCTCATTAACATCAAGTCAGATGCGTTTTAGCTCCTGGCTCACCCAAAGCCTGGAGAGTATCAGCTGGTATGAAATGCTGCTGTGCTCTGTCAAACCAGATGGGCAGATCACCGACACAGTTACTTGATCAAAGATACAGAGAAAGCCAAATGCCTTACGATTTACCCTCCGCCTTCCTACCAGGTAGGGAAGCACCAGAGGACCCAACTACCAGCGCTGCCCCTTCTCACTCCACCAGTGACGGGGGCATATGGCAGAGTACAGCCAAATGAAGCAAGAAGTTATGACAGAAAAGTTTTCAGTGTTAAAATACTTGGAGAAGTAAGAAATGCCTGGGAAATGACAATCCCACTGCTCATGTTTTTCCTGCAGAGCTACAGTTTTTATTTCAGCACCTTAAAATAAAAATCTTTATTCTCTTTCAGGAGTTTGTCAGCTGCCCCAGCAGCAGTAGTAGAAAGCTGCTTTGGAGCCTGGCCACCTGCTAAGGAATCTGTATAAACCCATCAGAGGCTAAGCTTTGCTCAGAAATGACCGTTCAGTGGAGTGGATGCGATAGGAGCTCAGTCCTCCCCCCAGAGTGCCGTGCTTGAGATTATGGACTCAGGGGAAAAAAACCTTTGTCGTTGCCTTGCGTATTTTCTTGGAAGGTGTGTGTCCAGTAAATAGAAAACAGATGCTGCTGATTACTTTACTCGCCCCTCAGCATCCACAAATGTTTTACAATTAATGGGCCCAGAAGAAAAATCGTTCTATCCCCGTGCTTTTGAAACAGCAAGAGATGGGTCTGTTTAATGCCCTGTGACAGAGGACTTCTATATGTCCAGTTTCTTTTCTCGAAAGGGAAAAAAAAAAAGATCTGACTGAGAGTTCACTGAAGAAAAGGGTAGATAGGGAAGAATTTGAGCTTGAGGTTAATCGTAACATTATGATTTTACAGGCTTGGAACTTAAAAAACAGGAATAAAATGACTAATAGAATGAAAAGTGCTGTTAGAAAAACCTCTACAAGAAAATGCTAATAAGTTTTCTTGCCTCTTATTTTCATTTTATTTGCTTATTTCCGTCTCTTTCTTCATGAAGTCCTTCTTCTGAGCCTCATTCTGACATTGCCATGGATCAAGTACACTGTCTTCCACAAACAGCACCCAGTGCTACACTCTACAAGCCCAGAAAAAAAAGACTTCCTAGTTGTGTTGAGAACATTCAGAGCCAGACTGTCATGAGATTGCACTGTGCAGCAGAAATGTTCCTGAGAGTCCAGCCCTCGCTGCCTGTGGAGAGGCTGATCTCTCTCAAAAGTAAATTATTAAGGAAACACTTTCCTTCCAAAAGCTTCTTCTGAACAGCGTTCTCTCTGTACCGCTGAATGGAGCCCAACGTAAACAAAGACAATGCAATTAAGCATTTTGCGATGAAGATACAAAGTTTCTTTGAACTGTTCTTACCAACACAGTTAAGTGGGCAGAATTCACTGCCCAGACTATTAGAAAGCCTTGGGTCTAGGCAATTAGTCTTCTGCAAACATCACTCACAACTGTAGTTTATCCATTCATTGTTCCAGACGGATGTACTTTGGACTGAGTTTTAGCTGATCCGTTCTGCTGCACTGCCAGGAGTATGGCACCGTACCACGGAACAAGGCTGTACAACTAGAAAACTTTACACTTGGCAGAGTCATCAGATGCCAAACTAATGAATGCCACAGAAATATAGAACATGAAAACAAAAAAATGGTATTTTCTTTTTCCTCCTGTAAAGTTGTTGATGCAGACTCTGCTGATGACCATCTTAAACTTGATTCTTCTCTCAGGATTAGGGTACAATCACAGCCTGGATGTGGGTGGAGTGGATGGTGGGGCGGTTTCTAGTCCAACCTCCTGACCAAAGCAGGGTCAACCCTGGGGTCAGAGCAGATGCTCAGGGTTTGTCCAGCTGGGGATTGAAACCCCCAAGCACAGAGATGGCAAAAGTCTTTCTGGGAAACCTGCCCCACTGCCAGAGTGTCGTCATGGAGGAAAGGTGCCCCCTGGTCTCAGGCCTGAACTCCCCAGCTACAGCTGATGCCGTGCTCCTGCAGGGGCGGGAGGCCCACTGTGACATCACCGAGGGGCGGAGGCTGACGTTACCGAGCAGTGGACTGTGACATCAGCGAGCGATGGACTGTGACCTCACGTCCCTCGCTGCCTTCAAGGGCCAGGCAAGACCCAGCCCGGCCCAGTCTGGCTCGTGCCTGGACTCCTGCCGAGCGTGCCTGCGAGGTCTGGAGGGTCGAGCGAGGCTGCTCCCGGTGCTGGGTGGTGCTTTGGGGGCTGCCGTCGGCAGCTCTCGGTGCCCGTCCCGGAGCCATCCCCTGTGTTTCCCCGGCCCTGCCTGGGTCAGGCAGCCGGGCACCGCCGGGCGCACTTGCGACAGCGGAGGTGAGCTGTTCGGGGAAGCGTCCCCCCGGGGCGGCCGTGGGGCGGGCGAAGGGGCTCGGGGAGCCGGAGGGTGTCCTTCGCCAGGGGCCTGGGCATTTCTTCTTCCCCTTCCCCTTGCTGGGACAGTGAGTGACCGGGGCGCCTCCATTTTGCAGAGTGTGACGCCAGCGAGGGGGAGCAGCTCCTCGTCGTCAGCGCTCCCCAGCCCGCCACAGCGCTCATAGAGCATGGCTGCCGAGAGCGAGTGGAGGTGTCCCACCTGCTGCGACAATCAAGAAGATGTCGCTTACATGTTGCCGTGTCTCCACCAATTTTGCATAGGCTGTGCAGTGCGCCGGGCACGGCAGAACCCACGCTGCCCCCTCTGCAAGTCAGCCACAAGAACCATCAAGTTCTCGGTCTGGTCAGAAAATGATTATTTGACGTTCGACATCCCAGGCCCCACCGAGTCAGTGGCTGAGGACCACCAGGACGAACGGGGGGCTGCGGGGCCACTGCCCAGGGCTCAGGTGGGTGGCTTCCCTCCAGAGGTCTGGGCAGACTTTTTCAGGAGCCATCAAAATAACATCAGGCCCCTTCTGCCGTGGATGCGACGGGAGCTCCTGGGGCTCTTTGAGGGCCAGTGGTGGGAGGCAGGTACGGCAGAGGGACTCATTGTGAGCCACCTCTGCGTCTGGGGGCTGGACGAGGCAGTGTTAGTGCAGAACATGCAGAGCTTCCTGAGAGAAAATGCACCAACGTTTGTCGGCCAGCTCTTCGATGCCGCCGTGCGCCTGTGTGCCATGGAGATCCGCCAGCACGTGGGCCAGCAGGACCCCCGTGCTGCCACTGCCGGAGGGGAGCACGATGGCCCTGCATCCAGCCCCAGCCCCACCACCTCCCACGGTGGATCTCCTGACTCCAGCCCGGCCTCCTCCACCAGCCCTGAAAGCTCCAACAGGGAGGAGGAAGCTGATACCTCGGAGGCCGCCCTCCGCGGGGGTCCCAGCCGCCCCCCATCTACTCCTGTCCTGGCAGAGCAGGAGCAGCCCCAGGAGGAGCCGGGGCAGGCGGCGGTGGCAGGTCCCTCTGCCCAGGGCTGCAGCCGCAGCCCCTCCGCTCCCGGCCGCGGAAGGGAACGCCCAACTGGGGGGTCCCGGCGCCCCCCAAAGAGGAGGGCCCCCAGCCCCCAGGACTCTCCCCAGCCCTGCAAGAGGCCGCCCCGCCGGCAGCACTAGCAGGGCTGCAGCAAGTCTTTTTTCAAGGAAAAGACAATAAAATCCTATTTCTTTGACCCTGTCTCTGGGTGCTGCTTTCTCCCCCTTCTCCTGGTGCCTTTCCCTCTCCTCTGCACCCCACCGTGGTGGCCTCTGACTGCTGGGGGGCACGGCCATGGGCCCCCAGAGCCCCAGGCCCATGTCCGCGGTGCCTCCCCTCACAGAAAATCCTGCTGCAGCCACCCACCCGCCGCGCAGCAGATGCCGAGTGCAGAGCAGGCAGGAGGGAAGCTGGTTTTGCTGCAGGTCCAACGGGGACCCGACTGGACAATCAAAGGGTCGGGGCGAGCTGTAACCTTGCCCCCTCCAGCACTTGTCTGTGCACCCCACAGAGGGTGACACAGCAGGATCCTCTCCAAGGTGGGGAGATGTTTGTCCTGCCGGAGGTGTCTGTGCCTGTGCCGGAGGGTTCGTGTATGTGTGTGCAGGGCTCAGTTTCGGGCGTCTCTGGAGGCAGTGCAGAAGTCCGCTGTGGAAGGGAGTGACCTGCCAAGGAATGGGCTGAATAACCCCCCAAGCTCCCCTGTTTCTCATGCTGCTCGTGCTCAACAGCTGCTGACAGCAGCAGTGCTTCAGCGCTCGCATCTGGCCTGCTAGCTGCTGGAGGAGCGAGTGTCACGGCCATTTTCCCTGCGCAGATGGCCTGTGGATTTGTGACGCTGTAAGTGTGGAGAACTTTCACAAGAGGGTGCAGAGAGCTGATCTTTCTGCTGCTGGTTTCAGCAGCTGGCATGTTCCATGGCAGTAGGAATCAGGGCAGCGGGCTCCTCAGTAGATGTGCGTTTGTTTCTCTCCCAGAAGACAGCGTTTGGAGCGCTGCTCAGTACCTCAGACTCCTGCCTCCTCTGGCTGTGCCTCGGTGTTCAGAGGAGCCCAGCTACTTTCAGAGGAGGTATGAGAACAGACGCAGACACACATATACAGAATGGGCCTGTTAATAGATCTCATCCCAGCACAGTGCAGAGAAGCAGTTCCTGAGGGGAACCGGTGTTTACCCCCCGGGAGAGGCTTTGTCAGCTTTCTGCCCCTGTCTCTGAGGGGCTTTGGTTTAGGAGAGCAGTGACCCGAAATCAAGAGGGCGGGACTGGTTCTGACAGGGGAAGGACTTTCTCAGCATCATCCTCTATGCACACGTGAACCCATCCTCACCCTCCCTCGGTGCCCTGGACTGCGTGGGATACAACTTCTTGCGTGTTTTTGGGAATGCAGGAATGATTGGTTTCAACAGAGGCGAGGCCTGAGGGTCAGAGCTTCTTCCACGGCTCTCCCGCTTCTGCTTTGTTGGCCGAGGAACTGATGGATGCCCCGGCACCAACGTCTCTGTCCCAGGGAGCAGCTCAGCAGTCAACACGAATGCCCACAGGCCTCATCACAGTTATCACGCTGGGGGTGCCAGTTGTGCTGACGGGAAATGTTAAACAAGGAGACGTGCATGTGCCCTGAAACCCAACTCTGTCACGCTGGGAACATCTCCAGGTGCCGTTCCAAATGCAGGTTGGGGTCTTGGGAAGCCTCCTGATGTGAAGTGCCCCCGCTGCCCTTCCCTGTCCCTGTGAGCGGCTGTTGCTTAAGCCATGTAAGGAAAACCTGCGTCCATGGCAGGGAGGGAAGAAATCATGACTAGATTACTGCCTGGCTCTCCAAAACATGACCCAGGGATACATTTTCGCAAGAAACTCCTGCCCCTTCCCCACTGTGTGCCACACACAGGGCTGTTGCTTGCACCACTGCCCTCCCGTCACAGTGGGTAGGACAACCTCTCAACCCTAAAATTTGCCTAGGTGTCTTCTGTGCGCAGGCACCGGCCTCCACTAACTGCCCTCGGGCATTGGAACAGCAGCGACAGGCTGCAGGGTGTCACTTTGTCCATACTCTTAATTCCTTCCCAAGACGCCTCCAGCTCGCAGCAGGTGCCTTTGCCAAACCATTGCTGCCTCAGTCACCATCCAGTTGGGTTTTTTTCAGTATTAAATGTCTCAACCATCTACAATGAACCCGTGAGATTTGTGCATGCTAGGGCAGTACACTCCAGACAGGCCCACAGTAACATTTCAGACAATCAGGACATCAGGAAGCGGTTTCTGCACACCCGTGCCTTTCTCTTGGTTGCACAGCAGAGGAAGGCACGAGGCCCATGGTGTGATGAACGTGACCTTCCCTCATCCTTGAGAAAACACTGTGAAAACAGGAAAGAGATCAGTTTATGAAGGACAGAACATTCTTCCAGCGTGCCACATAGAGTCCATGGAAATGGCTGGCAAAAACAAATATGTGAGGCAGAAGACATGTGTCATAAGTGTGCAGCAAATTTGAATCACTGGCAGTTAGTAAGGTTGTTGGGTTCTGGTTTGGGGTTTTTTGTCCCTGTCGCGCTGTGTCTTGGGCAACAGTTTAATTGCATGTCGCATGACTGATCTGATGCTGAGACAGAATACCTGCTGAAGGAGTTTCGGTCTGCAATAGTTTCTTCTGTTACTCCAATGCTGTTAGGATTTCTTCACGTCTCACTGCTGAGAAAAATGGTAATTACAAGCTTGTCTGAATTCACCTGTCCAAAGCCACTGAACGCAGTCTTTTATACACAGGAACCTGGTAGAGAAACTCGGCTATCGGCAGGTATCGCTAACATGGTTCAAGAGGAGTAATCCTTGGGCAGTTTTGCATTCCTCATCCGGGAAGAAAAGTTTGTGCTCGGAATGCAAAAAGGATATGAAAGGTCAGGAAAATACTTTTTTGTACCAAAACGGAAGCTGCATCTCCTTAGTGTGATAGATCAGTCATGACCTCAGTGGAGACATGTGCAGGGAGGTAATCCCCATTTCAAACAACGAGGCTGAAAGTAGTAAGTCCAGCCAGGAGAAGCAGAACGAACGGGATGAAATTGGGACAGGAACAAGCTCTGTGCAACCGCGGGCCCCTGCACCTCAGCCTGCGGCCGAGCTGGCCACGTCCCCCCTTCTCCTGCAAGGGGTCCTGGGCGGCCCGGCCAATCAGGATGGCTGACACTGCGGAGCACGTGCCCCCCCGCCCCTGCTTCTCAGGCCCCTCAGGCCTCTCAGGCCCCTCAGGCCCCTCAGGCCCCGCAGGCCTCTCAGGCCCCTCAGGCCTCTCAGGCCCCTCAGGCCCCTCAGGCCGCTCAGGCCTCTCAGGCCCCTCAGGCCCCTCAGGCCCCTCAGGCCGCTCAGGCCTCTCAGGCCCCTCAGGCCCCTCAGGCCGCTCAGGCCTCTCAGGCCCCTCAGGCCCCTCAGGCCCCGCAGGCCTCTCAGGCCCCTCAGGCCTCTCAGGCCCCTCAGGCCCCTCAGGCCGCTCAGGCCTCTCAGGCCCCTCAGGCCCCTCAGGCCGCTCAGGCCGCTCAGGGCTGGGCTGCCGGCTGCCTCCACCGAGGGCTGCGGGAGTTTGTGTGTGCCCCGTGAGCTCGGGGTGCGGCTATTGGGTTAACAGCCCCGCTCTGCAGAGGGTCCAGGGTGAAGCGCAGCTTTGGTGGCAACAGCTTCGTTGGGTCACCACTGGGCCCAGGGTGCCCGAAGGACCCGCCTGTCCCCACAGCACGGGGTGGCGGTGGTTTGATCTGCTCTCCGGTGGTGCCTCGGCCACAGCCTGCCATGTGTCAGCGTCTTGATGCAGCAGCTGCAAGGCTGCCACACGTCCAGGGATGACATGGGGTGTTGTTCCTGTGAAGATGCGCATTGCAGCTCCTACATCCTTCTCGCTGTCATAATAAATCACTCACAAATGAACCCTCAGAATTTGAAATTTATGCCTACATTTTAACTCTCGCTTTTCCCTGCTACCCATGGTAGCAGGATGGGCTTTGCTTCACCAGAGCGTTAAGGATAGAGCCACTCATTTAGAGTCAAACCATGAGATCTGGGTTAATGGATTGATGGCTGCAGGCAGATAACCAGGCTGCAGACTGGTCCCTTGCCGAACGTCAGAAATTGCTGCGCATGGCATGTGCAGTGCAGGAAGCCAGTAAAAGTTTCAGAGAGCACTGTGAGGAATGGCTGGATTTCACAACTGGCGAAGGGGAGTTGCCCGCGAGAAGGCCAAAATGCACACATAAACTGGAGGGGAGCGCTACAGACACGCTGGGAGGTGGAGTTGTGCAAGGAGAAGAGCACCAGCCTAACCATGCCTGGAACATCATTTAAGTATGACGTTGCCTAAATAATGCTGCCCAAAGTACCAAACCTGGGACCAGATGCAGCCAAGTTGTGACCAAAGGGTAAAAAAGTAATTCGGGCTCTTTATTTTGGTAGGAAGCTGGACTGGCGAAAGTGAAGTGCAGGGTCATCTGAGGGTGCTGAAAAGAAGACACAGACAAGGCCTTGGTGACTGGCATGAAACACCAATGGTGAGCAGAAGGCACTGGTGAGGAGAGGGAGTGGGAAGTGGGGTTGTGGTAGCCCCAGAGGTGTGTGCGGAGGCGTGAGTGATGCGGGGGCAGACGTCCCGTTGGGACATCATCACGCGGTGGGCTGTGACGTAAGCGAGCGATGGACTGTGACCTCACGTCCCTCACTGCTTATCTTTGCCGAAGTGAGGTAAATAAACCCAACCCATTCCTTTTTGATTTACAGAACAGTTTGATGCACCTGCAAAAGCTTTGCCTTGTTCTCAACCAAAACATTGTCAGTAACCAGACTCATTTCCCATCTCTACTGTGCCGTTACTTAAAAGAACCAGGAATGAATTAAAATTTGGTTTACTTGATGATTCCAAAGATTCATTTCATCAGTCTGATTTTTCTCAGAAAATTTCAATGCGGAGAATTTTCAGCAACAGAAACATGGCTGTTTTGTGATTATGGTGACTGTGTTAAAAACAAAACGAAACTGAAGAAAAAACCCCAACTGTTAATGCACCAGACTGAACGTTTTTTTCTCTTTTAATCTGTGGCTACTTAACATCTTGTCACACTTAGTGCTATTCATACTGCTAATAATGCATTCAACTGATGTAAATTCTAAGGAATACAAACTGAATCTGATCTCTTCTGCATATCGTTTTGAAGCCTGTGAGGGTTTAAAGCTACAGCTACGAAAACTCTGAAAACCAGGGCTGAAATTTTAAAGCAATCGCATGGTATACCTTTCTGCAATTGCCCAAGGAAAAGTTTTCTAAAAGTGTTGCCTTAATTTTATTTTTATTTTAAAAAACAAACAAAGGAGAATAACTTTTCATGTGGACTTTCTAAAAACCCCAACTGATATTCTAATAATGTTGCAAAGTGGGGTGAAGATGAAATATCTATAGTTTTTTTTAATAGTGTCTATATATGCATTTCTACTTTTCTTTAATATATTTATTCTTTTCCCTGCCATGTTATGTTTTCTCTCAGAAGAAAACTTCTTGGGATTTGAATCTCAGTGTAAGATGTTGATGTATGATCACTACAGAAGTTTTCCAAGGGTGGGAAGGCGTGCCAACTAATAAATGAGTCGCTCCAACAGAAAATTTTAAGTTGGTGGGTAAAATAACTTGATACTGTTAGAAGTTGAAACCCCGGTGCATCTGTGTGCCCAAATTAAGCATTCAGCTTTACAGAGCATGCAAGGGTTTCCCAGATGGCTTTCATTCCTGACTACAGCACCGAAGTTAGCACCTGGCTGTGCCGGGATGGAAGCAGCCCTTCGTTTAAAGGGGACATGCCAAGCTCATTCTCGATGATACATCCTTAACCCGGCCGGCAGAGAGGGGCCAGCCTGTTCCTTCAGTGGGGTGGTTTGGCAAGCGATATTAATTTTAGTGCTGCTTCTCTCACTAAAAGAGCTCTTTTCAAATAGCTTTACAGGGAGATCGAGGATGTGTATAGAAGCTGAAAATGAACCGGTCCTGCAAATGAAAACTTGGCATCTCTTAACTCCTCAGCTAATTCATCAAGCATTAAAATCATTAAAGTGGATTTATTGTCTTTAGCTGGGCTATTTAACAATTTGTTGAAACCCTGTTTTGGGGAAGCTGGCTTTGTCTATCCTGGTGGAAGTATGCCTCGTTTAAAGTTTCACTGTTCTTCCTTGATCCTAGATAGAACTTCAGTAGTTGCAATGTTCTTTTATGGTGCTGCATTTTATTTACCATCAAGCGCAGGTGAAAAGGGCAGTCCTTGTTACTACAAACAGTTAAATCAGATTTAAAAGAAGATCTAGGTAGCGTTTCCTTGCAGTATCCTCTTACCTCTAAAGGAAATACATCTGTAGTCCACAATTCTTAGAGCAAAACACAACAAAAAACCCAAACCACTTTCAGAACTTTTTAGCGTCCCTGGAAGTTTGTTCGTGATCACCTTTGATGGACTACTTCCCCTAATGGGTTGGAAAAAAAATAAAACTAATTCATTGAGATGCCAGGAGACATCTGGCCAAACTGCCGCAAGTGCGGAGAGTGGCTGTATTGATGCTGTTCTTCTTTTTTCCTTTGTGTCTCAGCAGACTGGCCGTGACCTTCAGTTCTAGCCCACCTATAGAGTTGGCACATGCAGATGCTCAGGGTTTGTCCAGCTGGGGATTGAAACCCCCAAGCACAGAGATGGCAAAAGTCTTTCTGGGAAACCTGCCCCACTGCCAGAGTGTTGTCATGGAGGAAAGGTGCCCCCTGGTCTCAGGCCTGAACTCCCCAGCTACAGCTGATGCCGTGCTCCTGCAGGGGCGGGAGGCCCACTGTGACATCACCGAGGGGCGGAGGCTGACGTTACCGAGCAGTGGACTGTGACATCAGCGAGCGATGGACTGTGACCTCACGTCCCTCGCTGCCTTCAAGGGCCAGGCAAGACCCAGCCCGGCCCAGTCTGGCTCGTGCCTGGACTCCTGCCGAGCGTGCCTGCGAGGTCTGGAGGGTCGAGCGAGGCTGCTCCCGGTGCTGGGTGGTGCTTTGGGGGCTGCAGTCGGCAGCTCTCGGTGCCCGTCCCGGAGCCATCCCCTGTGTTTCCCCGGCCCTGCCTGGGTCAGGCAGCCGGGCACCGCCGGGCGCACTTGCGACAGCGGAGGTGAGCTGTTCGGGGAAGCGTCCCCCCGGGGCGGCCGTGGGGCGGGCGAAGGGGCTCGGGGAGCCGGAGGGTGTCCTTCGCCAGGGGCCTGGGCATTTCTTCTTCCCCTTCCCCTTGCTGGGACAGTGAGTGACCGGGGCGCCTCCATTTTGCAGAGTGTGACGCCAGCGAGGGGGAGCAGCTCCTCGTCGTCAGCGCTCCCCAGCCCGCCACAGCGCTCATAGAGCATGACTGCCGAGAGCGAGTGGAGGTGTCCCACCTGCTGCGACAATCAAGAAGATGTCGCTTACATGTTGCCGTGTCTCCACCAATTTTGCATAGGCTGTGCAGTGCGCCGGGCACGGCAGAACCCACGCTGCCCCCTCTGCAAGTCAGCCACAAGAACCATCAAGTTCTCGGTCTGGTCAGAAAATGATTATTTGACGTTCGACATCCCAGGCCCCACCGAGTCAGTGGCTGAGGACCACCAGGACGAACGGGGGGCTGCGGGGCCACTGCCCAGGGCTCAGGTGGGTGGCTTCCCTCCAGAGGTCTGGGCAGACTTTTTCAGGAGCCATCAAAATAACATCAGGCCCCTTCTGCCGTGGATGCGACGGGAGCTCCTGGGGCTCTTTGAGGGCCAGTGGTGGGAGGCAGGTACGGCAGAGGGACTCATTGTGAGCCACCTCTGCGTCTGGGGGCTGGACGAGGCAGTGTTAGTGCAGAACATGCAGAGCTTCCTGAGAGAAAATGCACCAACGTTTGTCGGCCAGCTCTTCGATGCCGCCGTGCGCCTGTGTGCCATGGAGATCCGCCAGCACGTGGGCCAGCAGGACCCCCGTGCTGCCACTGCCGGAGGGGAGCACGATGGCCCTGCATCCAGCCCCAGCCCCACCACCTCCCACGGTGGATCTCCTGACTCCAGCCCGGCCTCCTCCACCAGCCCTGAAAGCTCCAACAGGGAGGAGGAAGCTGATACCTCGGAGGCCGCCCTCCGCGGGGGTCCCAGCCGCCCCCCATCTACTCCTGTCCTGGCAGAGCAGGAGCAGCCCCAGGAGGAGCCGGGGCAGGCGGCGGTGGCAGGTCCCTCTGCCCAGGGCTGCAGCCGCAGCCCCTCCGCTCCCGGCCGCGGAAGGGAACGCCCAACTGGGGGGTCCCGGCGCCCCCCAAAGAGGAGGGCCCCCAGCCCCCAGGACTCTCCCCAGCCCTGCAAGAGGCCGCCCCGCCGGCAGCACTAGCAGGGCTGCAGCAAGTCTTTTTTCAAGGAAAAGACAATAAAATCCTATTTCTTTGACCCTGTCTCTGGGTGCTGCTTTCTCCCCCTTCTCCTGGTGCCTTTCCCTCTCCTCTGCACCCCACCGTGGTGGCCTCTGACTGCTGGGGGGCACGGCCATGGGCCCCCAGAGCCCCAGGCCCATGTCCGCGGTGCCTCCCCTCACAGAAAATCCTGCTGCAGCCACCCACCCGCCGCGCAGCAGATGCCGAGTGCAGAGCAGGCAGGAGGGAAGCTGGTTTTGCTGCAGGTCCAACGGGGACCCGACTGGACAATCAAAGGGTCGGGGCGAGCTGTAACCTTGCCCCCTCCAGCACTTGTCTGTGCACCCCACAGAGGGTGACACAGCAGGATCCTCTCCAAGGTGGGGAGATGTTTGTCCTGCCGGAGGTGTCTGTGCCTGTGCCGGAGGGTTCGTGTATGTGTGTGCAGGGCTCAGTTTCGGGCGTCTCTGGAGGCAGTGCAGAAGTCCGCTGTGGAAGGGAGTGACCTGCCAAGGAATGGGCTGAATAACCCCCCAAGCTCCCCTGTTTCTCATGCTGCTCGTGCTCAACAGCTGCTGACAGCAGCAGTGCTTCAGCGCTCGCATCTGGCCTGCTAGCTGCTGGAGGAGCGAGTGTCACGGCCATTTTCCCTGCGCAGATGGCCTGTGGATTTGTGACGCTGTAAGTGTGGAGAACTTTCACAAGAGGGTGCAGAGAGCTGATCTTTCTGCTGCTGGTTTCAGCAGCTGGCATGTTCCATGGCAGTAGGAATCAGGGCAGCGGGCTCCTCAGTAGATGTGCGTTTGTTTCTCTCCCAGAAGACAGCGTTTGGAGCGCTGCTCAGTACCTCAGACTCCTGCCTCCTCTGGCTGTGCCTCGGTGTTCAGAGGAGCCCAGCTACTTTCAGAGGAGGTATGAGAACAGACGCAGACACACATATACAGAATGGGCCTGTTAATAGATCTCATCCCAGCACAGTGCAGAGAAGCAGTTCCTGAGGGGAACCGGTGTTTACCCCCCGGGAGAGGCTTTGTCAGCTTTCTGCCCCTGTCTCTGAGGGGCTTTGGTTTAGGAGAGCAGTGACCCGAAATCAAGAGGGCGGGACTGGTTCTGACAGGGGAAGGACTTTCTCAGCATCATCCTCTATGCACACGTGAACCCATCCTCACCCTCCCTCGGTGCCCTGGACTGCGTGGGATACAACTTCTTGCGTGTTTTTGGGAATGCAGGAATGATTGGTTTCAACAGAGGCGAGGCCTGAGGGTCAGAGCTTCTTCCACGGCTCTCCCGCTTCTGCTTTGTTGGCCGAGGAACTGATGGATGCCCCGGCACCAACGTCTCTGTCCCAGGGAGCAGCTCAGCAGTCAACACGAATGCCCACAGGCCTCATCACAGTTATCACGCTGGGGGTGCCAGTTGTGCTGACGGGAAATGTTAAACAAGGAGACGTGCATGTGCCCTGAAACCCAACTCTGTCACGCTGGGAACATCTCCAGGTGCCGTTCCAAATGCAGGTTGGGGTCTTGGGAAGCCTCCTGATGTGAAGTGCCCCCGCTGCCCTTCCCTGTCCCTGTGAGCGGCTGTTGCTTAAGCCATGTAAGGAAAACCTGCGTCCATGGCAGGGAGGGAAGAAATCATGACTAGATTACTGCCTGGCTCTCCAAAACATGACCCAGGGATACATTTTCGCAAGAAACTCCTGCCCCTTCCCCACTGTGTGCCACACACAGGGCTGTTGCTTGCACCACTGCCCTCCCGTCACAGTGGGTAGGACAACCTCTCAACCCTAAAATTTGCCTAGGTGTCTTCTGTGCGCAGGCACCGGCCTCCACTAACTGCCCTCGGGCATTGGAACAGCAGCGACAGGCTGCAGGGTGTCACTTTGTCCATACTCTTAATTCCTTCCCAAGACGCCTCCAGCTCGCAGCAGGTGCCTTTGCCAAACCATTGCTGCCTCAGTCACCATCCAGTTGGGTTTTTTTCAGTATTAAATGTCTCAACCATCTACAATGAACCCGTGAGATTTGTGCATGCTAGGGCAGTACACTCCAGACAGGCCCACAGTAACATTTCAGACAATCAGGACATCAGGAAGCGGTTTCTGCACACCCGTGCCTTTCTCTTGGTTGCACAGCAGAGGAAGGCACGAGGCCCATGGTGTGATGAACGTGACCTTCCCTCATCCTTGAGAAAACACTGTGAAAACAGGAAAGAGATCAGTTTATGAAGGACAGAACATTCTTCCAGCGTGCCACATAGAGTCCATGGAAATGGCTGGCAAAAACAAATATGTGAGGCAGAAGACATGTGTCATAAGTGTGCAGCAAATTTGAATCACTGGCAGTTAGTAAGGTTGTTGGGTTCTGGTTTGGGGTTTTTTGTCCCTGTCGCGCTGTGTCTTGGGCAACAGTTTAATTGCATGTCGCATGACTGATCTGATGCTGAGACAGAATACCTGCTGAAGGAGTTTCGGTCTGCAATAGTTTCTTCTGTTACTCCAATGCTGTTAGGATTTCTTCACGTCTCACTGCTGAGAAAAATGGTAATTACAAGCTTGTCTGAATTCACCTGTCCAAAGCCACTGAACGCAGTCTTTTATACACAGGAACCTGGTAGAGAAACTCGGCTATCGGCAGGTATCGCTAACATGGTTCAAGAGGAGTAATCCTTGGGCAGTTTTGCATTCCTCATCCGGGAAGAAAAGTTTGTGCTCGGAATGCAAAAAGGATATGAAAGGTCAGGAAAATACTTTTTTGTACCAAAACGGAAGCTGCATCTCCTTAGTGTGATAGATCAGTCATGACCTCAGTGGAGACATGTGCAGGGAGGTAATCCCCATTTCAAACAACGAGGCTGAAAGTAGTAAGTCCAGCCAGGAGAAGCAGAACGAACGGGATGAAATTGGGACAGGAACAAGCTCTGTGCAACCGCGGGCCCCTGCACCTCAGCCTGCGGCCGAGCTGGCCACGTCCCCCCTTCTCCTGCAAGGGGTCCTGGGCGGCCCGGCCAATCAGGATGGCTGACACTGCGGAGCACGTGCCCCCCCGCCCCTGCTTCTCAGGCCCCTCAGGCCTCTCAGGCCCCTCAGGCCCCTCAGGCCCCGCAGGCCTCTCAGGCCCCTCAGGCCTCTCAGGCCCCTCAGGCCCCTCAGGCCGCTCAGGCCTCTCAGGCCCCTCAGGCCCCTCAGGCCCCTCAGGCCGCTCAGGCCTCTCAGGCCCCTCAGGCCCCTCAGGCCGCTCAGGCCTCTCAGGCCCCTCAGGCCCCTCAGGCCCCGCAGGCCTCTCAGGCCCCTCAGGCCTCTCAGGCCCCTCAGGCCCCTCAGGCCGCTCAGGCCTCTCAGGCCCCTCAGGCCCCTCAGGCCGCTCAGGCCGCTCAGGGCTGGGCTGCCGGCTGCCTCCACCGAGGGCTGCGGGAGTTTGTGTGTGCCCCGTGAGCTCGGGGTGCGGCTATTGGGTTAACAGCCCCGCTCTGCAGAGGGTCCAGGGTGAAGCGCAGCTTTGGTGGCAACAGCTTCGTTGGGTCACCACTGGGCCCAGGGTGCCCGAAGGACCCGCCTGTCCCCACAGCACGGGGTGGCGGTGGTTTGATCTGCTCTCCGGTGGTGCCTCGGCCACAGCCTGCCATGTGTCAGCGTCTTGATGCAGCAGCTGCAAGGCTGCCACACGTCCAGGGATGACATGGGGTGTTGTTCCTGTGAAGATGCGCATTGCAGCTCCTACATCCTTCTCGCTGTCATAATAAATCACTCACAAATGAACCCTCAGAATTTGAAATTTATGCCTACATTTTAACTCTCGCTTTTCCCTGCTACCCATGGTAGCAGGATGGGCTTTGCTTCACCAGAGCGTTAAGGATAGAGCCACTCATTTAGAGTCAAACCATGAGATCTGGGTTAATGGATTGATGGCTGCAGGCAGATAACCAGGCTGCAGACTGGTCCCTTGCCGAACGTCAGAAATTGCTGCGCATGGCATGTGCAGTGCAGGAAGCCAGTAAAAGTTTCAGAGAGCACTGTGAGGAATGGCTGGATTTCACAACTGGCGAAGGGGAGTTGCCCGCGAGAAGGCCAAAATGCACACATAAACTGGAGGGGAGCGCTACAGACACGCTGGGAGGTGGAGTTGTGCAAGGAGAAGAGCACCAGCCTAACCATGCCTGGAACATCATTTAAGTATGACGTTGCCTAAATAATGCTGCCCAAAGTACCAAACCTGGGACCAGATGCAGCCAAGTTGTGACCAAAGGGTAAAAAAGTAATTCGGGCTCTTTATTTTGGTAGGAAGCTGGACTGGCGAAAGTGAAGTGCAGGGTCATCTGAGGGTGCTGAAAAGAAGACACAGACAAGGCCTTGGTGACTGGCATGAAACACCAATGGTGAGCAGAAGGCACTGGTGAGGAGAGGGAGTGGGAAGTGGGGTTGTGGTAGCCCCAGAGGTGTGTGCGGAGGCGTGAGTGATGCGGGGGCAGACGTCCCGTTGGGACATCATCACGCGGTGGGCTGTGACGTAAGCGAGCGATGGACTGTGACCTCACGTCCCTCACTGCTTATCTTTGCCGAAGTGAGGTAAATAAACCCAACCCATTCCTTTTTGATTTACAGAACAGTTTGATGCACCTGCAAAAGCTTTGCCTTGTTCTCAACCAAAACATTGTCAGTAACCAGACTCATTTCCCATCTCTACTGTGCCGTTACTTAAAAGAACCAGGAATGAATTAAAATTTGGTTTACTTGATGATTCCAAAGATTCATTTCATCAGTCTGATTTTTCTCAGAAAATTTCAATGCGGAGAATTTTCAGCAACAGAAACATGGCTGTTTTGTGATTATGGTGACTGTGTTAAAAACAAAACGAAACTGAAGAAAAAACCCCAACTGTTAATGCACCAGACTGAACGTTTTTTTCTCTTTTAATCTGTGGCTACTTAACATCTTGTCACACTTAGTGCTATTCATACTGCTAATAATGCATTCAACTGATGTAAATTCTAAGGAATACAAACTGAATCTGATCTCTTCTGCATATCGTTTTGAAGCCTGTGAGGGTTTAAAGCTACAGCTACGAAAACTCTGAAAACCAGGGCTGAAATTTTAAAGCAATCGCATGGTATACCTTTCTGCAATTGCCCAAGGAAAAGTTTTCTAAAAGTGTTGCCTTAATTTTATTTTTATTTTAAAAAACAAACAAAGGAGAATAACTTTTCATGTGGACTTTCTAAAAACCCCAACTGATATTCTAATAATGTTGCAAAGTGGGGTGAAGATGAAATATCTATAGTTTTTTTTAATAGTGTCTATATATGCATTTCTACTTTTCTTTAATATATTTATTCTTTTCCCTGCCATGTTATGTTTTCTCTCAGAAGAAAACTTCTTGGGATTTGAATCTCAGTGTAAGATGTTGATGTATGATCACTACAGAAGTTTTCCAAGGGTGGGAAGGCGTGCCAACTAATAAATGAGTCGCTCCAACAGAAAATTTTAAGTTGGTGGGTAAAATAACTTGATACTGTTAGAAGTTGAAACCCCGGTGCATCTGTGTGCCCAAATTAAGCATTCAGCTTTACAGAGCATGCAAGGGTTTCCCAGATGGCTTTCATTCCTGACTACAGCACCGAAGTTAGCACCTGGCTGTGCCGGGATGGAAGCAGCCCTTCGTTTAAAGGGGACATGCCAAGCTCATTCTCGATGATACATCTTTAACCCGGCCGGCAGAGAGGGGCCAGCCTGTTCCTTCAGTGGGGTGGTTTGGCAAGCGATATTAATTTTAGTGCTGCTTCTCTCACTAAAAGAGCTCTTTTCAAATAGCTTTACAGGGAGATCGAGGATGTGTATAGAAGCTGAAAATGAACCGGTCCTGCAAATGAAAACTTGGCATCTCTTAACTCCTCAGCTAATTCATCAAGCATTAAAATCATTAAAGTGGATTTATTGTCTTTAGCTGGGCTATTTAACAATTTGTTGAAACCCTGTTTTGGGGAAGCTGGCTTTGTCTATCCTGGTGGAAGTATGCCTCGTTTAAAGTTTCACTGTTCTTCCTTGATCCTAGATAGAACTTCAGTAGTTGCAATGTTCTTTTATGGTGCTGCATTTTATTTACCATCAAGCGCAGGTGAAAAGGGCAGTCCTTGTTACTACAAACAGTTAAATCAGATTTAAAAGAAGATCTAGGTAGCGTTTCCTTGCAGTATCCTCTTACCTCTAAAGGAAATACATCTGTAGTCCACAATTCTTAGAGCAAAACACAACAAAAAACCCAAACCACTTTCAGAACTTTTTAGCGTCCCTGGAAGTTTGTTCGTGATCACCTTTGATGGACTACTTCCCCTAATGGGTTGGAAAAAAAATAAAACTAATTCATTGAGATGCCAGGAGACATCTGGCCAAACTGCCGCAAGTGCGGAGAGTGGCTGTATTGATGCTGTTCTTCTTTTTTCCTTTGTGTCTCAGCAGACTGGCCGTGACCTTCAGTTCTAGCCCACCTATAGAGTTGGCACATGCAGATGCTCAGGGTTTGTCCAGCTGGGGATTGAAACCCCCAAGCACAGAGATGGCAAAAGTCTTTCTGGGAAACCTGCCCCACTGCCAGAGTGTCGTCATGGAGGAAAGGTGCCCCCTGGTCTCAGGCCTGAACTCCCCAGCTACAGCTGATGCCGTGCTCCTGCAGGGGCGGGAGGCCCACTGTGACATCACCGAGGGGCGGAGGCTGACGTTACCGAGCAGTGGACTGTGACATCAGCGAGCGATGGACTGTGACCTCACGTCCCTCGCTGCCTTCAAGGGCCAGGCAAGACCCAGCCCGGCCCAGTCTGGCTCGTGCCTGGACTCCTGCCGAGCGTGCCTGCGAGGTCTGGAGGGTCGAGCGAGGCTGCTCCCGGTGCTGGGTGGTGCTTTGGGGGCTGCAGTCGGCAGCTCTCGGTGCCCGTCCCGGAGCCATCCCCTGTGTTTCCCCGGCCCTGCCTGGGTCAGGCAGCCGGGCACCGCCGGGCGCACTTGCGACAGCGGAGGTGAGCTGTTCGGGGAAGCGTCCCCCCGGGGCGGCCGTGGGGCGGGCGAAGGGGCTCGGGGAGCCGGAGGGTGTCCTTCGCCAGGGGCCTGGGCATTTCTTCTTCCCCTTCCCCTTGCTGGGACAGTGAGTGACCGGGGCGCCTCCATTTTGCAGAGTGTGACGCCAGCGAGGGGGAGCAGCTCCTCGTCGTCAGCGCTCCCCAGCCCGCCACAGCGCTCATAGAGCATGACTGCCGAGAGCGAGTGGAGGTGTCCCACCTGCTGCGACAATCAAGAAGATGTCGCTTACATGTTGCCGTGTCTCCACCAATTTTGCATAGGCTGTGCAGTGCGCCGGGCACGGCAGAACCCACGCTGCCCCCTCTGCAAGTCAGCCACAAGAACCATCAAGTTCTCGGTCTGGTCAGAAAATGATTATTTGACATTCGACATCCCAGGCCCCACCGAGTCAGTGGCTGAGGACCACCAGGACGAACGGGGGGCTGCGGGGCCACTGCCCAGGGCTCAGGTGGGTGGCTTCCCTCCAGAGGTCTGGGCAGACTTTTTCAGGAGCCATCAAAATAACATCAGGCCCCTTCTGCCGTGGATGCGACGGGAGCTCCTGGGGCTCTTTGAGGGCCAGTGGTGGGAGGCAGGTACGGCAGAGGGACTCATTGTGAGCCACCTCTGCGTCTGGGGGCTGGACGAGGCAGTGTTAGTGCAGAACATGCAGAGCTTCCTGAGAGAAAATGCACCAACGTTTGTCGGCCAGCTCTTCGATGCCGCCGTGCGCCTGTGTGCCATGGAGATCCGCCAGCACGTGGGCCAGCAGGACCCCCGTGCTGCCACTGCCGGAGGGGAGCACGATGGCCCTGCATCCAGCCCCAGCCCCACCACCTCCCACGGTGGATCTCCTGACTCCAGCCCGGCCTCCTCCACCAGCCCTGAAAGCTCCAACAGGGAGGAGGAAGCTGATACCTCGGAGGCCGCCCTCCGCGGGGGTCCCAGCCGCCCCCCATCTACTCCTGTCCTGGCAGAGCAGGAGCAGCCCCAGGAGGAGCCGGGGCAGGCGGCGGTGGCAGGTCCCTCTGCCCAGGGCTGCAGCCGCAGCCCCTCCGCTCCCGGCCGCGGAAGGGAACGCCCAACTGGGGGGTCCCGGCGCCCCCCAAAGAGGAGGGCCCCCAGCCCCCAGGACTCTCCCCAGCCCTGCAAGAGGCCGCCCCGCCGGCAGCACTAGCAGGGCTGCAGCAAGTCTTTTTTCAAGGAAAAGACAATAAAATCCTATTTCTTTGACCCTGTCTCTGGGTGCTGCTTTCTCCCCCTTCTCCTGGTGCCTTTCCCTCTCCTCTGCACCCCACCGTGGTGGCCTCTGACTGCTGGGGGGCACGGCCATGGGCCCCCAGAGCCCCAGGCCCATGTCCGCGGTGCCTCCCCTCACAGAAAATCCTGCTGCAGCCACCCACCCGCCGCGCAGCAGATGCCGAGTGCAGAGCAGGCAGGAGGGAAGCTGGTTTTGCTGCAGGTCCAACGGGGACCCGACTGGACAATCAAAGGGTCGGGGCGAGCTGTAACCTTGCCCCCTCCAGCACTTGTCTGTGCACCCCACAGAGGGTGACACAGCAGGATCCTCTCCAAGGTGGGGAGATGTTTGTCCTGCCGGAGGTGTCTGTGCCTGTGCCGGAGGGTTCGTGTATGTGTGTGCAGGGCTCAGTTTCGGGCGTCTCTGGAGGCAGTGCAGAAGTCCGCTGTGGAAGGGAGTGACCTGCCAAGGAATGGGCTGAATAACCCCCCAAGCTCCCCTGTTTCTCATGCTGCTCGTGCTCAACAGCTGCTGACAGCAGCAGTGCTTCAGCGCTCGCATCTGGCCTGCTAGCTGCTGGAGGAGCGAGTGTCACGGCCATTTTCCCTGCGCAGATGGCCTGTGGATTTGTGACGCTGTAAGTGTGGAGAACTTTCACAAGAGGGTGCAGAGAGCTGATCTTTCTGCTGCTGGTTTCAGCAGCTGGCATGTTCCATGGCAGTAGGAATCAGGGCAGCGGGCTCCTCAGTAGATGTGCGTTTGTTTCTCTCCCAGAAGACAGCGTTTGGAGCGCTGCTCAGTACCTCAGACTCCTGCCTCCTCTGGCTGTGCCTCGGTGTTCAGAGGAGCCCAGCTACTTTCAGAGGAGGTATGAGAACAGACGCAGACACACATATACAGAATGGGCCTGTTAATAGATCTCATCCCAGCACAGTGCAGAGAAGCAGTTCCTGAGGGGAACCGGTGTTTACCCCCCGGGAGAGGCTTTGTCAGCTTTCTGCCCCTGTCTCTGAGGGGCTTTGGTTTAGGAGAGCAGTGACCCGAAATCAAGAGGGCGGGACTGGTTCTGACAGGGGAAGGACTTTCTCAGCATCATCCTCTATGCACACGTGAACCCATCCTCACCCTCCCTCGGTGCCCTGGACTGCGTGGGATACAACTTCTTGCGTGTTTTTGGGAATGCAGGAATGATTGGTTTCAACAGAGGCGAGGCCTGAGGGTCAGAGCTTCTTCCACGGCTCTCCCGCTTCTGCTTTGTTGGCCGAGGAACTGATGGATGCCCCGGCACCAACGTCTCTGTCCCAGGGAGCAGCTCAGCAGTCAACACGAATGCCCACAGGCCTCATCACAGTTATCACGCTGGGGGTGCCAGTTGTGCTGACGGGAAATGTTAAACAAGGAGACGTGCATGTGCCCTGAAACCCAACTCTGTCACGCTGGGAACATCTCCAGGTGCCGTTCCAAATGCAGGTTGGGGTCTTGGGAAGCCTCCTGATGTGAAGTGCCCCCGCTGCCCTTCCCTGTCCCTGTGAGCGGCTGTTGCTTAAGCCATGTAAGGAAAACCTGCGTCCATGGCAGGGAGGGAAGAAATCATGACTAGATTACTGCCTGGCTCTCCAAAACATGACCCAGGGATACATTTTCGCAAGAAACTCCTGCCCCTTCCCCACTGTGTGCCACACACAGGGCTGTTGCTTGCACCACTGCCCTCCCGTCACAGTGGGTAGGACAACCTCTCAACCCTAAAATTTGCCTAGGTGTCTTCTGTGCGCAGGCACCGGCCTCCACTAACTGCCCTCGGGCATTGGAACAGCAGCGACAGGCTGCAGGGTGTCACTTTGTCCATACTCTTAATTCCTTCCCAAGACGCCTCCAGCTCGCAGCAGGTGCCTTTGCCAAACCATTGCTGCCTCAGTCACCATCCAGTTGGGTTTTTTTCAGTATTAAATGTCTCAACCATCTACAATGAACCCGTGAGATTTGTGCATGCTAGGGCAGTACACTCCAGACAGGCCCACAGTAACATTTCAGACAATCAGGACATCAGGAAGCGGTTTCTGCACACCCGTGCCTTTCTCTTGGTTGCACAGCAGAGGAAGGCACGAGGCCCATGGTGTGATGAACGTGACCTTCCCTCATCCTTGAGAAAACACTGTGAAAACAGGAAAGAGATCAGTTTATGAAGGACAGAACATTCTTCCAGCGTGCCACATAGAGTCCATGGAAATGGCTGGCAAAAACAAATATGTGAGGCAGAAGACATGTGTCATAAGTGTGCAGCAAATTTGAATCACTGGCAGTTAGTAAGGTTGTTGGGTTCTGGTTTGGGGTTTTTTGTCCCTGTCGTGCTGTGTCTTGGGCAACAGTTTAATTGCATGTCGCATGACTGATCTGATGCTGAGACAGAATACCTGCTGAAGGAGTTTCGGTCTGCAATAGTTTCTTCTGTTACTCCAATGCTGTTAGGATTTCTTCACGTCTCACTGCTGAGAAAAATGGTAATTACAAGCTTGTCTGAATTCACCTGTCCAAAGCCACTGAACGCAGTCTTTTATACACAGGAACCTGGTAGAGAAACTCGGCTATCGGCAGGTATCGCTAACATGGTTCAAGAGGAGTAATCCTTGGGCAGTTTTGCATTCCTCATCCGGGAAGAAAAGTTTGTGCTCGGAATGCAAAAAGGATATGAAAGGTCAGGAAAATACTTTTTTGTACCAAAACGGAAGCTGCATCTCCTTAGTGTGATAGATCAGTCATGACCTCAGTGGAGACATGTGCAGGGAGGTAATCCCCATTTCAAACAACGAGGCTGAAAGTAGTAAGTCCAGCCAGGAGAAGCAGAACGAACGGGATGAAATTGGGACAGGAACAAGCTCTGTGCAACCGCGGGCCCCTGCACCTCAGCCTGCGGCCGAGCTGGCCACGTCCCCCCTTCTCCTGCAAGGGGTCCTGGGCGGCCCGGCCAATCAGGATGGCTGACACTGCGGAGCACGTGCCCCCCCGCCCCTGCTTCTCAGGCCCCTCAGGCCTCTCAGGCCCCTCAGGCCCCTCAGGCCCCGCAGGCCTCTCAGGCCCCTCAGGCCTCTCAGGCCCCTCAGGCCCCTCAGGCCGCTCAGGCCTCTCAGGCCCCTCAGGCCCCTCAGGCCCCTCAGGCCGCTCAGGCCTCTCAGGCCCCTCAGGCCCCTCAGGCCGCTCAGGCCTCTCAGGCCCCTCAGGCCCCTCAGGCCCCGCAGGCCTCTCAGGCCCCTCAGGCCTCTCAGGCCCCTCAGGCCCCTCAGGCCGCTCAGGCCTCTCAGGCCCCTCAGGCCCCTCAGGCCGCTCAGGCCGCTCAGGGCTGGGCTGCCGGCTGCCTCCACCGAGGGCTGCGGGAGTTTGTGTGTGCCCCGTGAGCTCGGGGTGCGGCTATTGGGTTAACAGCCCCGCTCTGCAGAGGGTCCAGGGTGAAGCGCAGCTTTGGTGGCAACAGCTTCGTTGGGTCACCACTGGGCCCAGGGTGCCCGAAGGACCCGCCTGTCCCCACAGCACGGGGTGGCGGTGGTTTGATCTGCTCTCCGGTGGTGCCTCGGCCACAGCCTGCCATGTGTCAGCGTCTTGATGCAGCAGCTGCAAGGCTGCCACACGTCCAGGGATGACATGGGGTGTTGTTCCTGTGAAGATGCGCATTGCAGCTCCTACATCCTTCTCGCTGTCATAATAAATCACTCACAAATGAACCCTCAGAATTTGAAATTTATGCCTACATTTTAACTCTCGCTTTTCCCTGCTACCCATGGTAGCAGGATGGGCTTTGCTTCACCAGAGCGTTAAGGATAGAGCCACTCATTTAGAGTCAAACCATGAGATCTGGGTTAATGGATTGATGGCTGCAGGCAGATAACCAGGCTGCAGACTGGTCCCTTGCCGAACGTCAGAAATTGCTGCGCATGGCATGTGCAGTGCAGGAAGCCAGTAAAAGTTTCAGAGAGCACTGTGAGGAATGGCTGGATTTCACAACTGGCGAAGGGGAGTTGCCCGCGAGAAGGCCAAAATGCACACATAAACTGGAGGGGAGCGCTACAGACACGCTGGGAGGTGGAGTTGTGCAAGGAGAAGAGCACCAGCCTAACCATGCCTGGAACATCATTTAAGTATGACGTTGCCTAAATAATGCTGCCCAAAGTACCAAACCTGGGACCAGATGCAGCCAAGTTGTGACCAAAGGGTAAAAAAGTAATTCGGGCTCTTTATTTTGGTAGGAAGCTGGACTGGCGAAAGTGAAGTGCAGGGTCATCTGAGGGTGCTGAAAAGAAGACACAGACAAGGCCTTGGTGACTGGCATGAAACACCAATGGTGAGCAGAAGGCACTGGTGAGGAGAGGGAGTGGGAAGTGGGGTTGTGGTAGCCCCAGAGGTGTGTGCGGAGGCGTGAGTGATGCGGGGGCAGACGTCCCGTTGGGACATCATCACGCGGTGGGCTGTGACGTAAGCGAGCGATGGACTGTGACCTCACGTCCCTCACTGCTTATCTTTGCCGAAGTGAGGTAAATAAACCCAACCCATTCCTTTTTGATTTACAGAACAGTTTGATGCACCTGCAAAAGCTTTGCCTTGTTCTCAACCAAAACATTGTCAGTAACCAGACTCATTTCCCATCTCTACTGTGCCGTTACTTAAAAGAACCAGGAATGAATTAAAATTTGGTTTACTTGATGATTCCAAAGATTCATTTCATCAGTCTGATTTTTCTCAGAAAATTTCAATGCGGAGAATTTTCAGCAACAGAAACATGGCTGTTTTGTGATTATGGTGACTGTGTTAAAAACAAAACGAAACTGAAGAAAAAACCCCAACTGTTAATGCACCAGACTGAACGTTTTTTTCTCTTTTAATCTGTGGCTACTTAACATCTTGTCACACTTAGTGCTATTCATACTGCTAATAATGCATTCAACTGATGTAAATTCTAAGGAATACAAACTGAATCTGATCTCTTCTGCATATCGTTTTGAAGCCTGTGAGGGTTTAAAGCTACAGCTACGAAAACTCTGAAAACCAGGGCTGAAATTTTAAAGCAATCGCATGGTATACCTTTCTGCAATTGCCCAAGGAAAAGTTTTCTAAAAGTGTTGCCTTAATTTTATTTTTATTTTAAAAAACAAACAAAGGAGAATAACTTTTCATGTGGACTTTCTAAAAACCCCAACTGATATTCTAATAATGTTGCAAAGTGGGGTGAAGATGAAATATCTATAGTTTTTTTTAATAGTGTCTATATATGCATTTCTACTTTTCTTTAATATATTTATTCTTTTCCCTGCCATGTTATGTTTTCTCTCAGAAGAAAACTTCTTGGGATTTGAATCTCAGTGTAAGATGTTGATGTATGATCACTACAGAAGTTTTCCAAGGGTGGGAAGGCGTGCCAACTAATAAATGAGTCGCTCCAACAGAAAATTTTAAGTTGGTGGGTAAAATAACTTGATACTGTTAGAAGTTGAAACCCCGGTGCATCTGTGTGCCCAAATTAAGCATTCAGCTTTACAGAGCATGCAAGGGTTTCCCAGATGGCTTTCATTCCTGACTACAGCACCGAAGTTAGCACCTGGCTGTGCCGGGATGGAAGCAGCCCTTCGTTTAAAGGGGACATGCCAAGCTCATTCTCGATGATACATCTTTAACCCGGCCGGCAGAGAGGGGCCAGCCTGTTCCTTCAGTGGGGTGGTTTGGCAAGCGATATTAATTTTAGTGCTGCTTCTCTCACTAAAAGAGCTCTTTTCAAATAGCTTTACAGGGAGATCGAGGATGTGTATAGAAGCTGAAAATGAACCGGTCCTGCAAATGAAAACTTGGCATCTCTTAACTCCTCAGCTAATTCATCAAGCATTAAAATCATTAAAGTGGATTTATTGTCTTTAGCTGGGCTATTTAACAATTTGTTGAAACCCTGTTTTGGGGAAGCTGGCTTTGTCTATCCTGGTGGAAGTATGCCTCGTTTAAAGTTTCACTGTTCTTCCTTGATCCTAGATAGAACTTCAGTAGTTGCAATGTTCTTTTATGGTGCTGCATTTTATTTACCATCAAGCGCAGGTGAAAAGGGCAGTCCTTGTTACTACAAACAGTTAAATCAGATTTAAAAGAAGATCTAGGTAGCGTTTCCTTGCAGTATCCTCTTACCTCTAAAGGAAATACATCTGTAGTCCACAATTCTTAGAGCAAAACACAACAAAAAACCCAAACCACTTTCAGAACTTTTTAGCGTCCCTGGAAGTTTGTTCGTGATCACCTTTGATGGACTACTTCCCCTAATGGGTTGGAAAAAAAATAAAACTAATTCATTGAGATGCCAGGAGACATCTGGCCAAACTGCCGCAAGTGCGGAGAGTGGCTGTATTGATGCTGTTCTTCTTTTTTCCTTTGTGTCTCAGCAGACTGGCCGTGACCTTCAGTTCTAGCCCACCTATAGAGTTGGCACATGCAGATGCTCAGGGTTTGTCCAGCTGGGGATTGAAACCCCCAAGCACAGAGATGGCAAAAGTCTTTCTGGGAAACCTGCCCCACTGCCAGAGTGTCGTCATGGAGGAAAGGTGCCCCCTGGTCTCAGGCCTGAACTCCCCAGCTACAGCTGATGCCGTGCTCCTGCAGGGGCGGGAGGCCCACTGTGACATCACCGAGGGGCGGAGGCTGACGTTACCGAGCAGTGGACTGTGACATCAGCGAGCGATGGACTGTGACCTCACGTCCCTCGCTGCCTTCAAGGGCCAGGCAAGACCCAGCCCGGCCCAGTCTGGCTCGTGCCTGGACTCCTGCTGAGCGTGCCTGCGAGGTCTGGAGGGTCGAGCGAGGCTGCTCCCGGTGCTGGGTGGTGCTTTGGGGGCTGCAGTCGGCAGCTCTCGGTGCCCGTCCCGGAGCCATCCCCTGTGTTTCCCCGGCCCTGCCTGGGTCAGGCAGCCGGGCACCGCCGGGCGCACTTGCGACAGCGGAGGTGAGCTGTTCGGGGAAGCGTCCCCCCGGGGCGGCCGTGGGGCGGGCGAAGGGGCTCGGGGAGCCGGAGGGTGTCCTTCGCCAGGGGCCTGGGCATTTCTTCTTCCCCTTCCCCTTGCTGGGACAGTGAGTGACCGGGGCGCCTCCATTTTGCAGAGTGTGACGCCAGCGAGGGGGAGCAGCTCCTCGTCGTCAGCGCTCCCCAGCCCGCCACAGCGCTCATAGAGCATGACTGCCGAGAGCGAGTGGAGGTGTCCCACCTGCTGCGACAATCAAGAAGATGTCGCTTACATGTTGCCGTGTCTCCACCAATTTTGCATAGGCTGTGCAGTGCGCCGGGCACGGCAGAACCCACGCTGCCCCCTCTGCAAGTCAGCCACAAGAACCATCAAGTTCTCGGTCTGGTCAGAAAATGATTATTTGACGTTCGACATCCCAGGCCCCACCGAGTCAGTGGCTGAGGACCACCAGGACGAACGGGGGGCTGCGGGGCCACTGCCCAGGGCTCAGGTGGGTGGCTTCCCTCCAGAGGTCTGGGCAGACTTTTTCAGGAGCCATCAAAATAACATCAGGCCCCTTCTGCCGTGGATGCGACGGGAGCTCCTGGGGCTCTTTGAGGGCCAGTGGTGGGAGGCAGGTACGGCAGAGGGACTCATTGTGAGCCACCTCTGCGTCTGGGGGCTGGACGAGGCAGTGTTAGTGCAGAACATGCAGAGCTTCCTGAGAGAAAATGCACCAACGTTTGTCGGCCAGCTCTTCGATGCCGCCGTGCGCCTGTGTGCCATGGAGATCCGCCAGCACGTGGGCCAGCAGGACCCCCGTGCTGCCACTGCCGGAGGGGAGCACGATGGCCCTGCATCCAGCCCCAGCCCCACCACCTCCCACGGTGGATCTCCTGACTCCAGCCCGGCCTCCTCCACCAGCCCTGAAAGCTCCAACAGGGAGGAGGAAGCTGATACCTCGGAGGCCGCCCTCCGCGGGGGTCCCAGCCGCCCCCCATCTACTCCTGTCCTGGCAGAGCAGGAGCAGCCCCAGGAGGAGCCGGGGCAGGCGGCGGTGGCAGGTCCCTCTGCCCAGGGCTGCAGCCGCAGCCCCTCCGCTCCCGGCCGCGGAAGGGAACGCCCAACTGGGGGGTCCCGGCGCCCCCCAAAGAGGAGGGCCCCCAGCCCCCAGGACTCTCCCCAGCCCTGCAAGAGGCCGCCCCGCCGGCAGCACTAGCAGGGCTGCAGCAAGTCTTTTTTCAAGGAAAAGACAATAAAATCCTATTTCTTTGACCCTGTCTCTGGGTGCTGCTTTCTCCCCCTTCTCCTGGTGCCTTTCCCTCTCCTCTGCACCCCACCGTGGTGGCCTCTGACTGCTGGGGGGCACGGCCATGGGCCCCCAGAGCCCCAGGCCCATGTCCGCGGTGCCTCCCCTCACAGAAAATCCTGCTGCAGCCACCCACCCGCCGCGCAGCAGATGCCGAGTGCAGAGCAGGCAGGAGGGAAGCTGGTTTTGCTGCAGGTCCAACGGGGACCCGACTGGACAATCAAAGGGTCGGGGCGAGCTGTAACCTTGCCCCCTCCAGCACTTGTCTGTGCACCCCACAGAGGGTGACACAGCAGGATCCTCTCCAAGGTGGGGAGATGTTTGTCCTGCCGGAGGTGTCTGTGCCTGTGCCGGAGGGTTCGTGTATGTGTGTGCAGGGCTCAGTTTCGGGCGTCTCTGGAGGCAGTGCAGAAGTCCGCTGTGGAAGGGAGTGACCTGCCAAGGAATGGGCTGAATAACCCCCCAAGCTCCCCTGTTTCTCATGCTGCTCGTGCTCAACAGCTGCTGACAGCAGCAGTGCTTCAGCGCTCGCATCTGGCCTGCTAGCTGCTGGAGGAGCGAGTGTCACGGCCATTTTCCCTGCGCAGATGGCCTGTGGATTTGTGACGCTGTAAGTGTGGAGAACTTTCACAAGAGGGTGCAGAGAGCTGATCTTTCTGCTGCTGGTTTCAGCAGCTGGCATGTTCCATGGCAGTAGGAATCAGGGCAGCGGGCTCCTCAGTAGATGTGCGTTTGTTTCTCTCCCAGAAGACAGCGTTTGGAGCGCTGCTCAGTACCTCAGACTCCTGCCTCCTCTGGCTGTGCCTCGGTGTTCAGAGGAGCCCAGCTACTTTCAGAGGAGGTATGAGAACAGACGCAGACACACATATACAGAATGGGCCTGTTAATAGATCTCATCCCAGCACAGTGCAGAGAAGCAGTTCCTGAGGGGAACCGGTGTTTACCCCCCGGGAGAGGCTTTGTCAGCTTTCTGCCCCTGTCTCTGAGGGGCTTTGGTTTAGGAGAGCAGTGACCCGAAATCAAGAGGGCGGGACTGGTTCTGACAGGGGAAGGACTTTCTCAGCATCATCCTCTATGCACACGTGAACCCATCCTCACCCTCCCTCGGTGCCCTGGACTGCGTGGGATACAACTTCTTGCGTGTTTTTGGGAATGCAGGAATGATTGGTTTCAACAGAGGCGAGGCCTGAGGGTCAGAGCTTCTTCCACGGCTCTCCCGCTTCTGCTTTGTTGGCCGAGGAACTGATGGATGCCCCGGCACCAACGTCTCTGTCCCAGGGAGCAGCTCAGCAGTCAACACGAATGCCCACAGGCCTCATCACAGTTATCACGCTGGGGGTGCCAGTTGTGCTGACGGGAAATGTTAAACAAGGAGACGTGCATGTGCCCTGAAACCCAACTCTGTCACGCTGGGAACATCTCCAGGTGCCGTTCCAAATGCAGGTTGGGGTCTTGGGAAGCCTCCTGATGTGAAGTGCCCCCGCTGCCCTTCCCTGTCCCTGTGAGCGGCTGTTGCTTAAGCCATGTAAGGAAAACCTGCGTCCATGGCAGGGAGGGAAGAAATCATGACTAGATTACTGCCTGGCTCTCCAAAACATGACCCAGGGATACATTTTCGCAAGAAACTCCTGCCCCTTCCCCACTGTGTGCCACACACAGGGCTGTTGCTTGCACCACTGCCCTCCCGTCACAGTGGGTAGGACAACCTCTCAACCCTAAAATTTGCCTAGGTGTCTTCTGTGCGCAGGCACCGGCCTCCACTAACTGCCCTCGGGCATTGGAACAGCAGCGACAGGCTGCAGGGTGTCACTTTGTCCATACTCTTAATTCCTTCCCAAGACGCCTCCAGCTCGCAGCAGGTGCCTTTGCCAAACCATTGCTGCCTCAGTCACCATCCAGTTGGGTTTTTTTCAGTATTAAATGTCTCAACCATCTACAATGAACCCGTGAGATTTGTGCATGCTAGGGCAGTACACTCCAGACAGGCCCACAGTAACATTTCAGACAATCAGGACATCAGGAAGCGGTTTCTGCACACCCGTGCCTTTCTCTTGGTTGCACAGCAGAGGAAGGCACGAGGCCCATGGTGTGATGAACGTGACCTTCCCTCATCCTTGAGAAAACACTGTGAAAACAGGAAAGAGATCAGTTTATGAAGGACAGAACATTCTTCCAGCGTGCCACATAGAGTCCATGGAAATGGCTGGCAAAAACAAATATGTGAGGCAGAAGACATGTGTCATAAGTGTGCAGCAAATTTGAATCACTGGCAGTTAGTAAGGTTGTTGGGTTCTGGTTTGGGGTTTTTTGTCCCTGTCGCGCTGTGTCTTGGGCAACAGTTTAATTGCATGTCGCATGACTGATCTGATGCTGAGACAGAATACCTGCTGAAGGAGTTTCGGTCTGCAATAGTTTCTTCTGTTACTCCAATGCTGTTAGGATTTCTTCACGTCTCACTGCTGAGAAAAATGGTAATTACAAGCTTGTCTGAATTCACCTGTCCAAAGCCACTGAACGCAGTCTTTTATACACAGGAACCTGGTAGAGAAACTCGGCTATCGGCAGGTATCGCTAACATGGTTCAAGAGGAGTAATCCTTGGGCAGTTTTGCATTCCTCATCCGGGAAGAAAAGTTTGTGCTCGGAATGCAAAAAGGATATGAAAGGTCAGGAAAATACTTTTTTGTACCAAAACGGAAGCTGCATCTCCTTAGTGTGATAGATCAGTCATGACCTCAGTGGAGACATGTGCAGGGAGGTAATCCCCATTTCAAACAACGAGGCTGAAAGTAGTAAGTCCAGCCAGGAGAAGCAGAACGAACGGGATGAAATTGGGACAGGAACAAGCTCTGTGCAACCGCGGGCCCCTGCACCTCAGCCTGCGGCCGAGCTGGCCACGTCCCCCCTTCTCCTGCAAGGGGTCCTGGGCGGCCCGGCCAATCAGGATGGCTGACACTGCGGAGCACGTGCCCCCCCGCCCCTGCTTCTCAGGCCCCTCAGGCCTCTCAGGCCCCTCAGGCCCCTCAGGCCCCGCAGGCCTCTCAGGCCCCTCAGGCCTCTCAGGCCCCTCAGGCCCCTCAGGCCGCTCAGGCCTCTCAGGCCCCTCAGGCCCCTCAGGCCCCTCAGGCCGCTCAGGCCTCTCAGGCCCCTCAGGCCCCTCAGGCCGCTCAGGCCTCTCAGGCCCCTCAGGCCCCTCAGGCCCCGCAGGCCTCTCAGGCCCCTCAGGCCTCTCAGGCCCCTCAGGCCCCTCAGGCCGCTCAGGCCTCTCAGGCCCCTCAGGCCCCTCAGGCCGCTCAGGCCGCTCAGGGCTGGGCTGCCGGCTGCCTCCACCGAGGGCTGCGGGAGTTTGTGTGTGCCCCGTGAGCTCGGGGTGCGGCTATTGGGTTAACAGCCCCGCTCTGCAGAGGGTCCAGGGTGAAGCGCAGCTTTGGTGGCAACAGCTTCGTTGGGTCACCACTGGGCCCAGGGTGCCCGAAGGACCCGCCTGTCCCCACAGCACGGGGTGGCGGTGGTTTGATCTGCTCTCCGGTGGTGCCTCGGCCACAGCCTGCCATGTGTCAGCGTCTTGATGCAGCAGCTGCAAGGCTGCCACACGTCCAGGGATGACATGGGGTGTTGTTCCTGTGAAGATGCGCATTGCAGCTCCTACATCCTTCTCGCTGTCATAATAAATCACTCACAAATGAACCCTCAGAATTTGAAATTTATGCCTACATTTTAACTCTCGCTTTTCCCTGCTACCCATGGTAGCAGGATGGGCTTTGCTTCACCAGAGCGTTAAGGATAGAGCCACTCATTTAGAGTCAAACCATGAGATCTGGGTTAATGGATTGATGGCTGCAGGCAGATAACCAGGCTGCAGACTGGTCCCTTGCCGAACGTCAGAAATTGCTGCGCATGGCATGTGCAGTGCAGGAAGCCAGTAAAAGTTTCAGAGAGCACTGTGAGGAATGGCTGGATTTCACAACTGGCGAAGGGGAGTTGCCCGCGAGAAGGCCAAAATGCACACATAAACTGGAGGGGAGCGCTACAGACACGCTGGGAGGTGGAGTTGTGCAAGGAGAAGAGCACCAGCCTAACCATGCCTGGAACATCATTTAAGTATGACGTTGCCTAAATAATGCTGCCCAAAGTACCAAACCTGGGACCAGATGCAGCCAAGTTGTGACCAAAGGGTAAAAAAGTAATTCGGGCTCTTTATTTTGGTAGGAAGCTGGACTGGCGAAAGTGAAGTGCAGGGTCATCTGAGGGTGCTGAAAAGAAGACACAGACAAGGCCTTGGTGACTGGCATGAAACACCAATGGTGAGCAGAAGGCACTGGTGAGGAGAGGGAGTGGGAAGTGGGGTTGTGGTAGCCCCAGAGGTGTGTGCGGAGGCGTGAGTGATGCGGGGGCAGACGTCCCGTTGGGACATCATCACGCGGTGGGCTGTGACGTAAGCGAGCGATGGACTGTGACCTCACGTCCCTCACTGCTTATCTTTGCCGAAGTGAGGTAAATAAACCCAACCCATTCCTTTTTGATTTACAGAACAGTTTGATGCACCTGCAAAAGCTTTGCCTTGTTCTCAACCAAAACATTGTCAGTAACCAGACTCATTTCCCATCTCTACTGTGCCGTTACTTAAAAGAACCAGGAATGAATTAAAATTTGGTTTACTTGATGATTCCAAAGATTCATTTCATCAGTCTGATTTTTCTCAGAAAATTTCAATGCGGAGAATTTTCAGCAACAGAAACATGGCTGTTTTGTGATTATGGTGACTGTGTTAAAAACAAAACGAAACTGAAGAAAAAACCCCAACTGTTAATGCACCAGACTGAACGTTTTTTTCTCTTTTAATCTGTGGCTACTTAACATCTTGTCACACTTAGTGCTATTCATACTGCTAATAATGCATTCAACTGATGTAAATTCTAAGGAATACAAACTGAATCTGATCTCTTCTGCATATCGTTTTGAAGCCTGTGAGGGTTTAAAGCTACAGCTACGAAAACTCTGAAAACCAGGGCTGAAATTTTAAAGCAATCGCATGGTATACCTTTCTGCAATTGCCCAAGGAAAAGTTTTCTAAAAGTGTTGCCTTAATTTTATTTTTATTTTAAAAAACAAACAAAGGAGAATAACTTTTCATGTGGACTTTCTAAAAACCCCAACTGATATTCTAATAATGTTGCAAAGTGGGGTGAAGATGAAATATCTATAGTTTTTTTTAATAGTGTCTATATATGCATTTCTACTTTTCTTTAATATATTTATTCTTTTCCCTGCCATGTTATGTTTTCTCTCAGAAGAAAACTTCTTGGGATTTGAATCTCAGTGTAAGATGTTGATGTATGATCACTACAGAAGTTTTCCAAGGGTGGGAAGGCGTGCCAACTAATAAATGAGTCGCTCCAACAGAAAATTTTAAGTTGGTGGGTAAAATAACTTGATACTGTTAGAAGTTGAAACCCCGGTGCATCTGTGTGCCCAAATTAAGCATTCAGCTTTACAGAGCATGCAAGGGTTTCCCAGATGGCTTTCATTCCTGACTACAGCACCGAAGTTAGCACCTGGCTGTGCCGGGATGGAAGCAGCCCTTCGTTTAAAGGGGACATGCCAAGCTCATTCTCGATGATACATCCTTAACCCGGCCGGCAGAGAGGGGCCAGCCTGTTCCTTCAGTGGGGTGGTTTGGCAAGCGATATTAATTTTAGTGCTGCTTCTCTCACTAAAAGAGCTCTTTTCAAATAGCTTTACAGGGAGATCGAGGATGTGTATAGAAGCTGAAAATGAACCGGTCCTGCAAATGAAAACTTGGCATCTCTTAACTCCTCAGCTAATTCATCAAGCATTAAAATCATTAAAGTGGATTTATTGTCTTTAGCTGGGCTATTTAACAATTTGTTGAAACCCTGTTTTGGGGAAGCTGGCTTTGTCTATCCTGGTGGAAGTATGCCTCGTTTAAAGTTTCACTGTTCTTCCTTGATCCTAGATAGAACTTCAGTAGTTGCAATGTTCTTTTATGGTGCTGCATTTTATTTACCATCAAGCGCAGGTGAAAAGGGCAGTCCTTGTTACTACAAACAGTTAAATCAGATTTAAAAGAAGATCTAGGTAGCGTTTCCTTGCAGTATCCTCTTACCTCTAAAGGAAATACATCTGTAGTCCACAATTCTTAGAGCAAAACACAACAAAAAACCCAAACCACTTTCAGAACTTTTTAGCGTCCCTGGAAGTTTGTTCGTGATCACCTTTGATGGACTACTTCCCCTAATGGGTTGGAAAAAAAATAAAACTAATTCATTGAGATGCCAGGAGACATCTGGCCAAACTGCCGCAAGTGCGGAGAGTGGCTGTATTGATGCTGTTCTTCTTTTTTCCTTTGTGTCTCAGCAGACTGGCCGTGACCTTCAGTTCTAGCCCACCTATAGAGTTGGCACATGCAGATGCTCAGGGTTTGTCCAGCTGGGGATTGAAACCCCCAAGCACAGAGATGGCAAAAGTCTTTCTGGGAAACCTGCCCCACTGCCAGAGTGTCGTCATGGAGGAAAGGTGCCCCCTGGTCTCAGGCCTGAACTCCCCAGCTACAGCTGATGCCGTGCTCCTGCAGGGGCGGGAGGCCCACTGTGACATCACCGAGGGGCGGAGGCTGACGTTACCGAGCAGTGGACTGTGACATCAGCGAGCGATGGACTGTGACCTCACGTCCCTCGCTGCCTTCAAGGGCCAGGCAAGACCCAGCCCGGCCCAGTCTGGCTCGTGCCTGGACTCCTGCTGAGCGTGCCTGCGAGGTCTGGAGGGTCGAGCGAGGCTGCTCCCGGTGCTGGGTGGTGCTTTGGGGGCTGCAGTCGGCAGCTCTCGGTGCCCGTCCCGGAGCCATCCCCTGTGTTTCCCCGGCCCTGCCTGGGTCAGGCAGCCGGGCACCGCCGGGCGCACTTGCGACAGCGGAGGTGAGCTGTTCGGGGAAGCGTCCCCCCGGGGCGGCCGTGGGGCGGGCGAAGGGGCTCGGGGAGCCGGAGGGTGTCCTTCGCCAGGGGCCTGGGCATTTCTTCTTCCCCTTCCCCTTGCTGGGACAGTGAGTGACCGGGGCGCCTCCATTTTGCAGAGTGTGACGCCAGCGAGGGGGAGCAGCTCCTCGTCGTCAGCGCTCCCCAGCCCGCCACAGCGCTCATAGAGCATGACTGCCGAGAGCGAGTGGAGGTGTCCCACCTGCTGCGACAATCAAGAAGATGTCGCTTACATGTTGCCGTGTCTCCACCAATTTTGCATAGGCTGTGCAGTGCGCCGGGCACGGCAGAACCCACGCTGCCCCCTCTGCAAGTCAGCCACAAGAACCATCAAGTTCTCGGTCTGGTCAGAAAATGATTATTTGACGTTCGACATCCCAGGCCCCACCGAGTCAGTGGCTGAGGACCACCAGGACGAACGGGGGGCTGCGGGGCCACTGCCCAGGGCTCAGGTGGGTGGCTTCCCTCCAGAGGTCTGGGCAGACTTTTTCAGGAGCCATCAAAATAACATCAGGCCCCTTCTGCCGTGGATGCGACGGGAGCTCCTGGGGCTCTTTGAGGGCCAGTGGTGGGAGGCAGGTACGGCAGAGGGACTCATTGTGAGCCACCTCTGCGTCTGGGGGCTGGACGAGGCAGTGTTAGTGCAGAACATGCAGAGCTTCCTGAGAGAAAATGCACCAACGTTTGTCGGCCAGCTCTTCGATGCCGCCGTGCGCCTGTGTGCCATGGAGATCCGCCAGCACGTGGGCCAGCAGGACCCCCGTGCTGCCACTGCCGGAGGGGAGCACGATGGCCCTGCATCCAGCCCCAGCCCCACCACCTCCCACGGTGGATCTCCTGACTCCAGCCCGGCCTCCTCCACCAGCCCTGAAAGCTCCAACAGGGAGGAGGAAGCTGATACCTCGGAGGCCGCCCTCCGCGGGGGTCCCAGCCGCCCCCCATCTACTCCTGTCCTGGCAGAGCAGGAGCAGCCCCAGGAGGAGCCGGGGCAGGCGGCGGTGGCAGGTCCCTCTGCCCAGGGCTGCAGCCGCAGCCCCTCCGCTCCCGGCCGCGGAAGGGAACGCCCAACTGGGGGGTCCCGGCGCCCCCCAAAGAGGAGGGCCCCCAGCCCCCAGGACTCTCCCCAGCCCTGCAAGAGGCCGCCCCGCCGGCAGCACTAGCAGGGCTGCAGCAAGTCTTTTTTCAAGGAAAAGACAATAAAATCCTATTTCTTTGACCCTGTCTCTGGGTGCTGCTTTCTCCCCCTTCTCCTGGTGCCTTTCCCTCTCCTCTGCACCCCACCGTGGTGGCCTCTGACTGCTGGGGGGCACGGCCATGGGCCCCCAGAGCCCCAGGCCCATGTCCGCGGTGCCTCCCCTCACAGAAAATCCTGCTGCAGCCACCCACCCGCCGCGCAGCAGATGCCGAGTGCAGAGCAGGCAGGAGGGAAGCTGGTTTTGCTGCAGGTCCAACGGGGACCCGACTGGACAATCAAAGGGTCGGGGCGAGCTGTAACCTTGCCCCCTCCAGCACTTGTCTGTGCACCCCACAGAGGGTGACACAGCAGGATCCTCTCCAAGGTGGGGAGATGTTTGTCCTGCCGGAGGTGTCTGTGCCTGTGCCGGAGGGTTCGTGTATGTGTGTGCAGGGCTCAGTTTCGGGCGTCTCTGGAGGCAGTGCAGAAGTCCGCTGTGGAAGGGAGTGACCTGCCAAGGAATGGGCTGAATAACACCCCAAGCTCCCCTGTTTCTCATGCTGCTCGTGCTCAACAGCTGCTGACAGCAGCAGTGCTTCAGCGCTCGCATCTGGCCTGCTAGCTGCTGGAGGAGCGAGTGTCACGGCCATTTTCCCTGCGCAGATGGCCTGTGGATTTGTGACGCTGTAAGTGTGGAGAACTTTCACAAGAGGGTGCAGAGAGCTGATCTTTCTGCTGCTGGTTTCAGCAGCTGGCATGTTCCATGGCAGTAGGAATCAGGGCAGCGGGCTCCTCAGTAGATGTGCGTTTGTTTCTCTCCCAGAAGACAGCGTTTGGAGCGCTGCTCAGTACCTCAGACTCCTGCCTCCTCTGGCTGTGCCTCGGTGTTCAGAGGAGCCCAGCTACTTTCAGAGGAGGTATGAGAACAGACGCAGACACACATATACAGAATGGGCCTGTTAATAGATCTCATCCCAGCACAGTGCAGAGAAGCAGTTCCTGAGGGGAACCGGTGTTTACCCCCCGGGAGAGGCTTTGTCAGCTTTCTGCCCCTGTCTCTGAGGGGCTTTGGTTTAGGAGAGCAGTGACCCGAAATCAAGAGGGCGGGACTGGTTCTGACAGGGGAAGGACTTTCTCAGCATCATCCTCTATGCACACGTGAACCCATCCTCACCCTCCCTCGGTGCCCTGGACTGCGTGGGATACAACTTCTTGCGTGTTTTTGGGAATGCAGGAATGATTGGTTTCAACAGAGGCGAGGCCTGAGGGTCAGAGCTTCTTCCACGGCTCTCCCGCTTCTGCTTTGTTGGCCGAGGAACTGATGGATGCCCCGGCACCAACGTCTCTGTCCCAGGGAGCAGCTCAGCAGTCAACACGAATGCCCACAGGCCTCATCACAGTTATCACGCTGGGGGTGCCAGTTGTGCTGACGGGAAATGTTAAACAAGGAGACGTGCATGTGCCCTGAAACCCAACTCTGTCACGCTGGGAACATCTCCAGGTGCCGTTCCAAATGCAGGTTGGGGTCTTGGGAAGCCTCCTGATGTGAAGTGCCCCCGCTGCCCTTCCCTGTCCCTGTGAGCGGCTGTTGCTTAAGCCATGTAAGGAAAACCTGCGTCCATGGCAGGGAGGGAAGAAATCATGACTAGATTACTGCCTGGCTCTCCAAAACATGACCCAGGGATACATTTTCGCAAGAAACTCCTGCCCCTTCCCCACTGTGTGCCACACACAGGGCTGTTGCTTGCACCACTGCCCTCCCGTCACAGTGGGTAGGACAACCTCTCAACCCTAAAATTTGCCTAGGTGTCTTCTGTGCGCAGGCACCGGCCTCCACTAACTGCCCTCGGGCATTGGAACAGCAGCGACAGGCTGCAGGGTGTCACTTTGTCCATACTCTTAATTCCTTCCCAAGACGCCTCCAGCTCGCAGCAGGTGCCTTTGCCAAACCATTGCTGCCTCAGTCACCATCCAGTTGGGTTTTTTTCAGTATTAAATGTCTCAACCATCTACAATGAACCCGTGAGATTTGTGCATGCTAGGGCAGTACACTCCAGACAGGCCCACAGTAACATTTCAGACAATCAGGACATCAGGAAGCGGTTTCTGCACACCCGTGCCTTTCTCTTGGTTGCACAGCAGAGGAAGGCACGAGGCCCATGGTGTGATGAACGTGACCTTCCCTCATCCTTGAGAAAACACTGTGAAAACAGGAAAGAGATCAGTTTATGAAGGACAGAACATTCTTCCAGCGTGCCACATAGAGTCCATGGAAATGGCTGGCAAAAACAAATATGTGAGGCAGAAGACATGTGTCATAAGTGTGCAGCAAATTTGAATCACTGGCAGTTAGTAAGGTTGTTGGGTTCTGGTTTGGGGTTTTTTGTCCCTGTCGCGCTGTGTCTTGGGCAACAGTTTAATTGCATGTCGCATGACTGATCTGATGCTGAGACAGAATACCTGCTGAAGGAGTTTCGGTCTGCAATAGTTTCTTCTGTTACTCCAATGCTGTTAGGATTTCTTCACGTCTCACTGCTGAGAAAAATGGTAATTACAAGCTTGTCTGAATTCACCTGTCCAAAGCCACTGAACGCAGTCTTTTATACACAGGAACCTGGTAGAGAAACTCGGCTATCGGCAGGTATCGCTAACATGGTTCAAGAGGAGTAATCCTTGGGCAGTTTTGCATTCCTCATCCGGGAAGAAAAGTTTGTGCTCGGAATGCAAAAAGGATATGAAAGGTCAGGAAAATACTTTTTTGTACCAAAACGGAAGCTGCATCTCCTTAGTGTGATAGATCAGTCATGACCTCAGTGGAGACATGTGCAGGGAGGTAATCCCCATTTCAAACAACGAGGCTGAAAGTAGTAAGTCCAGCCAGGAGAAGCAGAACGAACGGGATGAAATTGGGACAGGAACAAGCTCTGTGCAACCGCGGGCCCCTGCACCTCAGCCTGCGGCCGAGCTGGCCACGTCCCCCCTTCTCCTGCAAGGGGTCCTGGGCGGCCCGGCCAATCAGGATGGCTGACACTGCGGAGCACGTGCCCCCCCGCCCCTGCTTCTCAGGCCCCTCAGGCCTCTCAGGCCCCTCAGGCCCCTCAGGCCCCGCAGGCCTCTCAGGCCCCTCAGGCCCCTCAGGCCACTCAGGCCTCTCAGGCCCCTCAGGCCCCTCAGGCCCCTCAGGCCGCTCAGGCCTCTCAGGCCCCTCAGGCCCCTCAGGCCGCTCAGGCCTCTCAGGCCCCTCAGGCCCCTCAGGCCCCGCAGGCCTCTCAGGCCCCTCAGGCCTCTCAGGCCCCTCAGGCCCCTCAGGCCGCTCAGGCCTCTCAGGCCCCTCAGGCCCCTCAGGCCGCTCAGGCCGCTCAGGGCTGGGCTGCCGGCTGCCTCCACCGAGGGCTGCGGGAGTTTGTGTGTGCCCCGTGAGCTCGGGGTGCGGCTATTGGGTTAACAGCCCCGCTCTGCAGAGGGTCCAGGGTGAAGCGCAGCTTTGGTGGCAACAGCTTCGTTGGGTCACCACTGGGCCCAGGGTGCCCGAAGGACCCGCCTGTCCCCACAGCACGGGGTGGCGGTGGTTTGATCTGCTCTCCGGTGGTGCCTCGGCCACAGCCTGCCATGTGTCAGCGTCTTGATGCAGCAGCTGCAAGGCTGCCACACGTCCAGGGATGACATGGGGTGTTGTTCCTGTGAAGATGCGCATTGCAGCTCCTACATCCTTCTCGCTGTCATAATAAATCACTCACAAATGAACCCTCAGAATTTGAAATTTATGCCTACATTTTAACTCTCGCTTTTCCCTGCTACCCATGGTAGCAGGATGGGCTTTGCTTCACCAGAGCGTTAAGGATAGAGCCACTCATTTAGAGTCAAACCATGAGATCTGGGTTAATGGATTGATGGCTGCAGGCAGATAACCAGGCTGCAGACTGGTCCCTTGCCGAACGTCAGAAATTGCTGCGCATGGCATGTGCAGTGCAGGAAGCCAGTAAAAGTTTCAGAGAGCACTGTGAGGAATGGCTGGATTTCACAACTGGCGAAGGGGAGTTGCCCGCGAGAAGGCCAAAATGCACACATAAACTGGAGGGGAGCGCTACAGACACGCTGGGAGGTGGAGTTGTGCAAGGAGAAGAGCACCAGCCTAACCATGCCTGGAACATCATTTAAGTATGACGTTGCCTAAATAATGCTGCCCAAAGTACCAAACCTGGGACCAGATGCAGCCAAGTTGTGACCAAAGGGTAAAAAAGTAATTCGGGCTCTTTATTTTGGTAGGAAGCTGGACTGGCGAAAGTGAAGTGCAGGGTCATCTGAGGGTGCTGAAAAGAAGACACAGACAAGGCCTTGGTGACTGGCATGAAACACCAATGGTGAGCAGAAGGCACTGGTGAGGAGAGGGAGTGGGAAGTGGGGTTGTGGTAGCCCCAGAGGTGTGTGCGGAGGCGTGAGTGATGCGGGGGCAGACGTCCCGTTGGGACATCATCACGCGGTGGGCTGTGACGTAAGCGAGCGATGGACTGTGACCTCACGTCCCTCACTGCTTATCTTTGCCGAAGTGAGGTAAATAAACCCAACCCATTCCTTTTTGATTTACAGAACAGTTTGATGCACCTGCAAAAGCTTTGCCTTGTTCTCAACCAAAACATTGTCAGTAACCAGACTCATTTCCCATCTCTACTGTGCCGTTACTTAAAAGAACCAGGAATGAATTAAAATTTGGTTTACTTGATGATTCCAAAGATTCATTTCATCAGTCTGATTTTTCTCAGAAAATTTCAATGCGGAGAATTTTCAGCAACAGAAACATGGCTGTTTTGTGATTATGGTGACTGTGTTAAAAACAAAACGAAACTGAAGAAAAAACCCCAACTGTTAATGCACCAGACTGAACGTTTTTTTCTCTTTTAATCTGTGGCTACTTAACATCTTGTCACACTTAGTGCTATTCATACTGCTAATAATGCATTCAACTGATGTAAATTCTAAGGAATACAAACTGAATCTGATCTCTTCTGCATATCGTTTTGAAGCCTGTGAGGGTTTAAAGCTACAGCTACGAAAACTCTGAAAACCAGGGCTGAAATTTTAAAGCAATCGCATGGTATACCTTTCTGCAATTGCCCAAGGAAAAGTTTTCTAAAAGTGTTGCCTTAATTTTATTTTTATTTTAAAAAACAAACAAAGGAGAATAACTTTTCATGTGGACTTTCTAAAAACCCCAACTGATATTCTAATAATGTTGCAAAGTGGGGTGAAGATGAAATATCTATAGTTTTTTTTAATAGTGTCTATATATGCATTTCTACTTTTCTTTAATATATTTATTCTTTTCCCTGCCATGTTATGTTTTCTCTCAGAAGAAAACTTCTTGGGATTTGAATCTCAGTGTAAGATGTTGATGTATGATCACTACAGAAGTTTTCCAAGGGTGGGAAGGCGTGCCAACTAATAAATGAGTCGCTCCAACAGAAAATTTTAAGTTGGTGGGTAAAATAACTTGATACTGTTAGAAGTTGAAACCCCGGTGCATCTGTGTGCCCAAATTAAGCATTCAGCTTTACAGAGCATGCAAGGGTTTCCCAGATGGCTTTCATTCCTGACTACAGCACCGAAGTTAGCACCTGGCTGTGCCGGGATGGAAGCAGCCCTTCGTTTAAAGGGGACATGCCAAGCTCATTCTCGATGATACATCCTTAACCCGGCCGGCAGAGAGGGGCCAGCCTGTTCCTTCAGTGGGGTGGTTTGGCAAGCGATATTAATTTTAGTGCTGCTTCTCTCACTAAAAGAGCTCTTTTCAAATAGCTTTACAGGGAGATCGAGGATGTGTATAGAAGCTGAAAATGAACCGGTCCTGCAAATGAAAACTTGGCATCTCTTAACTCCTCAGCTAATTCATCAAGCATTAAAATCATTAAAGTGGATTTATTGTCTTTAGCTGGGCTATTTAACAATTTGTTGAAACCCTGTTTTGGGGAAGCTGGCTTTGTCTATCCTGGTGGAAGTATGCCTCGTTTAAAGTTTCACTGTTCTTCCTTGATCCTAGATAGAACTTCAGTAGTTGCAATGTTCTTTTATGGTGCTGCATTTTATTTACCATCAAGCGCAGGTGAAAAGGGCAGTCCTTGTTACTACAAACAGTTAAATCAGATTTAAAAGAAGATCTAGGTAGCGTTTCCTTGCAGTATCCTCTTACCTCTAAAGGAAATACATCTGTAGTCCACAATTCTTAGAGCAAAACACAACAAAAAACCCAAACCACTTTCAGAACTTTTTAGCGTCCCTGGAAGTTTGTTCGTGATCACCTTTGATGGACTACTTCCCCTAATGGGTTGGAAAAAAAATAAAACTAATTCATTGAGATGCCAGGAGACATCTGGCCAAACTGCCGCAAGTGCGGAGAGTGGCTGTATTGATGCTGTTCTTCTTTTTTCCTTTGTGTCTCAGCAGACTGGCCGTGACCTTCAGTTCTAGCCCACCTATAGAGTTGGCACATGCAGATGCTCAGGGTTTGTCCAGCTGGGGATTGAAACCCCCAAGCACAGAGATGGCAAAAGTCTTTCTGGGAAACCTGCCCCACTGCCAGAGTGTCGTCATGGAGGAAAGGTGCCCCCTGGTCTCAGGCCTGAACTCCCCAGCTACAGCTGATGCCGTGCTCCTGCAGGGACGGGAGGCCCACTGTGACATCACCGAGGGGCGGAGGCTGACGTTACCGAGCAGTGGACTGTGACATCAGCGAGCGATGGACTGTGACCTCACGTCCCTCGCTGCCTTCAAGGGCCAGGCAAGACCCAGCCCGGCCCAGTCTGGCTCGTGCCTGGACTCCTGCCGAGCGTGCCTGCGAGGTCTGGAGGGTCGAGCGAGGCTGCTCCCGGTGCTGGGTGGTGCTTTGGGGGCTGCCGTCGGCAGCTCTCGGTGCCCGTCCCGGAGCCATCCCCTGTGTTTCCCCGGCCCTGCCTGGGTCAGGCAGCCGGGCACCGCCGGGCGCACTTGCGACAGCGGAGGTGAGCTGTTCGGGGAAGCGTCCCCCCGGGGCGGCCGTGGGGCGGGCGAAGGGGCTCGGGGAGCCGGAGGGTGTCCTTCGCCAGGGGCCTGGGCATTTCTTCTTCCCCTTCCCCTTGCTGGGACAGTGAGTGACCGGGGCGCCTCCATTTTGCAGAGTGTGACGCCAGCGAGGGGGAGCAGCTCCTCGTCGTCAGCGCTCCCCAGCCCGCCACAGCGCTCATAGAGCATGACTGCCGAGAGCGAGTGGAGGTGTCCCACCTGCTGCGACAATCAAGAAGATGTCGCTTACATGTTGCCGTGTCTCCACCAATTTTGCATAGGCTGTGCAGTGCGCCGGGCACGGCAGAACCCACGCTGCCCCCTCTGCAAGTCAGCCACAAGAACCATCAAGTTCTCGGTCTGGTCAGAAAATGATTATTTGACGTTCGACATCCCAGGCCCCACCGAGTCAGTGGCTGAGGACCACCAGGACGAACGGGGGGCTGCGGGGCCACTGCCCAGGGCTCAGGTGGGTGGCTTCCCTCCAGAGGTCTGGGCAGACTTTTTCAGGAGCCATCAAAATAACATCAGGCCCCTTCTGCCGTGGATGCGACGGGAGCTCCTGGGGCTCTTTGAGGGCCAGTGGTGGGAGGCAGGTACGGCAGAGGGACTCATTGTGAGCCACCTCTGCGTCTGGGGGCTGGACGAGGCAGTGTTAGTGCAGAACATGCAGAGCTTCCTGAGAGAAAATGCACCAACGTTTGTCAGCCAGCTCTTCGATGCCGCCGTGCGCCTGTGTGCCATGGAGATCCGCCAGCACGTGGGCCAGCAGGACCCCCGTGCTGCCACTGCCGGAGGGGAGCACGATGGCCCTGCATCCAGCCCCAGCCCCACCACCTCCCACGGTGGATCTCCTGACTCCAGCCCGGCCTCCTCCACCAGCCCTGAAAGCTCCAACAGGGAGGAGGAAGCTGATACCTCGGAGGCCGCCCTCCGCGGGGGTCCCAGCCGCCCCCCATCTACTCCTGTCCTGGCAGAGCAGGAGCAGCCCCAGGAGGAGCCGGGGCAGGCGGTGGTGGCAGGTCCCTCTGCCCAGGGCTGCAGCCGCAGCCCCTCCGCTCCCGGCCGCGGAAGGGAATGCCCAACTGGGGGGTCCCGGCGCCCCCCAAAGAGGAGGGCCCCCAGCCCCCAGGACTCTCCCCAGCCCTGCAAGAGGCCGCCCCGCCGGCAGCACTAGCAGGGCTGCAGCAAGTCTTTTTTCAAGGAAAAGACAATAAAATCCTATTTCTTTGACCCTGTCTCTGGGTGCTGCTTTCTTCCCCCTCTCCCAGTGCCTTTCCCTCTCCTCTGCACCCCACCGTGGTGGCCTCTGACTGCTGGGGGGCATGGCCATGGGCCCCCAGAGCCCCAGGGCCTTGTTGGCGCTGGTCGGAAAGCTGGTTTTGCTGCACGTCTAATGCCCTCAGCCTGCCTCCATTCCTTCTCTCTGCCCACGTAATGACACTTCTGCTCTGCTCTGGGTTCTCTTGTTGTCTGACATCAGCCAGGGCAACCTCGCTACTGGGAGGGGCTGTCAAGGTGGCACGGACAATGAGCAGGGCTATCTGAGTCAGAGGCAAGCATTGGTGTAAAGTATTTGGCAGTTACTGCATGATTTCTACCAGTTCCAGCCTTTAAGACTAAAGTCAAGTCCTCCAGCTTTCACCTCACGGAGGCTGGCATTTTACTTCTCATTTGGCCAACAGAGACATTTTGTACAACATCTCTACTCCAGGGCAAAGGTGGAGCAAGGTAAGAAATGCAGAAATACCACCAGAGGAGAAGAGAGAAGGAGAATGAGCTTGGGGAGGCAAGAGGCACATGCTCAAATGTACCTCTTTGCATATACCCTGTGCACTCACATTCTCCTAAAACTGCACAGTCGCCGTACCAGGAGAACTTTGGTAAGGGAAGTGTCATCTTCTAAGCTGAATCCTATCAGTACTACTTCTGAGAGAAAATACAATGATGGTTCGGTTGGGTTGGGTTTAGCTGGTTAGGTTTAGCTGGTTTTTGACCTCAGGCTGCACAGCTGTAGAAACCACAATGCCATTAACCCAGCTGTTGTCTTGTCTCTCCAGAGCCTTTCCAAGCTCATTTGTCGGGGTACTTCTGGGGAGAGATCTGCTGGGTTTTTGCCTCTGTGGTTTGCTTCTCAAAACCAATGCCTGCAGCCAGAAAGTACTTTCTCTTTGTAACACCATAGGATTTGTCACCTTCCAGGGACTAAACACAACCATTTTCACTCCTGTTGCTTTCCCACCAGCCTTTCTGTATTCTGTGATTCTTTTGAGAGGTCTGCAGCAGCTGAGAACAACCTCTACCATGCTTCCCACTCTCATTTAACAGCCAGTTGCCACTTTTGGCCAGTGGGTTTAAAAGATACAGCAGGGAAGAGAGAAACAATGGTGAGGAGATGTGCAGGGGAGAAATGTGCTTGCTCCCACTGGCCTCGTGCCCTTGGGACACCAAACTGATGCACACAATCTGATGTTGTTGTGCTGTTTTTTTCTTTAAAATAAAAATTCTGTGCTTCTCATTCAGACCTTGTCAGGATGGGAACTTCCGTCATGCTGGAGAGGAGGACAGCCGGGGTCAGGCGGACAAATGCCACGATGGGCTGCTGAAGGAAATCCAGCTCTCCTATGAGCATGTTGGACACTTCAGCGCCGGCAGGAATTTTCTTCAGGAAGTGCAGCTCCACCTGGGCACAACAAGCAATTTTCAGGCAATTACCCCAAAAACAAAGCTCACAGAACTCTGCAGCCAAGTTTGCAAGAGCAGATCTGGCCCCAAAAGTGTAAGAAAGCTACGAGTGTCTCACCTTGCTTAAACCCATTGTGCCAGTCTCTTGGTTCACCCCTTTTTTAGCTTCTGCAGCTGTGGGAGAAGGAAGACGGGTGAGCGTTTGGGCTGGTAGGAAAAAGAAAAACTGTCAGAAAGACAGACACAGAGCAACTGGGATTCTTCCCCTTTACCAGGAATAGTCTAATGGGGTCGAAGCCCTGCAGGAACCCTCACGTGGCTTGTCGAGGACATGCAGGTCTGGCGGTTTCTTGCTCTCATCAGCAAAGAAGTGGACAATGTCAAAAAGCTTGTTTCCTTTGTTCTCGTCCTGATGGTGATGGTTCTTCATGAGAACTTCTCGAACCTTCGCCCGCATGTGCTTGCCAAACTCCGTGAACTGTTCTTGCTGGCCCAGGATCATGTCTGGGGATGGCAAAGGGAAATTAAGCCATCAGAGCAGAAACTCCATCAAGTCCTGACCCCCGAAGCCCCCGGGGAGGGATGTGCCACACAGGATACCCTAACGCGGGCTCAGCCTTGCTTAGCAAGACGTTTTAACACAGTTCAGCCTTTGCAGCCACAGAAAGAATTTTCTTTTGCTTAAAAACATCATCAAAGTGCTCATTCATCACTCCGCTAAGGTAATTATTTCCCATTCTAAATAATGTAATTCTCTTGCCCCGTCTGGCCGTTCTGTCTGACTCTACACAGTTAACCAACTTATAAGCAATCTACAGCACAGACTTTGCCAGAGTTTTCTTGGCCGATCGACTGCAACTTGCCGTGCCCACGGTACCTGTGATCTCTTCGATGCTGTTGGCACAAATGTCCAGCAGCACCGTGTCATTGAGGATGCAGCTCCTCAGGTCAAGGAGGCTGCGCAAGGACAGCGTGGCCACATAGGGCTTGCTCCAGCGCTCGCTGCCATCTTCCACATCCTCCTCAAACTTCAGCCACCTGCAGACATCAGGCACCGTCAGCCCCATTGCAAGAAAACAGCCCCAGCTCTGCAGCCCCTGGGATCAAGCTGTGGGGTGCCGAGAGCAGAAGGCTCCTCACAGCAGCACCTGCAGCTGCAAAAGCTTCACCTTCTGCAGAGCAGAAAGCAGAGCCCGCGGGCACTGTCAGCACGGGGACTCCTCACCTACCGCAGCCGGGAGCAGAGACTTACCTTGCTGTTTCCTTCCACTCAGCATCTTCACCCTCTTTCACACAGATCTCATCCAGCTCAGTGAACAAGTCGTGGGGGACATGCTGCTCGTCCTCCTCGGTCCCCAGGATGAACTGCACCCGCTGGGACAGGGTTTCTGGGGGCAGAAGACAAAGGCCCGTCCCGTTACCGTGCTTGAATACGGCCCGTCATGCTCACGTGCAAAGTGGGCATCGGATCAGCACCAGTTCAGCCAAAAATATTGGGCTGGGCCTTCTCCCCTGGCTCTGGCCAGGCTTGCACAGAGCCTCGGAGGAGGAGAAGCATCGATTCCACCTCTGCATAGGGATGGGCAGCTTTCCTTCCTCACATTTACATTCTTAAAGCCAGGATCCCTCTAAGGAAGTCAAGCCTAATTGCATTATGCATTTAACTGCCTTAAAGAGGAAAAAATCTGAGAAAAGTTTGGAAAAAGGGGGTCCTGCTAAATAATGCCTCTTTCCCTCAGAAGAACAGCAAGTCACTCCAGATAGCCACATGGACCCCAGCGCCCACGTAGCCCTGAGGAGTTTAGTGCAGGCCACGGCGGGACTTACAGGGGTAGCCTGGCTCCGTCGGGCCAGAGTCCTTCTCCTGCTCCTGTTCCTGATGCTTCTGGCTGTGGGGTAGGTGATGCCGGTGGCTCTGCCTCACCAGCGGCATCTGCATGCCCACGGACAGGATCTGGTGACCTGAGAAAAAGTAGCATTTGGAGCGTTCTCACTATTGTGGGATGGTTGATGCAGACACCATGGTTAAATCCGTGCAGCTATCCCAGGAGGAAACACCTGTGGGGTTTTTTGTGGTTTTCACTGGATCCCTGAACGTCATAGACCTGCCCTTTTATTGAAGTTTATTTTACTCGAGCTTTGCAACAACTGAGAAACAACAAACAATGGCTCTGGGTCATTTAAAACTCACACCGTGGCCTCCGTGGCGGCTTTTTTCCCTTTGTTAAAAAAGCCGTAATAGTAAACTATGTGAAAAGAACTGTGCTGCTTTATTCAGAAGCACGGCATGTGCAGAGACTCACCTTCCAAATCCTCCCTCTCATAGTGAATATTGACAACGTTGCTCACGCTTCCCCGGTCAATCGCTGCCTCTTTGTCATGTCTCTGGTTAGCAATGAGAAGAAGGTAAGAGTTGGGGCTGGGTGTGTAGAGCTCCCTTTCGTCCTCCCACCCATCATCCACCCCTGCCTCCATGCGAGTCCACGAGGCCTCTGCGTGCCTCCTCCTCCAGGCACGGCCCTAAAAACACAGACTTGTAGGAGCCTTTTCTTCCCATACCCAAATAAAACAGCTCATAACATCACCTATATTGTACACAATGTGAGTTGGAAAGTATTTACTACAGGGGGAGAGAGCTGAGGGTTTCAGACCAGAAAAACAAATCTCCTGCTTCCTTCTTGTCATTCCTTTCTAAAAACAAACAAAGAGGGATTTCCAAACTGGGGAAAAAAGCCCCCAAACCCTGCACTTTTTATCACAGCAAGTTTCAGTCTCCAAACGCGGTACCTGCAGGACTCAATAGATGGCCCTTGGCCACAGGACATGGCCACCAACAACCTCCAAAGGCTCTCAAGAGCCTGCAAGGGCAAAGCTTCATATTCAGCCCTATGAGTCTCCAGCTTCCCTTGGTGCAAGGGCTCTTTCCACCAAGCAGACTTTTTCTCCTTGCCAAGGGCTGAGAGCTAATGCCCTCCTCGCCTGAAGTACCACTGCCGGCACTGCATGAAGAGCAGTTGTGCCTTGAAAGCCGAAGCAGAACTACAGGGGCAAACAGAAATCGGTCCTTTGGCTTCTCTTTTCCCCTTGCCACCAGGGCTGGGGAAGGGCATTGCCAGGGTTACCGTGTTCAAAGCAAGAAAATCCCAGCCACGTCTCACACTCAGGTCACAACTGTGACTTTGAAAGGGCCTCCTGGAAGCACTTGATGGCACCGGTTAACTTGATGGGCAACAGAAACAAACACTCCTGTCTGGAGATGAGTTTGCTGGTCCCCGAGTACTAATTTCGGAGCTGATGTTTGTCGCTACCTCCCCGCCAGCTCCCGGGACTTGCCCATGTTACCCGGCACCTGGATTATCATGTGCCTGTGGCTTTCCCGTCCTCTCTCCGATGACAGCCTCCACTACCCTCCGTCCCTTCTGAGCAATGCCCAGTGCCCTTGTGCAGGGGCTGGCACAGGGCTAAGGGGAGGTCAGGCCTTGCTGAGCTTTGCTCAAATCCCTCATGTTCATATCAAGGCCAGAGATGCTTCTGCAACTAGGAAAACAGGACTGGTTGGCTGGCTGTCAAGACCGTGGTGGAAAACTGAAGTTGCAATAAGATGGCAAACAAACGCACTTTCAAATCAGATATCTGGAGATTAATTCCTGCTTCGTAGCGAGCATCACTGGTATTTCATTAGGAATTGTCCAGGACACCTCCAACCCTGAGCCTTGGGCAAATGCCATGGGACTGAAAATGTGAAATAAATTATCTGAAAAGAACATGTCACCTATTCATCTTCCCCACACTTCCTCTCAAACAAAACCATTTCTGCCTGAATAACTAGACCTGAGAAGGTCATTAGTGCACCTCACCCGGGCGCGTGTGCGCTGTGTCCCTGGGTAACGGCAGCCTTCAGGCAAGCCTCACCCTGAGCCATAGGAAGGGGCCATAGGGGAATGCCTGATTCTCAGCATACAGTTTCTTCCAAGGACTGAGCAACAAAACACAAACGCGTGCAATAAAAAGTCACCCCTGGTATGCAGCATATCACCCTCTGGTGCCTTCAGCACCAGACCTCGGCTCATCCTCTCACTGTACTTGGACCTGGGAGTTACATGCTACCTGTGGGCCAATTCATTTTCCCTTGTGTTCACTGCGCTGCTACAGAGATGAGCTGGGCATTAACTGACAGAGGGAAACGCAGGGCTCTGAGGTCAGGTCAGCAGGGCAAGATGGGACCTGCAGTTCTTCCCAGCCAGTGCTTTCCTTCATCAGCCTCGGGTCAGCAAAGGTCAGCTTACTCGCCACCACTACACCAGGCGGACATTGTGAAATGGTTATTTCACTCTATTTTCTCATCTAGATTAAGACCCATCAAGATCTTCTAGATGTTGCATAAAGTTTAGGCAGGTATGGTGTTTTTCCTGGACATGTTCACTCCAAAGTAAAGCAGAGTTCACAGTACAGGAGAAGCCTGGGATAGGGCAGCTCAAACATACTGGACAGGGAGAAACATATGCTGAAATATTTTTATGCACATGCCTTGACTCGAAAGCCTTTTTCTTCTTGGCTCCTCTTCCCACATCCCAAGTTCCATACATAACTCCCTTATTTCAACTCCAGGCAAATCTCCACCTGCTATTGCCAGACCCCGGGCTGGACATATCCAGGAGGGCAACTACACCAGCACACACAGCAACACCGTTTATCCCTGGTGGAAATTCCAAATCACATCACTGAAGAGGTCACCACTTGGTAAGAGCATCCCAGGACAGTCTGCAGGCACTAACTTCAGCCACCCAGGCCGGAGAAGCCCAGCACCCACAGGGCCCCAGCTCTGTCCCTGCCTCAGACAGGCTCCTCAGTCTCCCTGCAGCACCCGTCGCTAGAGGCAGAGCCTGGGTAACCCCTGCAAAACCTGCTCCCAGCCTGGAGGGAGGCAAAGCCCCTTGGCCAGGGCCTGATACACCCAGGCAAAACCCTCGTCGGCAGCAGGGAAGAGCTGAGGCATCCCCGTGAAAGGGGAGCTGCAGAGACCCTGCGGATCAAGCAGAACGGCACCGGTGCTCCCTGCAAAAAGCAGCTTTACTGGATTCTCTCTCGGCTTTTGCACACAAAGCCCTCGAGGGGCTCTGGTGTTTTGCAAAACACAGACATTCTGCCAAAGGTGCTTAATTTCTGATGGCAGGGAAGATGAACACCATAGATCATTACTTTTTCTAGCTAACAGGGACTTTGAGGGATAGGAACACACTGCATCCCCAGACAGACCCGTGGGGAGATGTCCCTGCAGGTGGACGCTGCCAGCCAGACTGCTGGCAGCTGAGCAGAGGGAGGCCACAGCCAGCTTGTCCTGTAGCTTCTTCACCATAACCATGGCTCTCAATGGCTACAGACACCAGGCAGCCCTGTCAAGCTGCCAGCTTGGAACAGCCATGGACCTGAAATTAAAATCAGTACGGGTGTACAGACTTTGCAAGCTGACACACACAGTTCAGAGTGCCCTGCAGGATGGACTGCAGCCACCGCTTTCTGACCCAGTCCTGGGCCTCACCATGCTTGGAGATGGAAAAGCCTAAGACAGACCCCCCCTCTCACAGAGCTCCCTGCCCAGGTACACGGGTGTAGCTGAGACAGGGAAGTGGAGGGAGGACCAAGTCTCTTCCAGGCTTCTTCCAGAGGATGGGACTTACCGGTTCAAAGAAGGCTTGCAAGCTAGCCACAAAATGAAGCATCAGCCATCTCCCCAAGGGGAGACCCACGCTTTCAAAAAGAGAGCCCAGAAGCTGAAATTCACACCACCCCACATGCTCAGGACCATGGACTCAGAGGAGCTATGGGGTTTATATCGCTGCCCCCTCTCCATTCCTGGGGTTGTACACACCCATCTCTGCTCCCTCAGGGACCGACAAGCCCCTCTTGCTTTGCCAACACTCTCTCTGCCCCATGAGCTCCCCTCTGTTTTCCTGCACAATATCCAACTGTCACCAGTAAGTTCAGCTTGGAGCCATCATTCCCAGCTCACACTTGGCTCTCAGCTGGCTGCCTGCATTTCTGACTCCAAGAGGACACATGTCAAGCAGCCCAGGGCATGGAGAGGGGATCACGCTGGCACACAGCCCAGCACAGAAGCAAACCAGCCACCTCAGCACTTCAGACAAGCCACCCTTCTCCATCCTAGCAGGGTCTGACCAAAGCAGGCTGTTGGCCCTGCTCTCTTCAGAGGCACAGGGAACTGTTGGTTCATGCAGGGAGCCGCTCTAAGGGCTGAAAATCCTTCCCCCATCCCCTGGGAAATGCTGCTGACACAGCTCTCATCCTCCTGCAGAAACAAACGAGCATACAGCCAAGGGCAGCAGCAGGCATGCGGCAATATTAACCTCTCTCTTGCTGCAGTGCCAGAAGGACACAGAGCACTATCAGCCTGCATCCCCCGAAAGCCCTGCTGCAGGCTCTGAGACAAACAGCACAGGCACTGCCCAGCTTCTGAACACTAGGACCAGAGCCCCTGGGGGGTGACATACGCACATCAGAAACATCTTTCCTGGCATTGGTGCTGCACTCACCAGATCGAACCCACAGAGTAACTGGGCACATCTGGTGTCTTGCAGAGGACACAGAGCTGCAGCAAAGGCAAAGACAAGGGCTGCAGTGAGGACCCAGGCAGAGGAGGGCAGTGCTGGCACAGACAGCTTATACCATTCGATGGGAGCATTCCCTTCCCCCGTTTTATCCCATGAAGGAAGAACTCCAGCGCTCAACAAAGGGACTGACTGCAACACTCAAACCATTTTAGATGCTATCAAAACATTTCCCACCAAATAACTGCAGTGAGATCACTTACCCAGCTGCATCATCATGAAGTCCCAATCATGAATTCCCAAATAGGCAGCCCATAATCCTCTCTAATCCAAGCAGGGTTCGTACTTGTTTTCTTCTGAGACAGAAGGAAAATAAAGTTGGCTCCTTTTAGCCATGTTTCCCCTGCCTTCCTCTGAGCAATGCAATCCCACATTGCAGGGGAGAATATGAAATTTTTTGGTAGCACACACATCAAAACGCAGCCCTGGGTTTGCTTTATTCCTTTTTATTCCCATGTTTGGAATCAATTTTTTTCCTCACTTTCTGTTTATTTTATGTCTCACTTCCTAACCCTAAGCTGCGTCTCTACTCCTTTTCTAAATCAAGACAATAACTCAAATGCCTACATTTTGGACACCCTGACATTAGTGGTGCGGCCATGAAATCCAAAAAGAATAAATTGGGTTTTCCTCACTTTTTGAAACAAAGCAAAGTCCTTGGCCCCAGCAAGTGTAATGCCTCCTAGGTTTTCTTTTTCCATAATATTATGAAACCATTTAATCCAGTCTTTGTGTAAATGCAGAGGAAAATTTACAAGCCTCAAGAAGTTAATCACAGCTCAAGGGGAACCTCTGACATGGAAGGTAGCAAGGCAGTAACTGTGAGGCTGTGATTGCCAGGAGACAACGCCACAGGAAGATGGGTAGATTTTGGATGGAGGTTCAGGCCTGACTCAGCAAGGTACTGCCTTTAGGCATCTCAGCCTAAACAAGAAAGTGGACAGATGTCAAGGGCATTGATCACCTACTGTAAGAGTCAGTCAGAAGATCAGCATTGTCTCAACATTGTCCTCAGGGACATGGACAGGAAGGTACCCGACAACGGCCTGTTTGGAACAGTTGCCGATCCCAAGAGTGGAATGCGGTGCAAAGGCTCCTGAATACAGAACTGTGTGGTACAACGAGTGCAGTGCTGTTGTGCGGAATACTGGACTGTGTGGTACAAAGAGTGCAGTGCTATTCTTCAGAATACTGGACAGTGTGGTACAAAGAGTGCAGTGCTATTCTTCATACCCGAGCCGTGTGGTACAGAGTGCTGTTCAGTACCTGAGCCTAACTGGAGCCGTTAGAGATGACCGCATAGCTACTGTCAAAAAAGTTGGATCGAAACTGTTGCCATAACATTGATGAAGAAATCATGAACTTCAGGTGAACTTTGCTTCATTATAATACCAAAACACACCTCCTGGTTGAAGGCTACCCACCTCTAAGACCGACCATGTCTTGGACACTCCCCCTCGTGCATGCGTGGTAGCCTCGCTCGAGAAGGGCGGAGATCCCTGAGGCAGAGGAGGAGCAAGGTGTGTTACTAATCATAAAAGATGACTTTTGGGCAACGAAGCTTTGAAGCTTCCCCACCAAGGATCACGACGATCGACGACAGAGCGCTGGCTGGACCCGGGACTGTTAGGACGTCTTGAGATCAGCGGTGGTAGCTATAACCTCTCTTTCTCTTCTTTCTAAACTTCACTTCACTTTCCCCCTTTCTTTCACCCATCTCTAACTATCACGTGCCGCTTCACAAGCAACACAATAAAGTTGCACTGTTTGATTGATACAATCTCCTTTGGTGTTGGTCGCTTTCATTTTGCACTTTTGAGATCGCGGTAAATGAACCATCACGAGTCCACCGAGTGGACCATGACACCTACACAGTTACAGGATGCTTTGATAGTTGTTCCTGGGGCTCACAGTACCTTAATCCCAACTCTTCTGGCCTTGTGTTTCCTCTGGAAGCTAAAAACCACCTCAGTCCCCACCATATTGAGGGCAGAAACATGCTGCAGCACCAGCACACTGTAGGAACAGGGCTTAGTGGCCTTTCACAGTCACAGAGGCAGAGCAGGGGTCAGTCTCTCCTCCTCCACACCCAGCTCTTCTCCTCAGCTGGCAAGGTCCTGCCAGGGCATTCTCCATCCCACCCAGTGCCATGGGGTACCACAGGCTGGGGAGCACCAGGCCCTCCTCTCCTCCACCCAAGGAGGGCACAGAGCCTCCTTCAGAGGCCAAGCACATGGCAGTTCTCTACTACTGGGCATCACTTGCATTTAAAACCATGGCAATATCTGAGCACCCACAGCCCAGCAAGATCCTCCCATGGTCAGCTCCAAGGATCACACTAAATGCCACAAGTGGTCCTTCCCTCCAACTTCTACAGGCCAAGAAAAAAAAAATCCTAATGTGCTTTACCTGGTCCACAACATCTTGGCTGGCATCTGCAGCTTCTGGCATCACTTGGCAGCTCCATTTGCAGTGGGACAGGTCTCCTTGGCTCCTGGCTTCACAGCAAATCGGTCATCCAAAGCCCCAGCAGGTCCAGTACCTGTCCTGCAGGGCACTTTCAAACACCAACATCTGGGTCTGTGATTTGAAGCAAAGGAGAGGATGATTAGAAAAAACAACAGCTGTAAGTGGGATACAGGGAAGGGACAAACACAGCCCGTGACATGCATTTCAGCCTCAGCCCACAGGAGCCCCTGGTGCAATCACGGCAGCTACAAAGCACCACAGCGTGTTCAGAAGCAGTGGTGGGAAAGGAGCAGCTTGCTTCATTTATCCTTTGTGAAGCACTGAAGGGACAAGCTGGTCTCCTTGCCACTGCCAGGCTAGCGGGTGGTTTCCTGCAGCACACGGGCTGTGCCAAGAGGTGCTGGGGCAGCCTGAAGGCACCAGCTCTGCTGGGCGAGGAAGTTACAATGTGAACAAGCATCAAGAAAAAAAGACAAAGTGGAATGTGGCTTTACCTGCTCTGGGCAGTTGCCTTCACAGGCTTAATACAACCGTGCAACAGCCACAATTGCTGAGTTTGAACTCCAGCAAAATCCCAAAGCAATTGCTGGTTTCCTTAAGAAGAGACTACTGGATTAGTCAATATTTGACTGCATTTGTATCCGAAAGTCTTTTGCCAAAAAGACTGGGCGTTTTGTTAAAGAACAGCCATGCAGAGGCTCTCCTGAGCTGGAACCTGAGCCAGAGCTTTATGATTTTTAAATAGGCCACCTAGTGCACCCCTTAAAAGAGCCTCTGCTCTCTGCCGTGGAAGTACTGTCAGACTCTACAGCTTTTACGTGATCGAGGTCTCCATGCTGACTCCCAGCACATCACATTTTGGCCACGGGAGCAGAAGGGCAGATTTTCATTTTCCACATAGAGATCGTCCAAGCTGAACTGTAAACAAGCTCCTCAGGTTCTTCCTTTGAACCTCTTCCCATCCTTCACACATCCCAAGAACTACCATGAATCAAAGAGTCAGCAACAAAACCAGCCCCAAACATCTGCAGATTTGTCTTGGCAGAAATCTTCCCACTCATGAAAAAACAGCTTTGTAATAAGCATATGGCCTCAAAAGCAGAGGGGAAAACCCTTCAAAACACAAAGCAGGAGTGGAGCCACTCATGAAATTAGACTGGTTGATCAGAAACACTGATCGGTCTGTGCAGGGAGCACCAAAGGCCTGAAAGAATGAATCTGTCAAGTCACTGATATCATTTAAAACAGTTGGGATTTTAGAAGACAAGACAGTAGCCACATTAAAAAAACAAAAATGAGGATAAAAAATTAAAAGATAGGCACCCCAGTGGGTCCAGAAAAAGCCAGGTTTGCGTGTCAGTGGCCATCAGCACAAACATCTGAGTTTCAAGGCTCGGCAGCTCAGGACAGGCCCATCCAACACAGAGCTGTCAGCCTCACCGCAGAGCTTTTGTTTCCCTTTACCAGGTCTGTTATAGGAGCAGCTCAGGAGGGTGAAGGTTTGATTTGAGCAGACTCTGTCTGCCAAGGATGAAAACAAGGACCTGAGTACCCCATTTGCGACTTCCTCTCACACTGAAAAGTCTTCCTAGTGCACCCTGGCACCTGATCTCATTAAAAAAGAAGAGGGGAACAGATGGAAACAAAAAGCAGCTGTCAGCTGCCAACCACTGACCCCATCTGACTCCATCCCTCGCCCCACTGTGGCAGCAGCACAGCTGGCTGCTCCTGGAAGGACAACAACAAGGCCAGCAGGAGACAAGGAGGATTTCAGGTGGGCAATAAACAGCAGGAGCAGATGAAATCTTGGTAAATAAGAGCTCCTTTTGTCAGGAAGAAATTCATCTGCAATCAGGAAAGTCAACACGTGAGGACTGTGCCACGTCCAGGACCATCCTGTCCCTGCAAACAGTGAGGACTGGTGTGCTGGCTGGAACAGACACGATGTCTCAAGCCTCCCCAGCATGTCTCTGCTTCCAGGCACCAGCAAACCCAGCAGCAAAGTCCCAGTACATGAGCTGGGATCCCCGGCAGGGCCTGCAGGAATCACACTCCTATCTCACAGCCTCTAGTTCAGATATTCAAGCATTCTAGGAAGCCTCAGCAGACCCAGGTGATGTCCTGAAAGCAAGAGCATAAGAGAAGGTACGTATATCCACCATCCTTCCTTTCAAGGTGTTTGCTTCATTCCTATCGCCAGAGCATACCCCGTGGGCTCCACCACAGAGACAGCCCTGACACTTTCCTTTACAAAACCGCACAGGGACTCCCACGACAAGCAGCCACAGAGAATAGACCTTCTCCATTTCCTTAACCAACCCAGAACTTTTTCCTCTTTCCTATAGATAGACACAAAAAAAAATCCCCTCCATGCCAGAGGCAGCACATATGATGGACCAAGGGTGACACCGAAGGTCACAAATTTGCACTCATCTAATTACAGCTCTGCCAGGGACCAAGCAAGGTGTTTGATCTCACAGACACTCAACTTTCCTACCTGCCAGGCAAGTCCAGCAATACAGATTTGGGAAAAGGAAAAGTCACAAGGGCTAGCAAACAACTCACATTCAACATGGTGCTGTGAATGCTATGGAGGGGCTCATCTATCCTCTCTCTGTAATTAGCCTCTCTGAGCAGCCTAGTGTTTTTCACAACATACAGAATAAACTTTCTTAATAGAAAATGGTATCTTTTATCAGACTAACTTGACGGGAATAGAAAGTTTTACTGACAAACCGTACCTTCTCCATACCCTTACAGCATGTTGGCTAGATCAGCACTCCTTAAAATATGTGCCTAGAGCACTCCTGAAAGGCAGGGAAAAAAGCATCTCAGCTTTGCAGACAGAACTGCAATGCAGATGATATTGCACAGGAGAATTAAGGTATAAGTTTATTATGCATCAGCTTTTCTCTAGCAACTGCCTACAGGCAGGGTCCTGTCCCACAGAAGACACAAGGTGTCATACTCCCCATTTGCTGTGGGCTTCGATGCCCGGCACATCTGCAGTCAGGTTACAGCTGCCTGCCTCCCGCCTTGGCCACCCACCTAAAAACCTTGAAGAGGGAAATGGAAGGGCACCGGGCATCCAGCTGGTGCCTTCAGCCCTCAGCATTCTCTATGTCTTTAGAAAAACAGAGCAGGGCAAGCAAAATCATGTGGGAGACATCAGCCTGTCAGCCTTGCACAGCCTCTGAATCAACAGCTAGGCTTTGATGAGAAACAGGCCTTGGGAGAAAGATAAGAAGCTGCAGAGTTGTGCCAAGGTGGCAGGGAAAAACAACGGACAGCTGCAACACTGAACTGGGAAAAGTTACCGCCGCATGAACAGCGCGTGAACGAGAAGATGATTGGTCTGCGCAGCGCGTGTTAGAGTGGTCTTATGCTGCTAGGAGAAAAGGTTGATAGCTGCCTAATTGCTGATTTGCTAATTATGAAGTAAGAGCTTTAACCAGAGCATAAGTATGTACTATTGTAATAATAAAGGGTCTTTCCTTCTGCACTTCATGGAGAGTCCGTGCCTCAATTGCCACAAATGGTGCCCCGTGTGAGGAGGGCGATTAGTGTGACCTGCTTGGATCGCTCCGGTGGCAAACTCCTCAGAACTTCAGAGCTGCTGTGAGGAGCCTTTTGTAGAATTATTTCACGTGTACTGTGGTTTTTGAAGTTTGACTAAACCTTAACTGATAAAGCTTTGAAACAAGTCTTGCAGGTGCAGCTGCGAAACAAAGAAGGGGTGTTATTGGGGTCATGGGGGAGTTGGGGGGTTAGTAGGGTCCAGGGCAGGGTCTAGAGGGCTCCTGGGGGGGGGGGTTATGGGGGAGATATTGGGGTCCGGGGGGCATGGTAATGGGGTGCAAGAAGGGTCTGGAGGGGGCTAATGACGTCCTGGGGGGGGGGGGGGGGGATCTTGGGGCAGATATTGGTGTCTGGGGGGGGCTAATGGGGATTAGGGGAGCGCTGGGGGTGGGCTGGTAGGGTCCCAGGGAGCTATTTGGGGTTTTGGGGGGGGGGGGGGGGAAATGGAGAACCTGGGGGCCAATAGCTCGGGGGGGGGGCACTGATGAGGTTTGGGGGGAGTTGGGGGGGGGCTAAGGGTGTTTTGAAGGGACCTAAGGGTGGCAAATGGGGTTTGGGTGGGTTGCAGGGGGGATTTGGGGTCCCTGGGGGTCCCAGGGGTACCTGTCGTCCCCCAGCAGGAGCTGCTGCCCCCACAATGAAAACTGCTTACAAAGTAAGCGGTACTAGATAGTTAGAGAATTAAGAAGCAAGCGGCCAATTGCCTTTTAGGTAAGGGTTATAAGACTGAAGCCAACGTACAATTTTACAAACTGTAGTTTAAAGACAGATTTGCCTTTTTGGTAGAGATTCTGTTTATTATTTCCAGTCCTTGCCTCTTACAACACCCGTCAGCTCCTTAGCTTAGGCCTTAAGCCAGGACCTCGACACAACACAGCAATAAAACATGCGTATCTGTAAATGCTTATGGCTTATCCCTAGTCCCTCAGTCCAAAATGGAAATCATTTCATTTGTTCACTAGTCCCTAAAGAGCCACAGGTACATTCTTTGCCAGCACAGGACTCACTGGCTGTGCAGGGCAGCATCGACACCTGCCAGGTAGGAGCACGCGGCAAGATCTGAACGGAACTGAACTCCCATGCTCATACTGAAGGCACCCACGAACACGCCGTGCTTGCGAATTTAGGGAGTGCCGCAGCAGTCACGTTCTCTGGCACACGTTTTTTGGGAAGGACCTGGTGGCACAGGGCTGCGGAGAGCAGGGGGGCGCTGAACTCCCCAAAGAGGCTGGGGTGCCACACTGGGTTTTTTCCTGCTCGCCGTTGGCAGGCAGTGCGGGGGGCCGGGCGCTGCTGCCTGCCACGGGGCCTGCACACCCCCGTCCCCCAAGCAGAGCATTCAGCGGGGGTCTGTCGGGGGTGTCCGATCCCAGCTTCTGCCTCCCCTCCCGCTTGGAAACCCCCACGTGGTGTCCCCCCGCCGAGAGGCCACCGTGCCCAGCACCTGGAACCGACTGTGACTCTGTGACATCAGCCTCGTTGCCAAGGGCACCGTGGGCAACGTGAGCCCTGCGGCCACTCTGTCAGCTGCTGCGCTGGTGGCAGCAAGCCCTCGCTTCTTGCAGTTGGCACATGCCACTGGCAACGATGCGTCTACTCCTCCTCCTCATCCTGCTGGCCCTGCGCTGGCCTGCGCACGGCGCGTGGGAGAGCTGTGGGTAAGTGGGCCGAGGCTCTGGGAGGGAGCCTGGGCAACCTGATGGGGTTCCCTGGAGGGTGCCTGCTTGTCCCCCGTGGCCACACCACGGCTTCCCCAGCCTCACGCGCGAGCCTCGGTTCCTTGCAGCACCCGGGCTGCTGGCACAACTTGCCTGCGGGGCTAAAGCAGAAACGGGGGCGGACGCCCGCCCGCCCCACGGGGTCCCCTGGCCTCGCTGTCCATTCAGCGCCTCGTGGGGAGGGCAGACGGCTGACCTTCAGCCGCAACAGCAGCGAGCCATCGAGCAGGACGGTGATGAGTTTCTGGTTACAGGACCTGCGGGCTCCGGCCCATGGATGCTTACTACGGCGCTTACTACGGCACGTCACGCGTCGTGGGTGGCACAGGTGCCCAGCCAGGGGCCTGGCCCTGGATCGTCAGCATCCAGGATCCCTGGGAAGCAGGCACGGGGCATGTGTGCGGAGGGTCCCTCATCAGCCCACAGTGGGTCCTCACAGCAGCCCACTGCTTCCTCGAGGCCAGGTAAGGAGGGTCAGGCACGGGGATATCCCCCCAGCACTCGCAGGTGCCCCATCCGCAGCACCACGTGCTACTCCCATCCCCTTTCTTTGTGGTACGCCAAGTGCCTGGGCACTGCACAGCCTGGCTGAGAGACTGCTTGGGAGAGGGCTGGGCTCTTGCCACGGCTTCCTAGCAGCCTCCAGCTCGACACGCCTTGAGCCCAAGGCGTGCTAGGGCAGTCGCACCCTCCGTAGCACTGCTTTCCTCTCCCCCGTGTGAAGCGGACGGCAGGGAACTGCTGGACTGCTGCAGCACGTGGCTCGGCTCCCGCTGAGCCCTCTCCCCATCTGCCTTCCAGGCACATCGCCATGTGGCGCGTGGTGGTTGGGGCCAACCACTTGACTCAGCCGGGCCCGGAGACCCAAGTACGCAGTATTAAGCGGCTGCTGGTTCACCCACGCTACAGCAACATCACCAAGAGGAACGACATTGCGCTGCTGCACTTGGACCAGCCTGTGCAGTGCGGCTACTACGTACAGCTTGCCTGCGTGCCCGACGCCTCGCTGAGAGTGTCAGAGCTGGCAAACTGCTACATCAGTGGCTGGGGGGCCACGACGGCGAGATGTGAGTTCACAAAGAGCGCTCGCGTCCCGAGCGTGAGCTCGGCACACGGGGGAGGCGGGCTGGGCTTCCTGACAGCAGAGGCGAGAGCCACAGTCTGGCTGTGGGGACGTATGCCCACGGAGACATGGGCCTGGCCCAGGGCCCAAGGCGAGACAGAAGGGCAACACCAGTACAATGTCTCTCACGATGCAAAGCCAAGCCCCAGCAAAGGGGTTCACCCACACAGGGCAGGAGACCTGGCAACGAGCTGCCGCGTGTTAATTCCTTTCTGTCCTTGCAGCCGCAGGAACAACGGATGTCCTGCAGGAGGCCAAGGTCCACCTCATCGACCCCAACCTCTGCAACAGCAGCCGGTGGTACCGAGGGGCCGTCCACCCCTACAACCTGTGCGCTGGCTATCCGCAGGGCGGCATCGACACCTGCCAGGTAGGAGCCTGCGACAAGGCAGCGCCCAGCGGCACACGCAGCCCCGGCACAGCCGCCCAAACGCACCCCGGCGTGGGCTTTGCCCACCAAGTCGCCCTCCCACCCCTGGGTCCCCACCGCTGCTGGGGCTCCCCTTCCCCAGCTGCATGTCCTTGCCCAGGGCCCCACTTGTCCCAGAGGCCCACGACTCTGCCCAGAAAGCCCATCCAGCGCTCCTGGCAGCTGCGAGCTCCAGCTCCCAGGCCTGGAACATCCCTCTTCCACACAGCCAGCATCGCTGTGCAGAGATGAGCGCCAGTCCTACCCCACGGGCCCACGACCCTCTCCCAGACAAGGTCCTGGAGGCCCCAGCACCTGAGCAGAGCCTCTCCGTGCAGCGCATACAGCTCCGGCAGGTGCTGGCAGAGAGAAGGAGCCGGCCCTACTGCTGCCAGCGGCCACCCGACACCACCTTGACCCTCATTCCTCTGCTGCAGGGTGACAGCGGTGGTCCTCTCGTCTGCAAAGACAAGAGTGCTGACTACTTCTGGCTTGTTGGGGTGACCAGCTGGGGGAGAGGCTGTGCCAGAGCCAAACGGCCCGGAATCTACACCTCCACTCAGCACTTCTACGACTGGATCCTGGTACAGATGGGACTCTACTCAACAGCAAGGGCTGCTCCAACATCACAGCCATGGAGTCCTTTTATCACCACCTCAACCCCCTTGCAGAGGCCCAGCCCAACACCAGCACAGTCGGGCTGGTTTAGCTCCTGCCCCTTTCCACTCCAGAAGCTGCTGCAATTCTTTACCCGGCTGCACGAGCTCCTGCAGATCCTAAAGGGGAAGAAGGCTTGAGCAGCAGGAGGAATGGGATCCAGCGCAGGCTGCAGTGTACCACGGCCATCTCCTGCTGGGGCACTCACTGCCTGCGCACCCAAAGGCAGCCTCAGTGTCAAAGGCCTGCTCCGTCCTGCCCACGCTCCTCTGAGCGCACACAAACGCTCAAGATGACTTACTTCTTCAAATAAAGGTTCCAATTTTCACAGCTAACCACGCTGCAGTCCAATTCAGTCTCCTGTGCAAGGCAAGGACTTCCATGCCTGCCACCTGCAAAATGAGGCCGCAGGCAGCCACGTCGGCCACAAAGGCAAAGAGTCACTCCAAAGGGCTGAACCCGAGCCTGGTCCGAGAGGAGGGTGCTCAGAGCCACCACGGCACGGAGAAGACCGACACATCGGGGCCAGAAAGAGGATAGGAAAAATCCATGCCACACGCAGACAGCTCTGGGGCACGTGCGTACACAGACACTCCCGGGAGACACAGGTGGGGTACAAAGAGAAGGTGCGATGCACGCCCGGAGCGTGCACACACCCCTACTCCAAGACACACGTCTGGAACACAGAGCACAACGCGCAGTGTTCACACACACACACCCCCCGAGCGTGCACGCGCACACGCAACACACGCGCACAGGCAGCGTGTGCACACGCTGCAGCACACACGCACGCGGAATGCACCCACCCACACGCCCCGCACGCACGCACCCCGCGTGCACCCACCCCTGCGCCCACCTGCAAGCTCACAGCGTGCACCCAGCGATGTGTGCGCTCGTAGAACGCACCTCCCACGGGGGCACACGCAAACTCCTTCACAGGACATGCTGCAGACAACAGTTGAGCCTTTGCACCACCAAAATGAGGCTTTGGAAGCCAGAGCTAACACTTAGGAAAGGAAAAGGGAGGCTTCGGACGCTGTCAGTGGAGCTTTGGACCCTAAATGGCTGCGCTCTGCCCAAGAAGTGAGGGTTTAGACGCTAAAAATGAAAGTCTGGGCTCTACAAAAAGGCTCTGGGTAATAAAAGACAAGTTGGGACCCTAGAAATAAGGGTCTGCCTTCTAAAATTGAGGCTTTGGACCTTCAACGTCAGACTTTGGGCTTTCCAAATGATGCTCTGGACCCCTGAAACCAGTCTGTGGCCTTTAAAAGCTGGGGTTTGGAACATATAAATGAGGGTTTGTACCCAAAAAATGAGGCTTTGGGTTCCATGAGAGGGGTTTGGAGCATAAAAAGGAGGGTTTTGGACGCTCAAGATGGCAGCTTGGACCCTCAGAATGGCTGGCTGCATCCTAAAAATGCTGCTTTGGAGCCTGACAATGAGATATTGGAGAGTCAAAACGCGGCTTTGGACTCTAGAAAGGAGACTTTGCAAACTACAGTTGAGCCTTTGGACTGTAAAAATGAGGCTTTGGAAGCCGAAACTAAGACTTAGGAAAGGAAAATTGAGGCTTTGGACACTATCAGTGGGGCTTTGGACCCTAAACTGATGCTTTCTGCCCTAAAAGTGAGGGTTTAGATGCTGAAAGGGAACCTGTGGGCCTGAACAATGGCAGGGACTCCCTCGGGACCCTCATGTTTACCTTGACTGGCAGGGGCACAGGCACTGGCTGGGCAGGGCACCGCCAGGCTCACACCTGTAGGAGGGGTGGGGTTTGGGGTGAATTTGGGGGATTTAGGGGGCAGTACTGGTGAGGAATGCAACACTGTGGTCAGTGACCGTGGTGTGGATGGGCTGGCGGAGGCTGATGGGGCGCAGGGCCAAGTGGGCCACGTCCAGCCGCAGGTCGTACACCTGTCCCCTCTCTGCGTTCAAAGATGGCGGGGGGGGGCTGAAATTGGGGTGTCCCTCCCCTGTGATAAGAAACTAACCGCTGGTCGTTACCGTAAACGTGTATTCCTATGGTCAAAGTGTACAAATACAATACGTGCACCGTGATCTGTTGTGGCAGACAGGCAACTCGACGTCGGCCTGTTAGCTCTGCGCAGCCCCTGAGAAGCAGCAAGGCTTGGATGAGAAACAGGCCTTGGGAGAAAGATAAGGAACTGCCGAGTTGTGCCAAGGTGGCAGGGAAAAACAACGGACAGCTGCAACACTGAACTGGGAAAAGTTACCGCCGCGTGAACAGCGCGTGAACGAGAAGATGATTGGTCTGCGCAGCGCGTGTTAGAGTGGTCTTATGCTGCTAGGAGAAAAGGTTGATAGCTGCCTAATTGCTGATTTGCTAATTATGAAGTAAGAGCTTTGACCAGAGCATAAGTATGTACTATTGTAATAATAAAGGGTCTTTCCTTCTGCACTTCATGGAGAGTCCGTGCCTCAATTGCCACAATCTGTGATGTGAGTTCTAAGAGCTGGTATACTTCAGATTCTAGGGAGGTGAAATTTCTGTTCAGCCAACTTGAAAATTAAAACTATTCTCACTAGCCAAGATTTTTTTCTAAGGACAGAAAACTACTGGTTTGAAATCTGAAGGTTCTTACTCTAAATTCTACTCCTGCAAGTGAGGAAAGCAAGGAGTAATTGAACTTTCTTAAGACCGGGCTTTTTTCCTGGCAGGTTCTGTGCTTTTCCAGAGAAAGAGGGTGGGAGGGTTAAAAGTTTATTTGAAAGTTGAGACTGGTTTTACAGGATCCCAGTTATTTAGATTTCCCATTACACTGATCCATCACGTATGCATGGTTAGGTAGACTTTTTTTTTTTTTTTTTTTAAATGTTCAAATTAATCAGATCTAGTATTAAACGAATGCAGGAAAGGCTTTTGCCTTTACAGTCATTTCATCCCTGTCTCCTGATTACGCTTCCCTGTATTGCTGCCCTGTTCCAGATGGTGTATGCTTTTGGCCATTTGTTTTACGTACAGAAACTTTGTTGCTTCCATGCATTTGATATTTCTCAGCATGACACAATTCTGCTGCTGTGTTTACTCGTAACATTCTTACATGCCCATGCTTTGCGCTGTGTTTCTGTCCAGCTACAAATCCAAGCTACTATGACAGAAACTCCAAGTCAGTTTCTCAAATTTGGAAAACTTCCCTTCTGTAATTGTCAGTGAGGCTTGAAACTACTGCCATCGGCTGATAAACCAAACCCTTTCTCATGGTAACTGAGGAAGGTTGTGGGTTCTGATGTCTTTACACTTGAGTTTCATGGCTGTCTTCATCAGCAAATAATTTAAATATGGGGTAAGCAGCAGCAGGCAGAGAATTCACTCAGAATAAACCATTTCCTCTGAACCAAAAAACTAATGCAACCACAGGTTACAGCATCTTAATTTTTTAAAAGTTTTGTAAAGTGCTTGGGAAGATTATCCCTATATTGTGACTACAGAGAAAGGGAATTTGCATGCATCGGAGCAATCCGCCAAAGCAAGTTCTGGCAGAACTGGGAAGTGAAACACTGAAACCCCAAAACTGCGTTGCCCCTGAATCCCGTTGCACCGTACCTGTGGAGCAGATGGCATTCGACCTACACAGGTGCTTTGCTGTGTATCTCCCACTTTGCTGCCAGCAAGCCAAATAGAACACAGGGAAGATGCAGAATGTTTCTAGAGAAAAATGCAAGAATACATGGTTAAAAAACACAAAAGAAATAGAAAGAGAAATACTGTATGGAAGAAAGTACTAGTTAAGAAGAAGCAGTGGGAATAAATTGATGAAAGGGAACATTTGCGATGGCCTTGAAAGGCTACTCAAAGAAAATGCAACACTTTTAGCACATCCTAATCCACACTGGATTAGTGCTATGAAGGTTGACGAGTGTGGAAAGACCTGTCAAAATATTTTTTAAAATGACCAGCTAACATCATTGCAATTTTTCTTTTCAGATTTATGATGCACCAACACCTGATGGGATGGAAGGAAGCAGAGGGAGTCAGGCACTCCTCAGCAGTACCCACCAACAGGGCAAGAGGCAATGGGCACAGATTAGACACATAAAACCCCACCTGAACACAAGAAAACACTTTTTTTTACTGTGAGGGTGGGTCAAACACTGGCACAAGGCTGCACAGATAGGTTGTGGAGTCTCCATCCTTGGAGGTACTCAAAATCCAACCGGACATGGTCCTGCATAACTGCCTCGGCCTGAGCGGGGGGAGAGGGTGTGTGTGTGTGTGTGTGGACTCGATGACCTCCAGAGACCCCTCCAGAGACTCCTTTCCACCTGAACCCTTCGGGGAATTCGTTTGCAGCCTCCCACCGAAACGCCCTCGCTTCACCACGGTCCCTGGCACCCCCGCTCTGAACGTAGCACCGGACGGTACAAATCCTGTTGCCAGGTGGAAAGCCTGAACTGCTTAACGAAGCGCTTCATGGCTGTAAACTGCCACCTGAGTTACCCGCAGGAAGATCAATACTGTGACACGCCGGACAAGTATTGGCTGTGTTTTAAAAAAACACCAACCCCCCCCCCCCCTTGAAAACCCCTCAAAAAACCCAACGCACCCCCCCCAACGCCTTAAACCCCTCCCCAGAGCTTCCCCCCCCCAATACCACCCCCCAGCTCCTCCAAAAAAAATAAACAAACAGACCTTCTTTCCTATTGTTCTGTGCCAGCCAGCATTACACAAACTGTTCCTTGTATACTCTCCAATGGTGTTTCCGCGCGGCACAGCTCACATCTGCAGGGTCCAACACTGGCAACTCGCACCGCACGCAGCCTCATCCGTTTCATGAGGAAGAAAAAGGGTTTATTTCCGAGAGGAAGCGCAGTAGCACTGCCCTGCCCCGGAGCCGGCTCCAGCACCGGCCGCTCCTTAGAGCCGCGGCGAGCGCAGCGGGCCGAGCCGGCTCCCGGGCGGGGTCCTTCCCAGCCCCGGGGCGACCCGCCTGACCGCCGGCTGCTGCCCGCCTGCGCCGCCGCAGCCCGCAAGCGCGGGTCAGGCGCTGGGATAGTCACCCCTAGCGGGGTCCTTGCCGGAGCTGCCTCTTGCCCACGCCGCGCTGTGACGGTCTTCCTCTCTCTGGCGGCGGCGGTGGCGGCACGTGCAGGTACCTTGTGGCGCGGGAAGGGCCCGGCCGGGGCCGCCGGCGCCTGGGCCCGGGGGGGGGCGTTGAGCCCGGCTGCTTGTCCCAGCGGGGCGGGGGACCCGGCAGCGGGGCTGAGCAGGCGTTCAGGGTGCCGGGGGAAGAACCGGTGGGTGGTCGGAGGGGAATTGGTGCCTCCTGCTCGGGCACCGAGCTTGGTGCGTGTGGCCTCGGCAGGGGCGGGGAGGGAGGAAATGCAGCGAGAACTGTCTCAGGGACAAAAGCTAGCTCAGAACCTTCTGGGGAAGAAACTGCAACGGGCAGAACTGTTCAGATTCATCTGCTACAGAAGCTGTCAGATTTGGGAACGCTGTGCTTCTGATGCTCCTTAACCGGTGATGTTGTCTGCGTTCATCATGAACTTTGCAGCAGTCTTCTCCAAATATTTCTTAGCTACGGGTTTTACTGGGATTTTGTAGACAATTGCTTTTGGGTTTTCCGAATGCTTCTCGGTGTACGTTGAGGTGAAAGATGCGTATGGCCCGAGGAAGAGGAAAGGCTTTCATTCTCTGCATACTGATTTGCACAGAAGTAGAGATTGCTGTGTATTAATTTATGTTTAAATGATGATGGAGCAATTATATGAAATAAACGGTTGTGTAATAATTTTTCTATACGTGTAGTGTGTTTACGCTTTAGTACCATACAAAAGAAGTCTTGTGGGAGTCTGTTCCTATGTTGTGCTCCTCAAATCTGGCTTTTTTTTTTTTTTTCTGTTGAACTTGAGATTTCTGTTCAGCGGGTATTTGTGTGGTGTGCGCTTTTCCCCAGAGCAAAAGGACTTAGTCTCAATGTTACTTGTTGCCCAGAGCTAGCTCCACTGTAGGTGAAATGTCTCACCATCTCTTCTGTCTCTTGTTTTCTTTCTCACGGGCACCGTGGTGAAGAACAGTACTCAGAAGGCTCTGGTGCTCCCAGACAGCGGCTTGATGGCTTGTGCCATGTCCCTCTGGTCCCGTCTCCAGGAACGGGTGAGTGGCGTCACAACGAAATAAGGCAGCGTCCTGCTTTGGGAAGAAAGTGAGCTGGATTGGAAACCCTTGGGTGGGCCGGGAGGAGGTTGCCTTCCCGGGTCAAGGATGAGCGCTGGCATGTATTATCTGATCTGGAGTTGATGTCTGTCCCAGCTTTAGCTCTAGAATTACTCTGAGACCCGGGGAGCTCCAGTGTCCTTAGGCTGTGTCCTTGGAGCTTTTCCACGCTGTGGCATCCAGTTGCCGTCCCAAACTCTCACCCGGCGTGAGGAGAAGGGGGCACAGTTTGAGTTTTCTCCCGTTTCCGTGCTGGGGAGGCAGAGTTCTTGGCTTAGCGCTGGTGTTAGGAGGAGATTCTTTCCCGTTCCCTGCCTGCAGCTCTGGATACCCCAGTGGAACAGCGTTAGCAAGTGCTGGTGGAGGGACGTGGGGGTAACCATACCCAGCCTGCCTGGGTGAGCGTGCCTGTTCCGAATGCCCACAGCCTGTTCAGTCCCACCTGCACCTCCAGAATGCTTGAAGGTCACGTCTGCCTTGGGTCACAGTTAACAGTCGTGTTCAAATCTGCTTTTTAAGGGGAAGAGCAACGATGGTCTATTTTCTGTGGGGCTGTAAGTTCCATTTAGGGTTTGCAGTCGCCATCTCCTGGCAGGTTTAGATTTGTTTTGCGTATTCACATACTCCTTAAAATGCTGTAAATAGCCGCTGTTTTGCGCAGCAGTTCAAAATTTTCTGGCAATACTGCATGTATCTTGCAGTATTCTTAGACAGGCACATCACTGGTGGTGTGTGTGCTTTTGTTTTTGTTGTTTGTTGGTCTTTTGGTGGTTGTTTTTATCAGGAGAAGGTGATAATGAGCAGACTTCAGCTGATACTGTTGTTTTCTGGAATGTGTACCTTCACAGGTAAGCCATGTCATGAGAAAAACAGGCTCAATAGCAGCGTCCTGGCTGGGTGAGCAGGGACACCAGCAGCAGGTCTGCTGGTCAGAAGCTGTCAGACCCCGGCGGTGACACTGGACTGGCCTCCGCCAGTGGTGACGCCTGGGGCAGGTGCCCCCACCCAATGAAAACAGGGCTTCTTGGCTGCTCAGGGGGAGCAGCTGCTGATTGCCTTTGTCCTCGGGGGTTTGCGGTAGTTGGGGTGCCGGGGTTATGCAGTGCTGGGGTAACGGTTTTCCAGGGTTATCACACACTAGTTTTAGGGAGAGCCAGTGTTATTGGGTGCCAGGGTTATGGGGTTGTAGGCTTACAGTGAGCTGGGGTTATGGGGTGTTAGGGTTACGGGGTGCCAGAGTGTAGGTGGGATAGCATTAAAGTGTGCTATTTTTAGGGACAAAATCTGGGCTTTTTGGTCCTGGATTCCTGGGTTGTTTGGGGGTCTCTTGCCTTAGCTTATGTTCTGGGTGGTTTTTGGAGAGTCCTATTTTAGGTTATTTTCTTTCTAGGGTTTGGATAGGGGCCTCTAGTTTGTGTATGATGTGTTTTCTAGTTTGTTTTGGTTTGTTTTTTTTTTTTGCTCTTCTGGTGGTTTATTTTGCATTTTTTGTCTTGTAACCACCCTTTCTGGTCTAATACACTTGTCCAGGTCAGCCAGTGTCACTTCTTCTGCGGTCAACTCATTTGTGGTGAGGGTTGGACTGTTTTAAATGGGTTCATGCAGAATGACTGCTAGATGACAAACAGGCACTTCTGGGGTGTGGGAGGACTTCTGGCCCACAGATAATGACTGTCGGAAGGCTGAGTGTACTTCTGAATTTGTGTAGACTTCCAGATAGATGGTCATTTCTCCTGCCTTGGGGAAGAGGCATGGGAAGACATCAGCCACACAGGAGGACAAGGGTTTCCCCAAGGTCATGTGGCTTTTTGCTTTTGAGTAAGAAACCTACAGAGAGGTTGGTGTCGTTAAGTTTAGTGGCATTTTGTGAAGTCCGGTGTTGAGTATTGTGGGACTTGAAATATCACTGAAAAAATGGTGGAGGTTTGTCTGTGTCTTCTGGATGCTTCAGTTTTGATTGTCTGCTCATGGTGGTGACTTCAGTCTGTCCTTAGCTCCTGTCTCAAGGCACAACGTGTGCTTAGGGTGAGGTTCATCACCCATGATAGTGGGTGTGAATCTGTATTTCAAATAGACTTCTTGATCATTTTGAATCTGGGGGGGGCAAACTTCTGCTCAGACCTGTTCAGTCATCCTTGGTTTTGCCTCTTCATGTAACTGGTGAGGAGCTCGTAGGAGGAGCAGGAGAAGGGTCAGTGCTGCCGTTTCCATGTTGGTCACTCGTGCTGCAGTTATCAGGGTTATCTTCCATCTGCAGTTTCTTTGCAGAAATCTCTTTAAGTCATTTTTCTGTTTTGTGAGGTATTTTGGACTTAACAGGAGACTTTTTGTTCCTCACTAGTGCCTCGGGGATTTACCTGATGATTTTTGTTTGTTTGATTTATATTTGCTGTGTTTAATTTAAAAAGCTTTTTGTAGCTCTTTAGATTTCTGTCCTTAAAGAAAGTCTAGAATTTCTACCCAGGAGTGTCCAGAAAGGACGCTGGTACACTGCTGCCAGCTTTCAGTCTAGTGAAATGTCTGGTGGTGGTGAATGTTTAATGGTACTCTAAGTCAAATGCATCTTAATAGACAAGCTTTGCCCTCGTTGCTGCTATGCCTGGGGGATGATTCTCAGCAGGTTGTAAACAGTGTGTTCTGCTGTGCTTTACCCGTTTAAAATAGTGTATTGCCAGAAAATAGTGCCTACGCAGAGCAAGAACCACCAGCCCCTGTGCTGCCCCCCACAACCAAGGGGTTGGGGCCCCGGCAGGTGACCTTGCACTGCCTGAGGAGATGCTTCTTGTTTGCTCCCTGCCCAGCCAGGACGGTTTCAGGAGCCTCCCCGTTCCTGGGGACCCTGGCAGCACCAGCAGAGCCATCCCCCGCTGTGGCATCGACGCTGTCTCGCTGCCCGTGGAGCTGCTTGCCCCTGACTACAGCGTCCCTGAGCCCACCAATGCCATCCTGAGCCTGGAGCAGTTCACCACTGTTCAAGATGGGGCCCCAGGAGCGATGGTAGGATGTGGGGATGGACCTGCCCCCACCCCAGCCTGGCATGTCAGAAAGGAGGAGGAAAAAGCAGAAGAGCACCTGGCCAAACCACCCAGCAAGCGCAGGGCTCTGGCAGCCAGCACTGGGGTGGGAGGGTGGCAATAGACTCCAGCAGGAATGAGATGAGACTGACCCCCAGTGCAGTTGCATGGGGGTGGGGTGATTATGCATTAGAACAGATTTCATGGCATGTTTGGTCTTTTTTTTTTTTTTTTCCACTAAAAGCCATTTCTCCAGAACCGCTCCATGCCTGTGTGAGAGGAGGAGGCAGCACAGGGGGCACTGGGAAACAGCACCCAAAGGTGCAAAAGCCCCACTGAGCCCCAAATCAGGGACGGTGAGCCCCAAAGGGAACTGAGCTACCCCCAGGGTTGAGTTAGTGCCAGTGGGGCAGCAGTGGGGGGGGGGAACACTCCCCTGGCCCCTTTGACAGGGGAGCCAGGAAGGACGGGTCCCTGCAGGACTCACAGACAGAGCCCCACGCAGAAAGCAGCATGGAGCTTCTGGGACAAGGACGGACCTTGGGGGGCTGGGGGGGGACATGGACACACATGACAACAAGGGCTGCAATGCCTTTGTCTTGAGCAGTGTCTCCTCCAGCGGGGACAGAGCTCGGTGCAAAGCACTCCAAAGCCTCAAGCCAGTCATGCCGTTCCTTGGGTCCTGCTGCGCTCAGCTCCAGCACCCGGCTTTGCCTCAACGCCACAGCAATATAACTCCAAATCACCCCAATAATGTTGAGGGAGGGAGCTGGTGGCCAGTCAGGGACCCTCCTCCCCTTGTCTGGCTGCACCTTTGGCAGCCACAGGACCAGGAAAGGAGGAAAAATGGAAGGGGGGAAACCCTGCCCTGTGTCTTTCCTTTGGGAAGCAGCGTTGCTGTCCCGCCGTGCTGGTGGGAGCTTTCCGCCTCTGTGCTGCAGAAGGTACAGGGTGAGGTCCCTGTCGGAGCAGTTCCCCAGCGCTGGGGGTCAGCAGGGCTGAGCCCCTTCCTAAGGGCAGTCCTAGTGCTGGCGGATGGTGGCCTGCTCGGTGGGGTACGGCCACCTGGGGCTGGTGGGCAGCCGGGGGCAAGTCTGCCATAGTTGCCCCCCCAGAAGGCAACCTAACCATCAGCCCCTACTCTTCCTGGTTGCAGATGTGGCACCAGCTTCTGGCTGCAGCACAGGGTGCGTCTCAGCGAGCTGTGGGTGCTGTGCAGTGAGAAGGCAGCGTGCGGGTGTGCACAAGAAGATACAGTGTTGGGCCTGGACTGCTGCAGGACCCTTGTCCTTGTCTGGCCCATCAGCTTCCGTGTGGTCACTTTCTGGTGAGCGGTGGTGATGTGCACCCAGGCATTGGGCTGTCTGGGCCAGTGCTCTCCCTTAGAGCCCAGCTGGCTCCTCAGGCTCACGTCACGGGGTGAGGGGGGAAGCAGAGGCACTGCTTTGCTTGTGCAGTGTTTTGCAGCTTGGCTTATTTTCTGAGCTGGCCCTCTGGCCTCTGGAAACAGCCCTTGCACAAGCTGTGCACTGTCAGAGGAGTGAGGCAAAGCGTGGGCTGAGGGGGGGGCTGTGTGTAGACAGTCCATCCCATTTGGTCCCAGGAAGCCCCAGGTGCAGTTCTGGCAGAGCTGGGCTGTCTCTCCCCACTCTGGAGAAGCCTGGTGTCTGCGACAGTGCTCCTCAGCCCAGGGGGATCCCAAAAGCTGTAGAGTTGCAGGATCAAAAGGGGCTCCTGGAGAGATGCGGCTCGGTGATGAGCAGAGCCTCCTTGGCTTTGACCTTCTCTGTTCTCCATCTGTCCAGGGAGAGCAGAAAGACTTGCTTTTTCCTACTCCCCCTGCTCAGCCCCTGTCAGTCCCTGAGCTGCTGGGTGCAGTGGGAGCCTGTTTTTGGGAAGGCCCAAGAACAAGGGGAGAGCTGCTTTTTGGACAGGTCCTGCAGGTGTCAGAGTGGCCTGAGGTCCTGGTCCTTGCCTCCAGCCCCTCTTCCAGCTGATCAGGGGAGGACAGCCCTGCTGTCGGTGTACTCCAGCTGCTGGGACTGGAGCGCAGCTGCAGAAAGGGGCCCTCGGGGGTGGGGGGAAGCAGAGGCATCAGCCTGATGCCTTCTGCTTGTGCTAGAAAACCGCTTTGCACCTTGAGAAGCGAACCTGACCCCAGAGGTCTGGGTTTTAGCACTGCAGGGGGGGGAAGCAGCCCAACACCTAGTTGGTGGCAGCGAGGTGTGATACTGGTTCTCCTGTCTTCTGCAGCTCGCAAGAGAGGAAAGAGCTCTGGCTGGACGCCATCCTCAGGTAAGCCCCACTGCAGTAGCAAACCTCTGGTGCCAGTGTGGCAGTTGGTGGGATGCTCCAGCTGAGCTGAAAGGCAGCTCGAGAGCTGGGGGAGAGGTACCCACACTGCTGGGGCAGCTGCGGGGCAGCGCTGGCCGAGTTGCTCAGCCTTGAGTTGGTAAAGTAACACCAAGGCGATCCGGCTGTCACCACTTGCTCCTTTTGTGCCTGGAGTTCTTCTGATGTAAATGGTGCTGGGCGGGCTGGCAGGGGAGAGAGCAAAGCCGGGTTCAGTGATACAGAGGTCTTCCTTTGTCTATTCCCTGTGCAGAGGCAAAGGAGCAGAGCCCAGGAAATGCAAGTGAGCACATTGCCCTCGATTCATCTTCTCGTGAACATCTTGGGCCTCAGTGGATCTGTAAGTGTCTTTGTTGTTCCAGCTGGGTCAAGGGAGTGACTCTGCTTTCTAGCATGGACCATCAGAGGAGTTTCTCCCACTTGGCCTTTGTTCTCTTTTCTAGCCAGTGACGTTAACTGCCCAGACCATCGAGGCTTTGGTTCAGTGCCAGGCAAAAGTAAGCAGTGGCTACATTTCTCCTCCTTGGCATTGTGTATGGGTGGGAGAGGCCTTAGGAGAGGAAGGTCAGCCTTTCTGGGATGGGAAGCCATCGAGACACAGGCCTCTTTCTCCCTGGAGGAGTTGGGGTGGAAATTGCCAGTGCCGGGGTGGAGAGCACAGATGGGCAGCCTGTGTTCCCTGTGCTCCACTCTGGTGCCCTGTGCCCGGCTGTGGCTTTTCTGGACCACACGGCAGCCAAGAAGGGTGCTGAGGCAGTGCCCTGTGGGGCAGGTCCCGAGGAGCTGGGTTCAGCACAAGCTTTGGGAGCAAACACCCCCATGGGGCACAGAGCCCACGAGTCCCTCCTCGGGGTGAGGGCCCTGAACTGCAAGTCTGTGGGGTGAGGGGCGACCATCCTCATTTACCTTTGGGCGGAAGGAGTGCTACTTACATACGGAAAGTAATCTGGGATGGATTTTTTTTTTTTCCTCCTGCCTGCCCAGAGTATCCCACATCACTGTTCTCAGAGTCCAAGGCACGGAGAAGTCCACAGGAGAGCCCTGGCCGAGCAGCAAGTGCAGGAGCAGCTGGAGCCGAAAGTGCCTGAGCCTGAGGATGGCAGAGCATACACTGATGTGCAGATGGGTAGGATGCTGTAAAGGTCTTAATTTCATGTCCAACTCAAAGCCCATCGATCCAGATATGCCTGGAACAGGCAGTTGGGAGCATCACCTTGGGTGGTGGTTCTGTGGCCATTGCCCTTATAACATCCTGGAATTCACTGCTTTGAACGTTAACGAACAGGGTGAATTAGGTTGACCTTTTCCAGAGGTTAATTGACCTTTCTTCAGGTTTCAGCGCGTATCCTGGCACACAAGCCAGGGCTCCTTTCTTTGGTCTTTCCAGATGCTCATCAGATGTGGCCTGAGGTTTGTGAATGGTGCCACTGCTGGGCCCTGCTGAGCCTGCTGCCCTGCTGCCCAGCGGCACTGAGGCTCTTCTCCATTGGCATAGCATTTCACCCAGAACGAGGTGGTCTGCGGTGAAAGTTTTGTTCTCTTACCGCCTGACTAATGCAGATTGTGTTGTGTTCTCTGTAGCCCTTTGTGGTGGTTTAGGCCCTGCCGTGACCCGAGACCACGTTGCCTCTGCCCCTCCCCCACCCTCCAACCGGAGCGGGGCAGGGAGTAAAATACAAATCCCGGGGTTGAGATAAGGAGAGTTTTAATACAACAGTGCAACAATAACAAACTGAACAACAACAAGAACAATAACAGTAACAGTAACAACAATAAACAGAACAAAAGATGTCCCTATACAGCAGTGAGAGGAGCGACTGCACACACCGCGCGTTCTACCAAACTTCCCGCGCTTGGGCACCCCGGACGTGACGTCAGCATGGTATTGAATAACCCGGCTAGAGCTTCTTCCCCACTGCTGGGGAAACTTAACCCCGTCCTAGCTGAACCAGGACATAATGCTGAACCAGGACATAATCCACCTCTTTATTCTATACCATCTGCGTCATGTCCAGCTGCCATTTAGCAATTAACAATAACAAAAGATCCCAATTAACAAAAGCACAATATAATTCACGGTGTGTTTTCACCCAAAATCAAATCCCCTTGTGGTACGCATCGGACCTCTCCATTTTTCTGCATCACCCACCAGGTGCACCCAGGTCCTTGAGCAAAAGCAATCCCGTGGATGGGTTTGCCTTTGCCCGGCGCAGGACTAACCCAGACCATTTTTCCCAGCAGGTCCCTCATGCACACCACAGGGACTCTATCCCCGTCCACAACACGTGGAAGTTTTGACTGAGCCGGGCCAGCTCGATTGGCAGATCCTCTTGTGTTGACTAACCAAGTGGCCTCTGTCAGATGTGTGTCCCAGTGTTTGAAGGTTCCACCCCCCATTGCTCTCAATGTAGTTTTTAACAGTCCATTGTAGCGCTCGATCTTCCCAGAGGCTGGTGCATGGTAGGGGATGTGGTAGACCCACTCGATGCCGTGTTCTTCTGCCCAGGCATCTATGAGGTTATTTCGGAAATGAGTCCCATTGTCCGACTCAATCCTCTCTGGGGTGCTGTGTCGCCACAGGACTCGGTCTTTAAGGCCCAGGATGGTATTCCAGGCGGTGGTGTGGGACACTGGATAAGTTTCGAGCCATCCAGTGGTTGCTTCCACCATTGTGAGCACGTGGCGCTTGCCTTGGCAGGTCTGTGGCAGTGTGATGTAGTCGATCTGCCAGGCCTCTCCATATTTATATTTCATCCATCGATCTTCATTCCACTGGGGCTTCACCCGTTTGGCTTGTTTGATTGCAGCACATGTCTCACATCCGTGGATGATCTCTGCGATGGTGTCAATGGTGAGGTCCACCCCTTGATCTCGAGCCCACCTGTATGTTGCATCTCTGCCTTGGTGGCCCGAGGTCTCATGGGCCCACCGGGCTATGAACAGTTCACCTTTACGCTGCCAGTCCAAGTCCACCTGAGCCACTTTGATCTTAGCAGCCTGGTCCGCCTGCTGGTTATGTTGATGTTCATCAGTGGCCCGACTCTTGGGTATATGGGCATCCACATGGCACACCTTCACAACGAGGTTCTCCACCCGGGCTGCAATATCCTGCTGTACTTCAGCAGCCCAGACAGGTCTGCCCTTGCGTTGCCAGTTGTTCTGTTTCCATTGCTGCAGCCACATCCACAGGGCACTTGTCACCACCCACAAGTCAGTGTAGAGATAAAGCCTCGGCGACTTTTCTTGCTCAGCAATCTCCAAGGCCAATTGGATGGCTTTCATCTCTGCGAACTGGCTCGATTCACCTTGTCCCTCAACAGCTTCAGTGGTTTCTTGTGTGGGATGCCACACCGCAGCCTTCCATCGTCGATGTTTTCCCACAATGTGACAGTGTTCACTCATCAGTGAACAGGGCATATCGTTTCTCCTCCTCTGGCAGCTCGTTACATGGTGGGGCCTCCTCAGCATGTTTCACCTCTTATTCTGGTGACATCACAACATCTGTGCTCTCTGGCCAGTTTATGATCATTTCCACTAATCCTGGGGGGTTGAGGTTCCCTATTCGAGCCCGTTGTGTTATCAACGCAACCCATTTACTCCACGTGGCATCTGTTGCATGATGTGTGGAGGGAGCCTTTCCTTTGAACATCCATCCCAGCACCGGCAGTCGGGGTGCCAGGAGGAGCTGTGTCTCAGTGCCGACCACTTCTGAGGCAGCTCGAATTCCTTCATACGCTGCCAGTATCTCCTTCTCAGTCAGGGTATAGTTAGCTTCAGAGCCTTTGTATGCCTGGCTCCAAAAGCCTAGAGGTCGGCCTCAGGATTCCCCATCTGCTCTCTGCCAAAGGCTCCAGGAAGGACCATTCTCCCCGGCTGCGGTGTAGAGCACGTTCTTAATCTCCTGCCCTGCCCGGACTGGCCCGAGGGCCACTGCCTGGGTAATCTCCTGCTTAATTTGTTCAAAGGCTTGTTGTTGCTCAGGGCCCCATTTAAAATCGTTCTTCTTGCGGGTTACGTGGTAGAGAGGGCTCACAATCAGGCTGTAGTTTGGGATGTGCATCCTCCAGAACCCCACAGCGCCCAGGAAAGACTGAGTCTTCTTTTTAGTCGTTGGTGGGGCCATGGCTGTTATCTTGTTTATCACCTCCATTGGGATGTGGCGACGCCCATCTTGCCATTTTATTCCTAGGAACTGAATCTCCCTTCCAGGCCCCTTAACTTTCTGTTGCTTGATGGCAAAACCAGCCTTCAGGAGGATTTCAATTATCTTCTTTCCTTTCTCAAAGACTTCCTCAGCTGTGTCCCCCCATACAATGATATCATCAATGAACTGCAGGTGTTCCGGAGCCCACCTTTCTGCAGTGCAGTATGGACCAGTCTATGGCAAATGGTGGAGCTGTGTTTCCACCCCTGGGGCAGTCGATTCCAGGTGTACTGGATACCCCTCCAAGTGAATGCAAACTGTGGCCTGCACTCTGGTGCTATTGGAATGGAGAAAAACGCGTTAGCGATGTCAGTCGTGGCGTACCACTTGGCTGCCTTCGACTCCAGCTCATACTGGAGCTCTAGCATGTCTGGCACTGCAGCACTCATCGCTGGCGTAACTTCATTCAGGCCACGGTAGTCCACGGTTAGTCTCATTCGCCATAAGGTTTTCTCACTGGCCATATAGGGCTGTTGAAAGGTGAGTGAGTCTTGCTGATCACCCTCTGGCTTTCTAGTCGACGGATCAGCTGATGGATGGGGACCAGGGAATCTCGGTTAGTGCGGTACTGCCGCTGGTGCACCGTCTTGGTGGCAATTGGCACTCGCTGCTCTTCAACCTTAAGCAACCCCAGCACTGAGGGGTCCTCTGAGAGGCCGGGTAAGGTGGACAATTGCTCAACCTCCTCCAGGGCAGCTATACCAAAGGCCCACCGGTACCCTTTTGGGTCTTTAAAGTACCCTCTCCTGAGGTAGTCTATCCCTAGGATGCACGGGGCATCTGGGCCAGTCACAATGGGGTGCTTATGCCAGTCCTTACCAGTTAAGCTTACTTCAGCCTCTAATAGGGTCAGCTGTTGGGACCCCCCTGTCACTCCAGAGATGCAGATGGGTTCAACCCCACTGTGGCTTGATGGCATCAGGGTGCACTGTGCGCCAGTGTCTACCAAGGCCTTATATTCTTGTGGTTCTGATGTGCCAGGCCATCGGATCCACACTTTCCAGTAAATCCGATTATCCCTTTCCTCCACCTGGCTGATCTAAGAGTGACTCCTGCAAGAATGACTTCCTGGTCCCCTCAAGAGAGTCAAGCATACTGTTGGCCATTCTATTCTGTCTGGGGGATTTCCGACTGGACACTGGAGCTGCGTCTCTCTTGGAAGACTCCCCTTTCCATCATCTTGAAACAAATGCTAATTCAAGAGAAGCCTGTAATCTTTTTCATGAGACCAATGTTTACTGTTCTCGGATACTTATTTTTTTTTTACTGTCTTTGTCTTGGAGAGTATGCAGCCAGAATGCATTTCAGCCCTGTTGCCCAGTTGCTTTCTCCGGTGTGCATGAGAATCAGCATGGTTTTAACCAGATGTGAGATTCATCTGAGGAGCTTCTAATCCTGGCCCAGGTTTTTTCAGTAGAGAATACCTTTAAGAGTGTGATCTGTAATAAATGGAGTAGTGCATATAGGTCTGTGTTTAATCAGTATGTGCTGCAATTTCTAACCCCTCACTGACTCCTGTGTCTGTAGCTTTACTGAACAGTCATGGAGGTGCACTGGAACCTTTTGCAACCTTACACAGTGGAGCCTCTGGAGAAGTGAAGGGATGACCCAGGGAGCTTAAGAACCAGGAACGGTCCTAGTAAGGACTTAAGAGGACCATCTCTTCAGTGTCATCATTCACTTTGTCAGCAATTCATAGCTAATCTCACATAGTGCTGTACTAGGGGATCTTGAAAATCTAATCTTAATGGGATGCTTTATGGCAGCCCAGATGACGAGTGTGCAGTAATTATTACTGAATGTGGCAGAGCTTGACTGTTGTTGTGTATGATGCCTTGCCTGCCTCCTTTTCTCCTCTTGCTTTAAGGAAAATATTTTTTCTTTCATGCTGCTAATAAATGTCAGATAGAACAAAAACATCTTCTCCAAGACTAGCATGGCTGTGCTGTGGCTGTTCAGTTTCTTTAATGCTCAGTTGTTCTGAAACAGGTTTCAGTTGCTCTCTGCTACTAGTCTTGCTTGGGAAAGGCACATTAACTGGTCTGTTTCCCAAGAAGTTGTTTCTGTTTCTTATTTGTCTTGTGTGTGTTACGTCTTGATAAGAGGAGATTCCTTGCTTCTCCTTTTTATTGTTGGCTTTGTAGTGTATTTCCCAATATGTTAATTAGGAAGTTTTACTTTGTGATGTTCCTGAAGAGATACTGTTCATGTAAAAAAAATGCTGTGAGCAGACTGCCCCGTATAATAATACGTAATGCTCTCCACTCCTGTATATTTCTGTGTCCTTTACACTTGTTTTGTTACCTTTCTAAAGAGCTGCCAGTCAGAGAGGGACCTGGGGGTGTTGATTGACAGTGGGCTAAACATGAGCCAGCAGTGTGCCCAGGTGGCCAAGAAGGCCAATGGCATCCTGGCTTGTATCAGCAATAGCGTGGCCAGCAGGGACAGGGAAGTGATCTTACCCCTGTACTCGGCACTGGTGAGGCCACACCTCAATTGCTGTGTTCAGTTTTGGGCCCCTCACTACAAAAAGGACATTGAATTACTCGAGCATGTCCAAAGAAGGGCGATGAAGCTGGTGCAGGGTCTGGAGCACATGTCGTACGAGGAGCGGCTGAGGGAACTGGGGGTGTTTAGTCTGGAGAAGAGGAGGCCGAGGGGAGACCTCGTTGCCCTCTACAGCTACCTGAAAGGAGGTTGCAGAGAGCTGGGGATGAGCCTCTTTAACCAAGTAACAAGCAATAGAACAAGAGGTAATGGCCTCAAGTTGTGCCAGGGAAGGTTTAGACTAGATATTAGGAAGTATTTCTTTACAGAATGGGTTGTTAGGCGTTGGAATGGGCTGCCCAGGGAGGTGGTGGAGTCCCCATCCCTGGAGGTGTACAAGAGGTGGGTTGACATGGCGCTTGGGGATATGGTGTAGTTGGGAACTGTCAGTGCTAGGTTAACGGTTGGACTAGATGATCTTCGAGGTCCCTTCCAACCTAGATGATTCTGTGATTCCTATGCATATTTGTACTTCCCTTAGATTCTTTTCTGGATTATTCATTTCTTCCTACAGCAGATCCTTTTCTGATCTATTTCTGCCACTCTTATTAACATGTTATTTATTCATTCTGTTGTTTCTATTGTAACTGAGGCCATGAAGTTTTACACGGCAGTAGCTGTCATAAATGTGCTTGTGAACAGTAGTTTTCTTCGTGGTGAGGCCCCCATGATCCTCTCGCTGCATCCTTCTTTCACTGTGCCAGATAACAGATTCCAAGTTCAGACAGGTGAGTTCTTCCTGACACGAGGAGGAGGAGATGTAGCTTCATATTGATTCATGCTTCTTCACTTATGATTAAGTATGTAAGGTGAAGTCAAAACCCTGCATTCTACTGCAGTGAATCTTAATTCTTGGTTGTTTGAAATACTTCCTGGATCCATGGTTGAGAGACGATAAATTGTAGACAGTTAACCCCATAATCTCATTATCTTTTTAGGAATTTTTTTTGACACGTTGCAAAATAGGTTTGCTCTTTTTCTTTCTTCAAAAGGTGAGAAAAGAAAAAAATTTCTGTGAAACATTTACTCATACAATCACACTGCAGCTACTTTATAATGCTTAAGTCAAGTTTCAAAGTATGTTTACTTTAAATGCCACGATTTAGAATTCTCATAATGTAGAAGAATTGGTGAACAGGAGGATCGACTGCTCATGTATGATGTGATCAGGAGGATTGCTCGTGCAGTGTTCAGTTTTCCATGGCTGCTGTATGGCAGCAGTTTACGTGAAGTCTATGACAACTGATAATCTAAAGTAAAATATTACCTATGTAATAGATTTTGAGAATCAGTGGTATGATTTAAAATATTCTTCAGGCACTATTTGCATAACAGAGCCACCTGCCTGGCTGGTTGAATGCGTAATGAGGTAGTGACAGGGATTGAGTATATAGGCAGAGAGTTAATGAATGTCAAACATGGTGCTTTTGTTCAGGTATGTTTCATGTGTTGCTTCTGCTCTGTTAATAACTGTATGTTAAGACATCACTTCTTTAACTGCGCAGGTGTGATGTCTTTTTCCACTGCTTAACATGGTTATATAGATAGAAGTAGATATGTTTTCTGTTCTTGAACCTTGTGTAACATTGCTATCAGGGTCTGTAACCTAATCATAGCGTTTCTTTGGGTAAGACTATATCAGGAAATCCACAGATGAGTATGTAGTTAAGGTCTGTGTGCCTGCTCACATTCTTCTACTCCCACACTTTCTCTCCTGTGCTCTTTCTCTCCTGTGAGGACTTTAAGGTGTATGTATCTAGCTTTAAAAGATTGTTTGCTAATTAGGTGTTTTGAGAGCGTTAGACTGATACTGATGCACATTAATGGACCCAACATGTGATCTTTTAGACAAGCTAAATACTATATTTCGGTCTACAAGAAAGAGATTTGTTGCTTTTTTCCTTAAGATTTTCATTGATCTGTTGAGTACTGAGGATTTCAGTGTGGCTGATTCAGTGTTCAAGTTGTGTAAAATTAGGCGCATGTATGTAGCGAAGGTCTTTCAGTACGCGAGAGGAGACAGTGGGTATTTTGTCACTAGTATCTCTCAGTAATCTAATTACTGCTGCAGCAGGTTGTAATGAGTAGACAATTGACTGCACCAACACAAAATGTATTTCTACTGTATTTTTACCCAGTGTTTGACAATGTGTGTCTTGAATTCCATGAAAAAGTGCTAGTCCCATGGATTCTCTTACTCACTGTGTTCTCTCTCATGGCAGTACTTGTCTGTAGGAGTAATTTGTACCCTTTGCCTTCAGTGCTTCAGTTTGTCCCTCGGAATGTGGATGTTGGGTTCTGCAACTTTAGCTGGCGCATTGAGAAAGGGCTGACAACAGCATTCATGGAGGTGAGCAAACACCAGGAGTTCTACAACTTCACTGTGCAGGTAAGAAGATCAGCATGTTTTGTGTCTGTCCCTTTTTCTCCTCACCTTTGGTTGTCCCGTGTTTCATCCAGCCAGTGAAATGTTAGGTGTTCACTGGCAACCACTTGCCACCTAGATCATATAGAACTATAAGGCTTTGTTATGAAGTCAGGATTTTCTTCCCCTACAAAATAATACGGCACCACGTATCTCTCTGGTTTCAAGCTTTTTGAAAAAATGGTCCAAGATGATGATTTATATCCAAAGCATTATTCAATATAATAGGGTTTATACTTTTTCATATAAAGGCTGCCCCAACCCTTACCAAAGTCATTCCCTTCAGATTTTACTGTTACACAGTAGGGTGTGGTTAGAATGTTTTTGTTGGAAGACAACTTTCAGGTCTCACTGCCACTCAGGGGGTCTTATTAGGGAATATAGGAGTTATATGGACTCTGCCATTATGTGAGGAAACATGCTAGTTGCCTGTGAAGTCTAGAATAAGGTACTTACATCAGTAGATGATGTCTATGGCAGCTGCTGCTGGAACTTCACATATGAAGTGTATTGCATATATGCTGGGTACTGAATCACATAGGAGAGCTTAAAACTCCCTGGAAAGTCAGTAATTTAACTTAATGAGACCAACTCCCTCTTCTATCTGAATTCTTAAATTTAATCTAGCTGTGTTGTAATACCAAAATTAATAAACATTTTGTTGTGTTATTTAACTGGCACCGTAAATGCCCATCTGTGGTACCCTAAAATAGAATCATAGCAGAAAGAAGGACAAACTTTATAGTACTTAAAGTGCTGTAAAGTGCTCAGAACTGTACAAATGAATGACACAACGTGATGGGATAGACTGAAGACAGAACGCGCAAAACAGTTTCTTGGACTATTGGCTTAGCAAGCTTTTATTTTAAATACTTGCTTATTGTCTGGAAGAGCTGTGTCTACATGAACACGGTTGCTGTGTGCATTGGTGCCAAATGAAGGTTTTGAACTAGTGGTAGAGTCTGGGCATGCATGGTGCAGGAGGTTTTGACCAAGAGAACATCCACTTTCAGAATGCTTCTTTACCATGCTGTAATGGTTTAGCCCCTGCCGGGGTCTGAGACCACGCGGCCACTGCCCCTCCCCCACAAAGGGAGTGAAATACAAAGCCCCGAAACTGAGATAAGGAGAGGTTTAATACAACAGAGCAACAGCAACACAACAAACAGCAGCAATAAGAATAACAGTGATAACAATGAACAGAGCAAAGTGTATCTACCAATACAGGAGTGAGAGGAGCAGATGTATAAAACCACGTGCCCCGCGCTCCCGCGCCAGGATGTGACGTCCAGGATGTGACGTCCGCGTGGTATCTGAATAACCTGGCTAGAGCTCCCCCCCACTGCTGGGGAAACTTAACCCTATCCTGGTTAAACCAGGACACATGCTCTCTTCCTGTCTGTTCCACACAGTTCGGTACTTGTCTAAGATTTCTTTATCAGTAGTTTTATTTTGCTGACTGTCTCTCTAGGTTTTTTTCATCATTTTCTGTACTGTAGCTTTCAGATTACTCTGAATTACGATTGACGTTAAAGGATAGCTCTTAGAAGAGGAATTCATATGTAACTTTGCCTCTTCTGAGACTCAGCAGGCTGAAACAACCTGGTATAGGAACACCTCTGTTTTGATGTGAACTGCCTCCCCCTTCATATTAGGAAAAAAAAATAAAAGACTGTCAAGGAAGGAATGGAAATACCAGTGCTTTGATTTTGCTGACGATACTTCAATCTTGTCTTTTCAGATACTGAATATAACTCTGAGTAGGCCTGGGGTAGCACTTCGGCAAGGCCCCGTAAGCATTGTTTTTGCTGTCCGAGATAGATACGGTTTTCTAAACAGGTCCGAAGTCAGCGAGCAGCTAAGAAACTTGTCTGTGGTGGAATTCAGCTTCTACCTGGGGTTTCCGGTGCAGCAAATTGCTGAACGTGAGTACTTGCTGTTTGCCAAGACTGCAAAATACTACTTATAGTAATTTTTCCTCTCTACAATTTTAAAGTAATTTTGTGCATAAGTGATAATGCACCATCAAGAACCTGACTCATGTCATGAATTCTGCAGAGCAAATACATGCCTCTCTCTGCTCACATGCTGCATATCAGTGTTACAGCAACTTGTTGCTTTTGCCATCGTCCTTTCCTTCTGCACTGGGTGAGTTGTGTTTAACCTGACTTCATTTTCCCTGGTCTTAGTCTAGATTAAAAGAAAAGAAGTCACTTTGACCAATATTGCTGTGAAGTGTAATCCAAGGTGTGAGTCTGTGGATATGTCTACAGGGGCCTTGGCTGCTTCTCAGCAGGGTTTACTACCTTGGGCTTTCTGTTGAACTTAACTATGCACTTTTTCCAGACTGTTGCATCCTAAACCTAGATTAATGGGAACTGCCTGGTAGCAGAGTTTGCTTGACCCCCAGCCTTGACAATTTATGTTTGGTTAGATTTTTCAGATTACCTCAGTCTCCTAAATAAGAAAAGTTTCTAAACTCAACACATCCTTGTAAGCTAATGGATTGTTCATGACAGAAACCTCTCATGAATATTAAGCAAGATCATGAGAAAACAGTACTTGCCTTTCCTGGTGTGGTGGTTTAGTCCCTGCCGGGGTCTGAGACCACGCGGCTGCTGCCCCTCCCCCACAAAGGGAGTGAAATACAAAGCCCCGGGGCTGAGATAAGGAGAGGTTTAATACAACAGTGCAACAGCAACACAACAAACAACAACAATAACAGTAATAACAATGAACAGAGTAAGATATGTACCGATACAGCAGTGAGAGCAGAGAGATGGCATAACACACGCGTTCACTGATTCTCCCGCGCTTGGGCACCAGGAGGTGACGTCAGCATGGTATTGAATAACCCGGGTAGAGCTTCCCCCCACTGCTGGGGAAACTTAACCCTATCCTGGCTGAACCAGGACATGCTCTTACTTCATATTGATTTTGGCGATATTAATTTATACACTGGAATTAGGAAGATTTGTCTCTTCATCTAATCCTGTTTCTAGAGGGAGATTTACTTAATGTTCAGTGTAATTTGTCTAATGTGCAACTTTGTATGTAGAGTGTACCCAGATCCAGCAGAAACAGTGGGTATAATAAAAGAGAGCACTGTAGTGGAGTGCTGTAAATCCCTCTGTAATTAAAAATACTAAATTAGTCAGTGTTAGCGTAGTCAGGAGACATTGCTATCTGAAAATCAGGGATATATGGCAAGAGTTTTCAGTGCAGGACGGGGAAACTGGGTCTGTGTTCATCTGTGTGCCTGTGGTATGTGTCTAGGGGAGGGATGGTTTATAATATCTTTTGCCAGGAATACAGCTTGGGTGGCAAAGAGGAATCGTTGGGAGTTATCCCAGGGTTGTCCTTGCATGTTCACGAGGTGATGGAGGAACCAATTCTCCTGCCAACTCCCACACTGTCTCACTCTGTTTTCACCACCACCACCACCACCCCCCCCCACCCCCCCCCCCGAGTCCTGTGTGCACTTGGTGGACAGTTGCAAGGCTGGATTTTACACTTCTACAAAAATGTCTCTAAAAATACTTTATTGCTCTGAAGAAGGCTGGCACCAGTGATTGGTTGATTTATTCCCCCTCACCTCCATATGTCTGTCTGTATGTCTGTCCGTCTTGTCTTTCCCAGTGTTAACACAGATGAATCACTGCCTGAAATTTTCAGATGGGCCTTTTTTCAGGATTTGGTGAATCTCCTTGTAAATAATCAGGGGAAGGATCAGTTTATAGCAATGTAAGATTCACTACCTCTGAGTACTGTCCATCTGCCTGTCCTATATCCAGCTTATGACCAGTGCTGCCTGCAGTGCCTGACACTTCATTTGCTTTCTCTCTCCTCGGAGAGAACAGGAGGAAAGGTGGGGCTTATGCTCTAAGCAGAAGTCGCTATTTGGAATTGAGTAACAAGACTTTGTTGTGTATTAAGATTAAAAATAAATTAATCTTGTTTATCTGAACAGAACCAGGATATGAAATAAAGCTTTAGTTGCAGTTTGCATTTAAGTTTGACTTGATTCTTTTAGTGTAACATCTGGCCGCTGTGGTTTCTTCAACAGCTGGATAATATCATCCAAGAGAAAGAAAAGTGTATGTCATGGCAATGACCTACTGTTGAGGCCATCCAACAGCTTCCCCATTTTAAGACCCTTGTTTTGGTTTTTCACAATTTTACAAAACAAACTCTCTGGGCAAAAATTTTCCATCCCAGTTACCTGCCTCAGAATGTATGAATTTTTTGATGCATGTTAAATATAACAAATTTACAAAGAAACGAGGAAGCAAGCCCCCACCTTAACAACCCAATACAATTTGCATGGTATATATGTAGGAGGCACCACTTCTGCTGTCTACAAGAACATCAGCCCAAATGTGGCCAGGTTTTAAGCCTTAAAAAAAACCAGTTGCCACCACATCCTCAGCAGACAAAACAGATCTCTGAAGGATTTGGACCTAAGAGTTTCAATTAGACATTTAAAATTAGTGGAAGCTTTTCACGTTAATATCTCTGTGCCTCAGTTCCCTGCCCATGACATATGGATAATACAGTGTCTTACTTTATGAGGACATTGTGAAAATACATTCCCTTATGTTTGTGAAACATTCAGTTACTCTGATGATGCATACTGTAGGAAAGCCCATGAGTAAATTACTAATTTTGTCTGCCGAGCAGAGTGTGGCAGGTACCTAGTAAACAAGGCTTGGGGCCACACCTCGAAGAGCGCGGAGAAGATGAAATAGTGACTAGTTGCTTGCTAGGTGAGCACCGTGTGTCCCGCTGTACTGGGTGAGGCCAAGGTCCTGTAGAAAAATAGCTGTGATTATGTGATTAACAGCTCTGCCACAGTAGACAGGCAAGAAAGAGGGCTGGAGGAAGGTTGCATAGGCAGTCATAAAGCTGAGGTTCCCTAAGCCTTGTGTTCTTAATTTGCAGCTTTAAACAGTCTTGCTTTCACCTTTTTCTGTTTTCTGTGTAGTTGTCTATTATGCGGAGTGGGCATGAGGAATAATAAACAGCCGTTGCTCCTGGAAGAAGAAACAGGGTAACGCGTGGTGCCATCGTCGTCAGAGAGGAAAATTCTTGGTGAAGCCTTGAATCCAGGTATTGCATTTAGAAGCATGTGTGACCCTTGAGATAGAGGGAAGTCAGGGATGGAGAAAAAAAGCAAACCAGCCGAGGTGCCTGTTTTTCCCTTATGGCAACTGTTTGGTTTATGCTGGTTTTCTATAATAATGCTGCGTACCGTTAAGCAGCAATGCCACAAACCAACAGACTTGCAAGTTATTTCAAAGAAGAACAAGATCATCCCATTGGTTTTTGCTGTGGGTCTTGTGGGAAGGCTTTTCCTGATTTTACTCTGGTTGCTCCCTCTCCCGGGTCCTGCCCTGTGGAAATCCTAAGCAGTACATGCATGAGACTGTCATCTCTAAGCTTGGGAAAATGATCCAGCCCAGACTGACAGGCAGAATCACCCCCAAATCCCTCTGCTTTTGTTCACTTCCTTATATTTTGGTTTTCTACCTACATGTGTTTCCTCAGGTAGAAGGAAGTCGTGCTGCCCGCAGCCCGTTACTAGTTCAGAGTTGTATGTGGGCAGTAGCATGGGAGGAGGCGGCTCTGGTTGAATGTTTGAAGTAGAAATTGTGATCATGCCACCAATGAGCAAGCTACTGGATGGCTGGGATGCATGCTTCAGCAGAAGTTTGCCCCTGTCACAGTACTATCAGCTGTTTCTTCTGCAGTAACTTAGTATGGGAGTAAGGGTTACGGTTCAGCAGGGGAACACACTGAGCTGTACAAGTTGAGGAAACTTGCTCATTCTCTGCCTACATCATGAGTCAAACCAAGATGCGCATTTTCTTCAAATCCCTAAACCCTAAAGCCCGTGCACAAGAGCCTCTTCTTGATGTGGTTTTCCTAATTGATGTTTGGCTGTTTCACAGTTGCTTTTCCCCCTGGAGTTTCTCTTAAAAATGCCCTATATTTCTTTTTAATTTTGACTGTGCATGGCAAGTTTATATTTCAGAAAAGAAATTCAAGCATCATTTTTTGTAAAGCTAGGATGCCATTAGGGTACTTTGGGGAGGGAACTGCTTATTATTTGTGGTGTCCCCTGAGAAGCTGATAACTGAAGTCCTACCAATATTTCTTCTTCTTCTGCATGTGAATTTTCAGAAAGGTTTGTCAAGACAGACATTGGTCTGCCAGCACTGACTGGTTATTACAGTTGTTCAAGCATTAGGCAATTGTGTTTTAGCAAGCAACGATAGTTTCTCTCTCTCTTTTTTGTTTCGTTTTCTTTTAATAGCAAATGCCTTTCACATTCCCTGCTACTTGACTCCTCCAAAAGTAGGCATGCCTTTTAACTGGCAGCTCTCGGTATGTAACTCTGAGCTGAGATCTGTCAGCCATGTCAAAACCCTGTAGAAGAAGCTGGGGTAGCGCAGGTGGTCCTGCTTCAGCCGAGGGCCCTACGAGGGAGGAATGAGGGGACTGTCATCCCTTGGTCCTGCTTCATGCAGTGTGTGCCTGCACACAGGGGCAACCATTGGTGTGGGCATCTTTGGTCACCTCCAGGCTGCACCTACGCTTAGTGTGGATCACCACCAGTGTCCTGTCTCCCATAACCCTAGCGAGGGAAACACGGAGTTGCTCTGGAGCAGGGATTTTGGAGGAAAGGGGCTGTTACCATGGGAGGTGCTCATCTCCTCTGAAAGACGGCATTGAGCCACTCAAGCCAAGGGCTCAGACGTGGCCCGCCTAGGAGTCCACTGCGATGCATCAGTCTGTTGCCCCAACGTCTGGTTTCACACCCAAACTGCTGGGTGTTGGCTTTGTCGTGGAGTGCTGCTTTTTAAATAACCCTTACTGAGGGGTGGAAAGTGTCTAACCCGTGAAGTGCCTGCATCCTCCCTCCTGCTCTCCTCCACAGAGCTCCTGAGGTGCCACAGCTTGAAGATATCCTGGGTGGCAGAAGGGGAGGTAGCGAAGATGACGTCCCCCTCTGAAGATCTGGTATGTGTTAGGACATGGGATGCGTTACTCCATTTCTGACCTCTGAAAATGACCTCATTTTCATTTCTGACCTCATGAAAACGTACTGTCTGCCCCTTTGCCTGCCAGCCAGCCCCGTTCTGAGTTAGACAGAGCACCTAAGACAGGGTAGATGGGATCACCTTTCTTTCAAAAAAAGAATACAAGGCAGTACCAGTGCTTGTTTTAATTTATTCCTGCCCCTTGGTGTAATTATAACCTCTGGGTTTCAGTGTAAAGGTGGAAGGGGATGTGATTGAATGAACTTTTTTTTCAAATTTCATTAATACGTGACTTATATGAAAAACAACCACCCTCACACAGGAATGCAGGCAGTATTTGCAAGCTGCCTGTGGATTTATGAAGCGTTTGGAAACACGCTGTACATTATTTCCTGAGACCTGTTTCTCTACACAGCAATGGTGTTTGCTTATTCTGGGACAATGATGAGACATGAAGGTATTAAAAGCAAAATTTAAAAAAGGATAGAAAATGTTTATTTCAAAAGCTAATAAGGGCCCCATTTCTTAACAGAAACAAAATTACAAACCTTTCAGTACCTAGTTGGGACTTTGAGAGATCTGCCTAGAGAAAACTATTTATCATATACTTCTATATACTTCTTTTTAAAATTTTCCCCTCTTTTCTGTGAAGGCTATTTACACCAGAGTAATATCTTTACTTTTGGAGTTCATCTGCTTCTGCTGTTCCTTCTCCAGCTGAAGTCACAATACTCAGTCTGTGACATCATCGTTGGCGACGGTGACGACATGCTGTTACTAAGAGGAGTTTTCACTCCAGGTGGAGACCTCGGAGCAGCAGCAGCCAAACTCTGTCGAGAGCAGAGAGCATATTTGACTGTTCATATTTCGGGTCTTGAAGAAAGAAGTGAAGGAAAAATGCCAAAAAATCCAAGAGAGAAAAAGCGGAATACCTGTGCAGGTCTTCTGCGATTGCGCAAATTTGCAGGTGGGCATGGGTGTTAGAGACTTTACTTTCCACGGATTTCCTTTTCAAATCGGTTAACAGCAGACCAAATACTTAACTGGTAGAAAATTACTTACTTTTAAAAAAGGAAGAGTGGGAGAGAGGGGTTTAATTTAGATTCAAGTATGACTCGGATACCTGAACTGTGTCCACAAGTTTTATGGGGGTTTTTTGCTTTTGTTTTCTACACAAACCCCCTTGCAGAAGACAAGGGAAGATGACTAATGCCCTGATCCTGCTAACGCTTACACATGTGGTTAGCTTTCAATGCATGAGTTGTCCTGCTGAAGTCAGTTAAGACAATTCATGTGCTTAAACTCAGACACAGGCCCACGTGCCTGTAGCATGAGGGTCTAGCCAGCTGCCCTAGGGAAACAGTCAGATAATGAATTTATAGAATATTTTTGAATGCAGACACTGTCTTGACCTGGAAAAGCTGAAATCCTCCAGGAAAAGCAAGCTGGCCTTACCCCTTTCCCCTTTGCTTTTATCTGCCTGATTCATCTCTTGGGTCACAGGCTTGCAGTTACTGGTTAGAAGGTGAGGCATGTCTGCGAGTGTTTGAGGGACTGTGGCTTAAGAGGTGACACAGTGAGATCGTTAAAGAGCACGGGAAAAACAGAGTGGTAAAATGGTCTATATCCCCATTGACCATATCATAGTGATACAAGTGAAAAATATATGTACATGTAAAGTCTAGTTACTAGTGACAGGTTCACTGTTGAAACGGTATGTCCTGGTGGCCCACAAGCATGGATCGAGTAGCCATCTCATTTACTCTGAAGGCCGCCCCAAAGAGTAAAGGCAGCATGGAAACCCCTCAGATGCACTTGTAGCATTATTTCCATGCTTCAGTCTCATGGCTGCATTAAGGACTCCAGGAGGACCTTGAGCAGAAAAAGGCATTGCTGTTTCCCCAAGCTAACTTCCCTGCTGGTGTGAGAGGAGTAGCACCTCCAGCTGGCTAAGTGCACTCAGAGATGTGTTTTCCAAAAGACCCTGAGCATCCTCTGCAGCCTCATCCCTCAGTGACCGATGAGCAGCCTCTGCTACAAGTGTTTTCTCTCACTTTCAGCATCCTGGGCAACCCAGGCATCTGCTTGGTTGGGGTCCAGGTTCCCTGTGAGATGAGGCTGAGTGTTACTCCTGCTTTCCCCTGGCTCCCCGCTACAGCCATGCTGAAGCATTTCTGAAGTGTAACAGATCAGGAGGGCATATATTTTTTAGGCAAGCCTTGTAGCATAACTGTACTGGCAGCCTGAAGAGAGTGGCTGTTTACCTACATATGCGATTTGGGATGTCTTAGGATTTGTTTGTTTGTTTTTTTATCAGGGCTGCACACGCTGTGTTGCTGTTGTGGCAATCTATATGATTTATGTCTTGCACAGTCTGACAAGTTTATTGTAGCTTGCATGTGCTGAGCTGCACGCTGCGGTTGCTGCACTGCTCGTGGTTAGTACCAGGACAGCCCGTGGTGCTGGTGCTGGGTTGTGAGCAAGTGCCAGGACCCAGAGGGTGCCACGCATGGGAGGGCCACTCAAGTGAGGTCCCTGCGTTGTCTTTGGGAGGTGGAGAGGACATGAGAACACTTGCTTGGGCTTTATCTTTTAAAACTTCTCCAGGAATAGCATGTTCTTTGGAGCAGGCAGAGCAGAAAGCATGAGGGGGCAGAGAAGAAAGTGGGAGGGTCAATTCTGGGATCTATGGGTGCTGCCAGGATCCAGTTTCATATTTCTGTCTCTGCAGAGCATGAAGTAAGTTATGACTTCATTTGAACAGCTTGGAGTCTCTACCACTGAGCCTTTAAAAGACTCCACGCTCCTGGTGGAGGGCAAAATGGCAAGGAGCTGGGTGCCAGCCTCGGGCCATTCCACGCAAAATGTGGCAAGGTGTCTGCTGGGATTTTCCTGCAGAGAAGGAAGGTGGCAAGAGAGGCCCGGCCTGACACAGGAGGTTTCTTGGCAGAGCTGTGAGTGGGAGTTTTAAGAGGACTTTTCCCAGGTGAAACAGCCCGTTTCCAATCCCTCTGTGGCTTATGGCCCCTTCGTCTTTCCAAGACCCCAGGAGTGAGGATGCTCCCGAGGAACATCCCCACTGTCTCTGGGGGATGCTCAGAGGGCATTGCTGTCACAGGGATCGCCCCATTACTGCAGGCTTGTGTCTTCATAGATGTCGTGGCAAGCTACTGTTGGCCTGTGTAATCAAAAGGCTGAAGTTGCAAATCATATTACAGGCTGTAATGAGGAACTTGATCGCTGTAACAAACCATCCAACTTTTATTCACATTTATTGCTATTTCTGCTATTGCCATGGAGCAAAGATCCATTTTGAAAAAAAGAACATGCCACCAGCATGATTTGATAGTGTCCTCAGGAAATCTAGGGTTGTGTTTTTCTCACATTAACTGCGCAGGCAAATTTACAATAAAAATGACTTTGCTGCAGAAGCCTTCTTTTCCCATCACCAAGCTGTCAATCAGCCTGTAATTTCTTGGTATCAGACTATGCGGAAGAGCTGGCCAAGTTATTCTCCTTACAACGTGTGCCCCTAAAACCTCCAGTGTGAGAAAATAATTTTGGATGGAAGGAAGAAGATTTCCTACTTCCTTTTTTAGGGAAATAAAAATATTTATCCTGCAATGAGATATAAGCTTTGAGGAGGGTGGAAGCAGCAGCAGAGGAGTCCAGAGTCCTCCCTTTAGCCCCAAGACAGCCTGCTTCCTCCACCCTCTCCATTTTTGGGGTACCAGAGTGGGTCAGTGTTTGTCCCCTGTTCCTGTCCCCCTGCTGAGGCTGCCAGCAGTGTTGCAGGGACAGCAAGGGGCTATCTTGATTTTTACAGCAGCACTGAGAAAGTTGCAGCTACTGCCCTTCACATCCGTGACTTTAATTTGGGCTGCCTGCGTCTTCTGGTGTTACCTTTAGAGGAACGTGCGAGAAGAACCTCTCTCCTTGTTCTGCGTCAATTGTTTTTTCCCCTTTTTATTTTGTATGAAGAGATATTGCTCAAGCACACTGTGGAATGAAAGCCATAAAGCTATAAATTACACCTCGGCTAGGTCCACAATATGTTACCAATTACATCTGCTTTATTATTCGCGTCCAGGGGGAAAACATACATCAAACCAACCCTACTCTCCAGGCAGGTTCAGTACTGTACTAGAAGGAACACCATGACTCTTCTTAATCAGTGGAAAAACAAAACACGGTTTCGGCTCACTCACATATGATGTTTGTGTCTGGGATGACAAGTTGAGTAATACTGCTGTGGTTCTCCGAGCTTGCTGCGTGCCACATGCTACGGCATTTGTGGCAACATCATCTCCCCGTGGAAAGGAGAGAGGAAAGAAAGCACTTAGCACTGGGGAGGGGGTCTGAGGACCCAGCTGCAGGGACCTTGGAAATTGCTGCCAAGGAGGTTGGTGGGCGGGAGTTAATACGAATGGCAGCAGGCAGCACCAGAAATCACATTAAAGCCAGGGGTCACGTTTGCAAAGGAGAGCACACTGCGGTTTGCAGGGCTTCGTTGCTAGAGCGGGGTTAGTGGGGTTTTGTGTTGTGTGTTCCAGCAGGGGTGAGGGTTTCCCCACATGTCCTGATAGGGGTTTTCTTCTGCGTCTGCCCTGTCTGCATAAATTGGTCACTGTGGCAGGGGTGACGGTGGGGGTGTCACCCCTGCCACGGTGGGGGTGTTGAAGCGTACTTCTGTGTAGCTACGTACGGTGTTTTTTTGCTCGCCACAGTGCCCCTCTCCTGAGCAGTTCCTGGGCTTTGGGCTGCTGGGAATTAACTGGAAAACAGGTGTTGGGTGTGTTTAGATGTGTTTGCTTGACCATGCTACGGAGCTTTGGAAGTGTAGAATAACATTCATATTTTTCTATATGGGTGTATGCAATTATGCATGCCTGTGTGTATGTGTACATACGAGCTCCAGAAAATTTTCTGAAGAGCAACATAGACTAGGGGAGTGTGGGTTTCTTTTAGGAAAGGGAGGCGAGTGTTAGACACTCTCAGATCTCCACATGAAGAAGTCATCCATGTGCACTGCGGAGTTTGTTGTGGTTTTGTCACTGAAGCATTCATTCAGCTTTTGACTTTTTAAAGTTGAGAACAAGTCAAGGTTACGTTTGTGCTTAATAATTCAGCAATGGTGCCAGCTCAGCATATTGTCTTTTTCTTCCCTAGTCATTCTGGTTTATTAAAAAGAAACACTGACGACAGATAGAAGGGTGAAGGAGGCTGTGCCTTTCTGCTTTAACTCCCGCCATGCACTGACTCCTTCCCCAGGAATCCCCACAGATTTGTGCCGTTTGCGATACCTTTGCCCCAACGGTACCATCCATACCCTGGCCAGGGAAGAATGTCAGCAAGTCAGAACTTAGATGTCCGCTTCTCTGTGGACCATGTCTTTTCTTCTGAATAGGAGTATTTTCTGTTTCAGTGGAATATTCCTGAGAATCCTTTAATAAGTCTGTCTCAGTGATACTTTCTTTTCACTTTGGTTATGAGGTTGTGGGTTTCTTTGTTTGTTTGGTGGTTGTTTTTTTTAAAAATAAAGATGTAGAAGATCATTAACTCTTCTAGAACCAAAGAAGCTTGCAGTAAAATAGGTTTTTGTCTTTTCTTGAAAAGTATAGTTATATCAGGACCTAGTTCTACCACATGCTAACATGTATGTTGCTTCATTAACGATGCCGTTCATTCCTGGGGGATCTGCTTTCCAGTGAAGGTATTGTCACTGTGAATAAGAACAGATGAACACAGTTTTATAAATCTGGGAGAACTGAGAGCACACAGTGATGCTCACGTTGTGTAACTTCCATGTCCAGTGTCCCTGAGCACAGACCAGCATTGTGCACAATTCCCACACATAGACTTGGCAAGAAACCTGAAACATCATCTGCTGCTTCTGTCCTGGCTCCTCAACTTCGTCCATGCACCTCCATTTTGTCACGGTGTATCATCTTCTGGTCCCATCCTGGCTCTCTGCAGGCCAGAAGCTATATAGAGGTTTTATGGGAATAAACAGAGGGCTTAAGTCAGATCCACCAAACTGTTTAATGTAGGATGAGCCTGAGGATTTGAGATTTGACTTCCATAGGCAGAATACTTCTCAGTATTTGACGTGAATTCTTCCTGAGAGCTAGAAATATTCCTGGAGACAGTGGGAATAGGAGTCTCTTTAGGCAGAGGAGGTAAAAATAACATTTACATTCCTGTTATTAAAAATGAGAAGAGGGAGAGCAAGAGAGCAGGAATCTTGATTGTTGTTAGTATAGTTCAATCAGGGGTAATGATTTATTTTAGAGCATAACATTTGTGTTGAATACATATTTCTGGAAGAACTTGATTTCTGTGTGTGTGCATGTGCTGTATCTGAAGTCTGTATCCCATTTTCCCTTCCTGCCACTGAACAACCGAAAAAACCTGGGGAAGGCATCTTGACACTGTGGTTTCACTCTGATGTTGTATTGCAGGTATGGCCTCGCATGTGCAAGCTGTCTCTTCTCACACCCTTCAGTCAAGCGCCTTCTGTAGCGTGAAGAAACGGAAAGTGGAGATCATCGAAGAGCACCCACCAATGATTCAGAACAATGCCAGTGGGGCCACTGTAGCCACTGCCACCACCTCCACGGCCACCTCCAAAAACAGTGGCTCCAACAGCGAAGGAGATTACCAGCTGGTGCAACATGAGGTGCTCTGCTCCATGACCAGCACGTACGAAGTGTTAGAGTTTCTTGGCCGTGGAACCTTCGGACAAGTAGTCAAATGCTGGAAGCGTGGCACTAATGAGATCGTGGCCATCAAAATCCTAAAGAACCATCCTTTCTATGCCCAGCAAGGCCAGATTGAAGCGAGCATCCTGGCTCGTCTGAGTACAGAAAGCGCGGATGACTACAACTTTGTCCGCGCATATGAGTGCTTCCAGCACAAGAATCACACATGCTTGGTTTTTGAAATGTTGGAGCAGAGTCTCTATGATTTCCTAAACCAAAACAAATTCAGTCCCTTGCCCCTTAAGTACATTCGACCAATACTCCAGCAGGTGGCAACTACCCTAACGAAGCTGAAAAGCCTGGGACTGATTCATACAGACCTCAAACCTGACAACATCATGTTGGTAGACCCATCCCGACAGCCATATAGGGTCAAGGTCATAGACTTCAGTTCAGCTGTCCATGTGTCTGAAGCTGTGTGTTCCAGCTACCTTCAATCCAGATATTACAGGTGAGAGACTGGGCTCGTAACTTTACTAGGAAAAATATTTTATCTATGGGAATTTTCCTACATTCCTGTAAAGGAATGAGAGTCATCCCTTAATGCTAAACTGGGATGGCTCTTAGAATGGCTTGTTGGTCATGGGAAAAAATGGTATCCTAACCTCTTGGAGTTTACTTGCATTGAAAGCCATTGGAAATTTGTAAATAACCATAAAATGTTGTAAAAACAGAGTTTGCCAGTTACAATTTAGAAAGCCTTTCACCTCTGTCAGTACTTTGTTCTCTCTGGGACTGTTTCCAGAAGAGGGAACGTATCTGGATGTCCTGGTTTAGCCAGGATAGGGTTAAGTTTCCCCAGCAGTGGGGGGAGCTCTAGCCGGGTTATTCAATACCATGCTGACGTCACCTCCGGGCGCCCAAGCGCGGGAGAATCAGTGAACGCGCGGGTTGTGTGGTCGCTCTCCTCACCGCTGTATCGGTACATTCTTTGTTCTGTTAATTGTTATTACTGTTATTGCTATTGTTACTGTTCTTGTTGTTGTTCGGTTTGTTGCTGTTGCACTGTTGTATTAAACCTCTCCTTATCTCAGCCCCGGGGTTTTGTATTTCACTCTCTGGCCCATCCGGTCGGAGGGTGGAGGAGGGGCAGCGGCCGCATGGTCTCGGACCCTGGCAGGACCTAAGATACCACACTGGAGAGTCCATATTTCCTTTCCAAGTCAATGCAAGTACGTTCTTGGTTTCAGAAAGACCTTAACCTAAATAAATCCATATTTCAAGTATGTACTCATACGTGAAACCAGGTACTTTACAAGAATAAGGTTGGCCCACAGGAAAACTGTATGGATGCAGAAGATGATTTGTCAAGTAGTTTTCACGCAGGCTGTGGAGCTTGCTAGAGTCAATGGGAGGATTCTGGCTGGCTCCTGTTGGCTCTGCTCCAGGTAAGCAGGCAGCCTGGCCAGGCTGGAAACACCTTTCTCCATGTGGGAAGCTGTTGGTAGGGTTGGGTGAGTATTGTCAGTAATTTGGTGTTGGACTGAGGACCTGTCGTGTACAGTCAATTCCCACTCACAGTGCTTTTAACTCTAGGCATGTTATGTGCTGGGATGGAGTTCTGACCTCTGTGTAGGTGCGTGCGAAGCTCAACGTGTGAACCAGCTACATCCTTCTTCAGTGTGTTGAACAGTTTCAGCAAAGCAGCCTCTTTTCATAACCCCTGGAAGGTCATCTGTCTTAACTCCAAGACACAAAGTCTCTCTGTAGATGTTCTCCTCAGACCTTCTCTTTGGTACCAGTCAGCTTCATTCAGCATCCCAAGGACTGAGAAAAGCAATTCTACTTTTACCTCAGGGGTGGGAAAATATAGGGGGGGGAAAAAAGGGAATTTGTCTTTAGATGATAACTGAATTTAGAAATGTTCAGGCCATGTTTTTGTGGTTGTAATTCTGTGAAACGGGGGCAAAGGGGAAAATGTGATCTTTCCTGATGACTGATTTAATGCAAATCAGTCCTGGCAGCATCCACAGCTGCTCAGATGGGTTAAAGAAAAGCAGGATAGTTGCTCTGTTTGTAATAGGAAAGAAATCTGTCTTATACATCGGGAGGACTGGGGACAAAAAACAAGTATCAGTTGATAACAGACCCTTTTCCTACTTCATAAACATCACAGTGGCAAAGCCCACCTGAGCTGTGAGCTTGGGAAGAGTTAATTTTCACAGGAACTTTGACAGTGTAGCACTGCAGCAGCTGATTTTTATCTTCTTGTCCTTTGCTCTGAAGGAGGCCAGAAAAAAATCCCCAACCCTAGTTTATACCTCAGAAGAGACTTATTAAATGAAATATTCTACCTGATGACAGTCCCATCCTCCAGGAGAGACATGTTTCTGTGGTAAATATGCAAAAGCTTTTAGGGTTGCAATTACCTGGCAGACTAGAAGGAAAAAAAGAAAAAAGATAATACAGGCGTTTTGTTGTTATCTGTGATTCTGCATTAGCAGCCTAGGTCCCAGGCTGAAAGACAGAAGGGGCAGCCAAAATGAAATATGTGACAGAAAGCAGAAATGAAAGAGGAAAATGGTTCATTCTCAGGGACAAACAATATTTTTGTGGCAGTCTCTGGGGAGGAAAAGGCTTGATAAAATTTGCTTTTTATATTTTAAATGTTATTCCTGCCCTGTCTGAAATTGCAGCTTGTTGGATAATAAGTTCTGTCTAATTCCTCCCTTGTTTTTCGTGCCTGAATTGGTGGGAGGAGGAGAAAAGGGGCAGCAGCTCACCAGGAAAAAAAAAAAATTTAAAAAAAAAAAAAAAAATCTTGTTAGGTGGAATTACATCAGCAGGGGGCTGCTGATGAAGCTAAATTCAAGTCGTGAGGAAAATTTTTATTCTTCTTCATTTTCTGATGGGGAAAAATACAGCACAGAGTAAAGATCCATTCCACTCCAAAGAGAAAGACCTTCCATGCTAGGGAGAACACTGGGCTTTATAAAGATTTCATGTGTCTCCCATTAAATTTACACTTGTTTTGCTTACTAGAGTATAAAATACAAGGGGATGACTTCAAGAAATGGCACGTTTAAGCTGAACGTGAAGGAAAAGCTTCCTCAAGAGTAAAACCTCTCAGACTCTAAGCAGGCATGCCAAAGAAGTGACAGAAGTCCTGTGCCCCGTGCATTTAAGGAAAGACATGGCTGAGTGCTGGGGAATATAATGTAGAAGTTGGCTCTCAGCTGGAGGTTTTTTATCACGGACTTTGGAGAGCAAATTCCCAGGTTGTCCCCATATATTATTAACAACTTGCTTTTTCGTTTCCTGCTTTTTTTTTATTTGTTTGTTTAAGACTACTCTCAAGAATGTGATGGCCAAATCCTTTCAAGTGAGGAAAGCTGTGTGGGATCCTGCTCATTCTCAGAGCAATAGAAGGCCTTTCCCCTTCCTGTAAATGATAGGCCTGTTTACTTCTCCTGGAGGTGGAAGACAGAAGTGTCTTGAAACAAACTCCATGCTTGCTCTTGACCCAGATCTGCATAGCCAGCATAAGCTAAAACAGTCCCATGGCTGCTTGCAGACTTTATGTGAGCAATTTGCGGTTGCTGCCACGTAACATGCTTTGAAGACAAACAGGATCCCTGAGTCCGGTTTCTTGTGAGAGGAACGGTGAGCAGACGTGGTATTGCACTGCTGGTGCAGCCTGGGGGCCCTCGCTGGGCGCCCCAACATCAGGAACATTTCTGTCCCACCAGGGGTATTTCTGTCAGGCTAAGCCAGTGCTCTCCGGAAGGATTGTGTGGTATTGAGGTGGCAGGGTGGGACAGAAGGTATCAAAAATGGTCATCAAAATGTCTTTAGCAAAACTAGCCTCTTCCAGGCTAGATCTACCGCCATATTTGATACTGTGGAGATCTTTCTCCCTCGCTCCTGACTGTAGAGGGGCCCAGGAGAGGCAGGACACGCCAGGCTAAGGTGGGCCTTGCAGAAACCCCCCCCTTGCTGCCGAGTGTCCTGGTCTGGGAGGGCAGCACCGTCACATCCCTGTGCCTGCCCCAGGCCTCTGGCGAAGGGGATGAGACCAGCCAGAGCCTGGCGGGGTGGGGGGACAGGCACACCCTGGGCCCTGCCGCTGGCTCTGCACCGGACTTACAAAGGACGTCACAGCCGTTGTGAGAGCTTAAAGCTACTGGTGCTGAGTCCTTTACTAATGGGGAATGACCCCAGAGCAGACTGGGAACCAGGGGTAGGGTCCCGGACCCACAAGGCCCACACTGCCACAGTCATCTCCCCCGGCCTTGATGGCGGCGCAGCTCTGGCACTGTGGCGCTCGCATCGCTGCCCCGCTCCCTGACAGTGCTGGTGGGCCGTGCAGGGGCTCTCCTGCCCCATCCTGATTTCCTCGGCCGCTCCTTGTGCTGCTGCTCCAGCCAAGTCAGAGATTTTGTCAGTACTGTGGTCAGAGTTGTCATCTAAAAGGGGGAGTGCTGTGAAGAGGATCAGCCTCCTTCCTCCCACCCATCTTCGGCCTGTGCTGCAAAACTCACTGTGCTGCAAAGCGTTTCTCCTGTGGCATCCTTAGCCGGCACGTGTAGGACCTGGCTGGTGGCCGTCCAAGCATTCCCCCTTGCTTAGGACAGTGGTCCCAGCTTGCCCCCCAGTCACCGTAGTCCTTCATCTTGTCACTTATCACTTAGCTGAGTCAGCCTGATCAGTGACCCTTCATGGAGGAACATGGTGACCCAGCCATGGTCTGGAGGTGCCTGTGTGAGGAACTGAAGCTGCCAATGGAGGCAGCTCTGCCCAGCTCACAGTGCAGGAGCGGGGCTTTGCAGCTGGGAGTTTTAGCCGGGCACGCTTAGGCTAGGAATGAAACCCCATTCACAGAGCAACCGATCAAAAAGCTGCGATAGCCGCTGCATCATGGGGTATCTTCATGGGATTTTTTTTTTCCCTTTTCTTTTTTGTGCTGCAGTTTGAAAGGGAGATCGTTGAAGTAGTCTCTGTGATCTCCGTTTTGCAGGAGGTCAGAGGGATGAACAACCAGAGAGATCCCTTCTGGGTTGATAATCCGTGTCCGAACAGCTTTCCGGGAAAACCCGCATCCTGAGAAATGCAGGGCTCAGGCTGCAACAGACACCCCCTCTGTTAGAGCCCACATTCATGCACCCAGGTGGAAGAGGGGGTACTACCCTCTGGGAGGGGGGATGGTTAGGGTGGTGGGTAGAGCTGCAGTCCTCCCTTGCTGGAACCAGAGTGTGGGTAGGAGCTCTGGGACGCTTGGAGCAGGAGGGCTTTTCCTGGGGGCACTGCCACTGTGCTGCCTTGTCCTCTTGGCTTTTCTTTGCTGCTCAGCTGAAACAGCTGCTCTGTGTTGCACCCCAGGGATGACAGCGTTTCACTAATTAATGGCATAATCACCTTATGAGATTTAAGTCTTTTAGAATTCGCAAAATATTGCAGATATAAAACAATGGCTGTCACCCATGCACTAGTAACAGATAAATGTAGTTTTGGTTCCTTGTTTTCAAAAGGCTTTGGTATGTGGTGTGTCTGGCTTGGGTTGAGATGTCTGCTTTGTAGGTAAGTGGCCTTTGATGAAATGTTTGGATAACAGAGAATGAAGCCGAGTATCAGTTTGAAGAGGTGTTTTTCTTTTTCAGTCTAGTTTCAGACACTGCAAGAAAATACGCAGGCATAAAGGCCTATGCGCATGCTGTCAGCTGCCCGTATGGAGTAGATAGCGAGGCCGTGTGCAGGTGTGTTTTTTAACTGGCTGTACTCGCTTCGCTGGGTGAGTGCGGGTCCTGAGGGATGCAGGAGCCTAAAACTGGATTTGTCTTGCCACACGTGGACATTGTGCCGTGACAGGTATCAGTCCTCTAGCCGTGCTGACAGGGAGCCAAAGGAAGGTAGATTCCAGAGCAGCATCACAACCTCTTCCCCATCGTGTGGCTCAGAGTATGTGTCATTCTGGCCAAAACTGCACTTTAAATGAGGCAGTAGTAACAGCAGCAAGGATAGGCTGCGCTTATTAGTTTACTCAGTGAATTGGCATCTGTTACATCCTTGTATAACAGTGTTAGTGCATTTACATTTCAAAATCTTCTGCGATTCTGGACTTGCAAAAACATCTCTATCTCAGATTTGCCTCCTTTTGCAGCTGTGGGAGCCTCATTGCTCTGCCAGTCTGTTTCAATCCTACCTGCAACACTCACTGCTTTACTGACTCTGCCTCTCCAAGGTAAAGAGCAGAATAGCTAGATGATTTGAGGAGGAAAGTTTCTTCTGAGGACTGGAGCAAAACCACCAAGTTCATTCCTGAAGTCTAAGCTCGGTTTCACTTAGTGATCATCACACCTGGTAGGTTTGCAAAACAGGCAATGCATTGCAGAAGACTTTGTGGAGGAAAGCAGACTTCAAGCTGTACTGTTTTAAGCAGTTTTTAATTTCTTTTCCAAGGACACTTGGAGGAGTTTGGAGTTGCTTTTTTCAGAACCAAAATTCAGCATTTTTTTTTTTTTTGCAAAACCAACACCAGGATTAATTAAATCTCAGTTTCATTGTACCCAGACCACCGAGCCTTGGAAGGGAACAGACATTCAGCTGAAAGTTTTTGGCTTTGTCCCATCTCAGCGATAGTCAAGCCAGGTTGGTTTTTGGTTTTACAAAACTCAAGCAAAGACAGCTCTTTGCCAAGTTCCTTTGTGCATAAATCACCTCAGAGCAGGGATGGTAAACCAGCACTGTGCCCATGGTGCATCCAACAGAAGATACGCACTGTATATTCCAAAATAACTCCCTTTCTGGGATGTAATTTAAAACAGAAAAGCCTATATTTCAGCCTAAACAATCTCTCCAGACCAGAGTCTCCCTAGGGTTTTCTCTGCTGAAACCTTCTTACTGTTTCCCTAGGTGTGTTTTATTTTGCTCTGAGCAGACATGCCAGCTCCTGCTTTGTCTTGTCAAAGTTAGTGATCTGCCCCTTTCCCTGTGATGCTGCAGCATCTCCCTGCCTAGCTCCAGCACATGATGCTGGCCTCGCTCCGAGAGGAGCCTGCGTTCCTCTGCAGAGTCGGAAAGGCCATCGCAGGAGAGCTTTGTTTATTTATTAACAAAGTGTATAAAATATGACCAGTTATGTGCCTCTGGGCCCAAGAATATTTGTAAGAAAGGGCTGTTCACAAGGAACCTCACAAGGAGGCTTTTCCCAGCAAAGAGAAGACATCAATAGCCTGAGGAGGGAGAGAAGTCTCGTGCTGCTTCCTTTTGGCTCATCCATGTCTGAGTGGTGGAAAATCAAATATCTCAACTGAATGCTGAGCCAGTCCCTTCTGTGCCCTTTCCCCTCTCTGAAGACAGCTCCTATATGGCAAAGACGGAGGACTGACACTAATTATTCCTTCTGCAGATCTCAGTTTTATCTTGGTGGCTGGAAAGGAAGGTGTCCACAGGCAGGGCTCAATCCATTACGGGTGTTGTAGATCAGAGTCAAGTACATGAAAGGCAGCCAGAGGCAGGTACCAGGGTCGGGAGTGCTGGTTTTCCATCAACTGGTGCCACCCCACAGGTGAGGGGCTCTGGTCCTCACCAGTCGGCTGGAGTTGCAAGACCTCTGCCATAGTCCAACGAGGTAAAACACCACAGGGAACTGCTTGGCAGAGTCCCAATAAGCACAGATTAACAACAACAACAAATGAAATAAAAAGATTTTTAGCTGCTACACTCACCATTAATTGTTGGAACAACCAGAGACCCTAAGAGCACCCCAAAATCTGGGCTTTGGGCCACCTGTTAACCATACCCTGTCACATTGCTTTTCCCTTGTTCATCACTGTTAGAGATACTTGCCTGAAAAAGTGCGTTTGTTTCTTTGGAGTTGCTAATTTCCAGTGGTTTCTCTTCCCTGCCTGAAGTTACAGTCTCCCTCTAGATGTGGAAAGGGGATAGGATTGCCAGTGCCACCAATGCAAGCAGCAGGATGATGGCCTCAGGTGAGGGGGTGACACCGGGAGCAGGTGAATGGCTGAAGAAAGATCCCTCTTTTAGGAAGATGTCAGTTGTGCAAAAGAGTGAGCAAAACACAGGGAAAAGAAGGTAAATGCAAGTTTGCTTCTTAAAAAAAGCATTTTTCCAAGGCAGCTTTTAAGCATGTGAGTGATCCCCAGAGAAGGAAGGGCAGCCCTCGGGATGCGGGCAGCCCCATTCACCCTCAGCGGTGCTGCCCGCGGCCTGGGCCAGTGCTGTGCGGGCAGGGAGCCGGAGCCGGAGCGGAGCCACAGTGGCACAGCTGCTGCCCAGGGCTCAGTGGTCAACCACCAGCTCTGGCACAGGTGTCCTGCCCACGCTGGGGCAGCTCACCTCACCCTTCTCCACATCAGCTCCAGAGAGACATGATTTTGGAGAACAGTGCTCCTCTTCCCCTCCACCCCCTCTACTCCATAACCTTCCCGTTTAAGCTCACCTTCCCTCCATGCAGTCCCACGCCTGGCGCTGACCTCCCCGAAAGCAACACCTTCTGGTTTGGAAACAAATACGCTTCAAACGCAGCTGAACTGGAGTTTCTGCCAGCTTTCAAGAGGTCTTGCAGAGAGGAGGCAGTGTGCAGATACACTCGTTACCAGTTTGCGTACTACCACCTGAAGTCATCTGGGAACTCCTGACATAAGCATCCATGAACATTTTTCTTTTAAACCCAGCACTGAATCCTAAACTAATCCCTGCCTTGTCTACACTTGCTGCCAGAGGCATTTCAGTTACCCTGGGAGGACCAGTGAGAGGCTCGAAGGTCCTGGTCTCCCCACTTGCAGGTTGGCCACAGGTGTTCTTGGGTTTAGGGGTTTTTTGGTGGTTTGTTTTTTTCTTTTCCTGCTACTGTTTCTCTCACATGGTCACCAAAACAAGCCTGTCACAGGATTTCCTGCTGTCTGTTTTTCTTCTCTCAAGCTTTATGAGCACAGTAAGGCCCTTTAAGAATGCAGCCTGGTGAAATGATGTGAAAAATCAAGGTCACTCTGGTATTTACTGTACCAGGGCAGGTCTGAAATAGCTACAAATGGCTAGCTTGTTTTACTTAGAAAGAGCTATTTACCTAAGAAATCAAAACCCTCCTATTGCAGCTATTGCTGTAGCACTTCAGACTCCGTCTCTGTAGTACATAAAAGACATACTGTCTTTTGGTAAAGATACCTGTGCTCAGACCAGGGGCTGGGAAATAACTTAGCTCAGTACGGTGACAAGCAGTTGCTCCTGCAGCCGTACTTGTGAGCGATGGTACAATTAGTAGAACTAGAACAAGGGCCACCTGCAATCGGGGTCCACTGTTTGCATGTATATGAAAGACATACAGTTCAGTTTCTGCTTCTAGTTGCTTACTTCTGTGGTTTTGTGTTTGCTCTCCTTTCTCTCCTCCCACTCAAGTTGCTTCCTCGCCAAGTGCAAAGGAAACGGAGTGGGGAAAGGGTGCTCTTTTTTTCAGCTCCGATGACAGAACAGCAGCAGCTGCTCATAGGAACAGCAGTGTGGTGACCCACAGACGTTACTCCAGCAATAGGTGGCCAGTGAAGGAGAGTGCGCTGCAGTCACAGACTGGACTGTTACTATCCACATCTTTCTCTGCTTATTTCAATGCATGTTTGGGTCAGGGCAGTAGCTGGCTAAGGGCAGTAGTGGCTGCTGAGAAGCAAAACGATGTGAGGGGCTGTTGGCGTGAGATCAGTGCTCCAAGTGTGAAAATAAGAGTTCCGAGTAGTGAGATTCATCATCCGTACTTCTGAATATGAAAAAGCAGCATTAGCAACACAGTTTGCACAGGATTTCAGGAATGTTTTGCTCAAGTACCATATATTTAAATCCTATCAGATTTTTGCCTCCCCCTGCACGTTTGTTCACTGCAGGCAAGAGATTTAAGTGTAACATGGAGGAAGCTTACTGCAGACATCTGTGCATTCATTAGGTTCACAAATTTTAGGCCCCAGCACAGTGGGACTGAAAAGCTGTATTACACTGAAGAGCATTTTCTGATTGGAAAGGGTTTCTGCTCTGCTGCTTATTGGCAATGAGGTTAGAAAAGTGACTGACGTTGGCTTATGAGCAAATGAATCATCACTAGAAGAGAGAAATTACCTAAAGATGCTACGATTAGTAAGGGGTTATTCATTCCCCACCTTCAGACCCCTGAATGCTGTGATTTCAGTCCCTGAAGTTTCTATCTTAACTTGTCAAGCCACTTGCTGCCATGGTACTTCAGATTAGCCTAAGCTAATGTAAAAGCACCTAATTCCCGGGTGGGGTCTCAGTAGCTGCGTCCTTCTCCAGGTCACGCTGGGGAAAAAGAGCAACTCTCAGGCAGTTAAGAGTGGTTGTCTTGCTTGAAAAACACTAATCTTGTGGCCTAACTTAAGGTGAGTTAGAGCCACAGCTGTTACTTGTTTAAGGAGGAAGGTCAAGGAAATGTCCTTTGCCTTATAGGCCAGGTCATACAATGGTTATTCTGTGGTGCTTTACAAGGAAAAAAAAAAAAAAAAAAGGCAGAAGAGAGGCATGCGTATATATACTGTGAGAAATTTTTAGTTCTAAGAGGAATAAATAGAAGGGAAGTGGTTCTAGGAACTGAGAGAGGGGAAGAGCAGAGGAGAAATCCTCTTATAGGTGATGGCTACCTGTTCCCTGTATAAGAAAAGATGTGGGAGGAAAGAAGATGAGATTTCACTCTTCTTGCTATCTGGAAACTTCAAAACCAGAGACAGGTGATTTCCAATCAGGACGGTGTGCTTCTGAGATGGGCTGGAAAGTAATCTGTGAGTCCCTGAGTGGCAGCTTAACCTCTGTCTTCTACTTACTGAAGGACAGAAGTAATCGCAGCCGTTGTTTTACTTGCACAGACATGACTTATTTTGCGTTGACAGGTTTTGCCCTTATCTTGCTGTGACTGTGTGGGATCAGTGCTTGGGTGCATGTTCACGTTCTGTCTCCTCCGTCCTTGCACCTCCTGGTTTGCGTTAGCCAGGGATAGCAGACGTCTACCTGCTACCAGACCTACTGTTTGTCTCCAAAGGCTCCTGCTTAGGGGCGGAGGCAGGGTAGATGTGTGGGATTTGACCTGAATCTAACTGAAGTGACTCTGAATCAAAAAAACGTATGGTTCAAAGAGTTGGGTTAACTGTCATTATTTTTCTGTTTGCCAACCACTGCCATTCCTAGCTGGTTTGAAGTAGAAGTTCTCAAGTGCGAGCGCAGTACCCCAGGCCTGATGAGACATGAAAAGTGCCAAAAGCTTTGTAGTGTTATCACTGAACTTCTGCTTTTCTGGGAGGCTTGGGACAGTTTTCCAATAACTCTGGTGACTTGCACAGCTCCTGAGCCCAGGAAGTTCACCAGCTGAAGCCTTTAGAGGAGGAGAATTGTCTGCTCCACCAGCTGACGCTTGTGCTCATGTAGAGGCAGACAAGGAAAAGTTAGCAATGTTTCAGTTAATTTGACAACAGGAGGAGCAATACTATAATGAGTTGTGTTTTAACTGCTGATCATACAATTAGATCGCTTGTGGTAATACTGCTGAGCAACACTGTTTTCTCCCCGTACTCTCCAGTCTAGCTGTAGGTGGCTGTTGCCGTTTACCTTATGCTGTTCTCCTCAGATGCTGTGTTTTCTGAAGCGGGGCTGTGTTTACAGCACAAAGATTTTTTTGTGGCTGAGGCCCTTAAACAAAAGGGTAATAGAGAGTAAGTATAATGGTACACGTGACCATGAGGGCTAGCACGCACGTTAATGTGACAGCTGGTGTACAGAAGGGAAGCTGATGGCCTTTTTCAGATCCACCATGGTAAGAATTCACGTTTCAACTAGTTGCTTCCCTGCAGAGCTGTGCACTCAAAAGAAAGTCCAGGGTGGTGGGGTGGAAGGAGTATCTGATGGCTTAAAAAAGTTTCAGTTGATTTTGTCTGAGAGTGTTTTACTTGCCAGTGGGAGACTGCAAACAGAGAATAATCATCCAGGAGGAAAATGGAGTATTTCTTTGACGCTCACAACAATATTAAGAGGGAGAGATGAAATCTAAAAGATAAACAGGTTCAGCTGAGGCTAGCTGAATTTGCTGGTTACTATGCTAAAAAGTTAATAATGAAACACTGCCATTTGATTTCAGCAGATAAAAGGAAGTAATGGTGGAGGCCTGTATCAAAAATAAAAGCTTACCTAAGCAATCTCATCCCTGTAGTTGTCAAAAATACAGCTCCTGCTGTTGTTAGCCACTTAAATTAGTGGACTGGATACTGGAGGGCTGCATGAGCACAAGCAAAAGCAGAAAATAGCCATGTTGTTGTTTCTGGAAATGCTTTTCTGGAGGCTCATTTGTTAACCTATTTCCTCTTGGCAGGTGCATGAGGGACCAGGGAAGGGAAAGGTACCACGGGCTGCATTTTACTTAGCAATGCCAATATGCATACAGAGATGTGGTGGCTGCAAACGTATTCCTTTGTAAGTGAGGTCAAAATATAGCTTGATGTGTAAGATATATAATGAGCGAGAGAAAGAAAGGCATGTTAACTGGGTTGAAAGATAACATTCTGTCTTTTGAATAGGTTCTTGTTATTGTCACCGATGTCAGTTTCAGCAAAAAAAATACTGAAATATTGAAATTATTCATTTTTCTCTATTGTTTAGCACTTGTTCTCAGCTTTGTTATGGCCACAAAGAGATGATAAAACTGGATTGGCACAAAGTTGACTTTCCCGTATCATTTAGAGTTACGTTTTCAGCCCTTAGCACTTTGATAGGGTCTGTTTGTCGTTTTCAAAATAGCAATAAAAGAGGAGAGAACGTAAGAAAACACAATTCTCTTTTTTTTTTTTTTAATGAAATTGTCAGTGCTAGTCTGAACTTTACCTCTGATCTGTATGAAGTCTCTGAACTGTGCAGTGGGAAGAAAGCAGATACAAAAGAGAGATAAAATATCCATGTGCCTGGCTACTTTAGAAGGTAATAAAAAGCCCCCAAAGTCTTGCTTGTTTTTAATCTGTATATTTATGTCTACATAAATCCTTTGGGAATAAACTTTAAACATTTACGTTGGATTTAGAGAATTACCTTCCAGCATCAGTACCTATGATCTAGCAAAAGAAACTAAGCTTAAGCTTGTGTGAATGGCTCTCTTGGCTTCCAGAGGTATGGGTAACATTAAAGCATGTGTTGAATTGCTACACTAAAATGAGGAATGGTGGTAATGTGTATGAAGTGTTGCAGTGTATTTGCTTTTCCTGGGTGGTTATTGGAGGAATTGGACATGCATGGGGAGGTAGCTCACATCTTAGAAAAAGACTCAATCCGCAGCTGAGTGTCAAGGCACAGTTGACCGCACCCCCACTTTGGGGTGAAGTGTCCTGTTATGTGAATCTTGAATGAGCTCAAGCCTTCAGCCTCCTCATTAGGGAGAGGTGAAGAATTGCCAGCCGCTTCTCCCTGGCAGCTTAAGAAGCACAGCAGTGTCTGTCCCACCTGCAAGTTGTCAGGGCATTTTCCTAGCACCCTGATGCCCTTTGCAGGCTCTGAAGGGCAGCCAAAGTAGAAGTTGGAGAGACAAGAAGCAGGAGCAAACCCAGAGCATGAGGTGTTGGCTCAGATAAAAGATGAGAATGGCAAAGGCCAGAGTTGCTCTAGACAGCCGATACAGCCACATGGACTACTACTCTCAGCCCGATTCTGCAGTGTGTTCTTATGTGGGATTTGAAGAGACTCCTTTCCAGTTCAAGGTCTGTGCTTTTGAGCAACCCTTCAGCTCTAGCTCCTAAACACATGCGCAGCTTTTACCTTAGCCTGGGGCTGCAGGATATGATTATTGCCCACCAAATGGCATTTTAAGTCATGTAAGAATTCTGTGTGCAGAATACAACTGTAACTTTTGTAAGGGGACTGTCACAGCAGCCCAGTGGCAGGGCAGAAAGAAGGGGATGCTGCTTGGTTTTCTGCAGAAAATGCCCCTGACATTCTGTATCGCTCAGATCAAATTGCATTGTGAGTGAAGGTTGGGGGAGTGGGGATGGTTGCAAACTTTGACTTAAGTTTTCAGAGCCATTGGCACGCTCAAGTAGCTTGCAAAATAGCTGCTTCCATTGTATTTCCCTGATGCTTTTGCCTTCTGAGAGATCCAAATTGCTGTGCGTATCCCTTCCACACCAGGAACAGTGCATTTGCTTGATACCGCGTTGCTTTGCTTAGCTTTTAGGTTATGCTTGGAGCTGTGCCACACTATAGTATTTGCTGCCGTCGTGGTTTTCATCAGTGGTGTGGCCGGGCACTGGGGTACATTTCTTCACGATGCTTTGAAACAGCTGCCATGCTCTCATTGTACATACCCATGTGCACACACATGGACCTCTCTGGTGAGCCAGGGTTTCGGCGCGCTGGCTGGTGCCGTGGCAGGAGGGCTAGCAAGTAGCTGGCCGTGGCAGCAGCCCCCGCGGCAGCCAGAGGGGAAAGAGGACTGAGGCACTGCAGGAAGCATAGTGTGGTAGAAAGGGCAGGAGGCTGCTGTGGCTACAGTCTGAGCTTGCTTTCCTCAAAGCTGGCACAAGATTTTCCAATGAGGCCTCAACTGACCAAGAGCTTAAAGGCTTTCTTATCTGCAGAGTGTGACACAGGCCGGTGGCAGCCCATAATTAATAATGATACTAACCCTCCTTATGCAACCAGGGGACGTCTGACAGCGTTAGTAGGTAGTTGCTCAACAACAAGGCATGTTACAACTAACCAGCTGGGACCAATTATGAAAGCCTCACTAATGCTAGCAAGCACTTGCCTGTTCACATCGTTGGACTGAAGTCGAAGAGATGAGTGACTGCTGCGCAGTGCGCGGGCAGGCTGGCGATCAGGTGGTGCACGGTGTTGAGCTGAAGCACAGCCACTGCGTGGAGCGTGGGGTCTCTGCGCTCTGGGGTGCCTTTGCTGGGCACCGATGAGCCGCAGTGCCCTACATTGGCACCGTGTCTAGCTCGTGTTCCCAGATGCGGGGTGAGGAAGTACCCCCAGGGCTGCAGCACCATCTCCCTCCCCACCGCCTCGCTGCTGAGGCAACACCGATATGTGCCCAGTACCCACTTAGCTGCTCACTATGGTTAGAATAGGAGGGGGAGCGGGGGCTCCTAGTTATGGCTTCCTCATGAATTTTTCGTCACTACATGAAGATTTCAAGAGTGTGTGAATAAAGCATAAAATGAAGCGAAAGACTAAGTGGCACTGCACAAAAGGAGAAAAAAACCCAAAACATTGAATCGTTGTCCAAAAGGTGCAGCCATTAGAGAATAATAATAGTTTTTGTGTGCAGTGCAGCTGGGGCCACAGTTGCAGAAGGAGGGTCCTCGGTGACCTGTGCGATGGCTCTGTTTGTTTAATGTGCTAAAACAAAGAACTGAAAAGCAGACAGGGCCCTCGCAGATACTCACAGGGCTTCTCTCTCGGTTCCTGTGCCTGTGCCCTCTCTCGCTGCGTGCGTGTGTGTCTTCATGCTCCAAATGCAACTAATCACAGCTACATGCTCTTGGATGCCTTCCGTTGTGCATCCCTTGTCTCTGCGCCTGGGCACTCCCTTGTTGAATTGCTATTTTTGTAATTTAGAAACTACGACAAATAACGTAAAGTCAAACGGTTACTATTTCATTGTCTGTTTTTGTAATTCTCTGCTCTTCAGAACGAGCTTGGGGTAATGACATTATTCCCACCCCTCCACCCTGACCTCAGTCTTTTTTTATCCATTTAGCAAATACTGCAGCTTGCTCAGTTTTTAATGGGTGGGAATCAATGTGGCTTTTTAAAATTGGATTCTCTCTGCCTGCACAAAATCAATGGTGTTATTGAGCATGTGCAGGGCTGTGTGAACGGGAGCGAGCCAGCAGGGTTTGCCGCCTCAGCGAGGCAGGGGCAAAGCCTGTAACTCACACGGAGAGGATCACTCTTTATTTCTCTGTCATTTTGGTAAGGGCTGACGAGCAGCTTGGTACTGTTTAGAAAGTAGGGCCTAGGGAGCACTTTTCATCAGGTTAATAAGATTTTTAAGGTGGTCAGCGTGAGGCTGTAAAAATGGACTAAAAGCAGACCCATTTGAGTGCCAGTAGGAGGTCTGAAGATCCCAGTAAAATGAGGTTTTATCTGAACCATGCTTTAGTTCGGTACGACTTTACAATTGGGTTTGCCCCATCTTGCGGGGCACTCCCACTGTGGCCTTTGCTCTCAGAAGTGAGTTTCAGAGGGAGCTATAGCAGCAGGGATGCGGTTTTGCTTCATTCAGCCTAAACATTTGTATGCAAACAAATGGGATGGGGAATTTATCTATCCGTGTTTATCTTCTGTGGCGAATGAGTTTACTAACACTGAGCTGTCGTGGGAAACTTGACTGGCAGAATTGGTCATGGCCTTGGGAGATGGAGGCAAGGGCAGATGGATGGTATTGGGGTTTTTTGACTACTTTTTCAGGGATGATTTTCAGTTTTAACATTAGCAGGATTTTATTGCATGGTGTGGGAGGAATGGACTCTTCTATCAGGTTCTCTTCGAGACATCGACGTCATCCGTAAGCCCCAGTTCACGAGGCTGTGGTAGATTGTTTGCGGAACTGTATGAAATGGTAACATAGAAGATATTTTCAATTAAAACTTAGCTGTGGAGGGTGTATCATGATCCATGAAAGACCTTGTGTCCACTTCAAGAGCCTACTGCTGCTGCAGGCTGCATTGGCGGGACAAACAGCGTGCACAAAAAGGAAGTTCAAAATTCATTCCTTTTCGAGTCTTGGCCTCTCTGTGCAAAGTACCCCAAACAGTGTGTATATTTGTCTTCCAGGAGTTGGAGCAATACTACCAACTCTGTTGACACCAGCAGTCTTCCAGCTGCAGCCAGTTTCAGACACCACTGATACGGGTTGGGTTCACACTGATGACTTTAGTTGTATGTGAAAGACTCCAGAACCTTTTATCAACCTGCAGGGCCATTCAGTCATCTCACATAAACGCACATGCCAATGCTTGTTTTGAACACTGCTTTGTTAGGAGCACAGCGAGCTCAGTGTTTTGAGTGAGAGCAGAAATTTCGGGCCACGTGACAGAACGGGTTTTCTAATGCTCCTGTCAGCTGAGGAGCTCTGGGTCCTGAGAAGGAAGGGGTGGCAAGAAGGGACCTTTCCCCAGTGACTGCACCACCCGAAGATGTGTTTCTTTGGTGCCCTATGTTTTCATGACTAAACAGGAGCTCAATTTAAAACGCTGTCAGCTCTGAGGATGGAGTACTGATGAGTGGAAAGGAAGACCTGTGTTTCTAGTGGGTCCATATTTCCGTAGCCAAGAGGAAGACTTGAGCTGGCGTTTGGTTCCTGACAGTGACTTCTGCTGGGGTGCCAACCCTTGGGGTTTGTTGCGTGACTTTTCCGAGTTTTCTTTTCCTGACCCACTTTAGATTTCTTGATTTCTAATTGCTGAAAATCACCATCACCCCTTGATTTCACTTGTAAATGGAGTGGGCTCATTTCTAACAAACAAAATTAACCTTCTCCTGCTGTCCCCGGTTTGAATGAGGATTTTTTTATGGCCATCCTTTAATTGCGTGATCGTGACTGACCTGAGACAGTTTCAGTATACTGCATTCAGTATAGCTCATCCATGCATACATTCTGAAGTATGTGGAGGAGTTATAAATGATGCAGGAATTGTTTCTCAGCACAGGGCTTGGTACATGTATGTATGTGCTAGTGGACACCCTTTTTCATTGTGCAGAGTTTTATCCATGCAGGAAGCTTGTGATCATCAAATATCCTTTAAAAGAAGCTAAAAATGTGTCTTTATTGGCTTCTTTTCTTTCCACAGACAACAAAGGTCCTACTTATTTTCAAATGTTGGCAGCAGTGGAGTTTTCTGCAACTTGCAAATCAGTGCAAGAAGCTTCCCTGGGCTGAAATGTGTTCAGCAAAGGGTCCAGTCAAGCCCCAATTCATTAAGCACCTAATTTCCATGTGCAATGTAATTTTTAATCAAAACAGTGTTCCTTTCATGTGTGCTGATTAGAGCTCTACAAAAAAAATTGGTGTACTGTAGCATGTGCCAGGACATGCTTTTTCCTCTTGCTTTGTGAAGTCCCCAGGACAGGCAGGTCACTTGTTTGTGGAGAGGCCTCTGTTAACTGTGAAGGCAGGAAACTTCTGATGCTGCTTTGATCCAGCCCTTCTCTCCACTCCAGTGTCAGCAGTGTGCTCTGCTGGGAGGGCTGGACCTTCGCAGTGTTCGGTGGGACATGGGCAGACACTTCCAAATGTCCAAGCAGGAGTTCTGCTCCCTCCCAGGGGCTCCTGCTGTCCCTGCTTCCCCTGCATGCTGCCACGGGAATGGGTGAAAATCGTGGGTCAAACTGTGGTAAAAAAATAACAACAGGTTCTTCTTTATTTTGGGTTGGGATTTTTTTAGATTGTAGGGTTGATACCATAAAGATTTGGGTTGGAGCCTTGATGATTAGAAACTTAATTAAAACAGAAAGCTAACGTTCTTGGATTTGGGCGTCTCCTCCGCACCCCATCCAAGGATCCTCCTGGAGAGCCAAAGCAAGGCTTTTACCTTGTTCTCCCTCAGCAAGGCTAATCCCGAAACTCGCTGAGCAGAGGTGCCTCAGTGGGCATTTCCTGAAGCCAGCAGTAAATGCATAGCAGGAGTGCCACTGCATTTTGGCTGTTTGGCCTGGAAGGGAAGAGGAAATCTAATCAGGTACCTGGGAAGTGAAGGCTTCTTAGCTACTTCCTCCTGAGGAAAAGGGTTAGGTCTAATAGATCTAATTATATTATTTCTCTGCTTTATGGTTACACCCATTTGTTTAAAAACTCAATAATCCTTTTATACCAATCCTGTAATGATTATTTAATGTCTGGCTGTTTGTGAAGCCCACCGAGCTGTGTGAATGGAGGATGCTTTACCACAGGGAGTCTGCACAGTTTCTCCACAGGATGATGAGCTGGACCCAAGAGCCTTGAGTGGGGGCCTTAATTGGGTGGCCTTGGACGCATGATGTTTGTTTTGTGCTTCATTTTCCCACCTGCCAAATGAAAATAATGGTAGTTCTCTCCTCTGCAAACTGCTGCAAACGTGGTGCTGTCTCTTGACTAAATACTGCCAGAGGACGCTTCTACAAGGATAAATATTCACCAACTCATGCTTGATTAGCAGATACTTTGCCAGTGGTCAGTGGAGCCCTCAGCTCCGTAGGAGCAGTGACACTTGTGGGCAGCAGGCAGCTTCGTGAGCATCGTGCTCTGCACCGGCCTCCTCACACCAGCTGAGCGGATCCGCTCCTGTTGCTGATGTTTTCTAATGTCTTCCTTTGCAGAGCCCCTGAAATCATCCTTGGTTTACCGTTTTGTGAAGCAATCGATATGTGGTCGTTGGGATGTGTCATTGCAGAGCTGTTCTTGGGCTGGCCGTTGTACCCAGGAGCTTCAGAGTATGATCAGGTGGGTATGGATACTGCCCTAGATGCTGGTAAGTGCATGGATGTTTCTCCCATCTTTTGTCAGCATGAACAGATACCAACTTCTTCTGTTTTGCTAACAGGGGGTAATGTGTTTCTCACCCTCCCAAGTCAACTTTTTCATTATCCACCTGGGGTACTTATTCTAGGTAACCAGTGTGCTCTTTAGTACGCTGGCTTTTAAGTCCTGACTGCCAAAGTGAAATCTCAATCAAGAGTCAACAGTGCTGTTGACTGGAGAGCTCTGTGTTTGTGTCTCCTCACTGAGCAGAACAGGCACCCTTTCTCTGCTGTAACAGCAAGGACTGAATAGAGGTTTATTTGTTAGAAGAAACTGCATGATCTCTGCTGCGTTTCATAATCCCTTTTACAAGGGTGAATATTAAAAGCAATGACAAGAAGGAGAATGTTCACAGTGGTGTAGGTTTCCAGTTAATATAAGCTGTCGTGCTTCTCTCCCTATAGGCTTTTTTGCTCCTTTTGTAGTTCTAAAACTGACAGCGCAGCGGCTGCTAGAGCCAGGGCTGCAGAACACTTTCCATTCCCATAGTCGTCTTTGGGGTGATCTTAGCTTTCTGCAAATGAGGCCTGAAAAGGGTCTTTTTTTCTTTTAGAAAATTAAAAAAAAAGAGCAGGGTAATAAATAAATAAGTTTTTCATATATGCAAATATTTCTTTGACTCTGCTTTTGTAACTAGTGTTTTTCAGTCAGAGCTTTAAAGGTGAAATTTATCAGGGGAAGTAAACGGCAGTGAGGAGCAGGGCCATTAGTGACTCCAAAGTAAATCAGAGGGAGCTGAAAAACTTACAAGCATTTAAAAATCAGATACCAAGCATGAAGAGTAGATTTCTTTCTCCTCACCCCACAAAAGCCATAAAACACACATCTGAAAAAGAAATCACCGTATGTAACTGCCCAGCTTAACTGCCCAGCTCAAAGCTTCCTTCAGTGAATTATGGTGAGGGCTCCTGGGGAGCTGGGAAAGGGGCAGGGACTGATCCTGGCCCCTCACCGCAGCCCAGCTCGCCCTGCAGCACTGGTGCCGGGCTGCAGGCAGCGTCCTGGTGCTTCTCAGGCACGCAGGCTCCAATGGACCTAAGGAGCTGCAGAGTCAAGCAAAGTGCGCTCAGTGAACTGGGTCCTGAGAACTTGGAAGTCTTTGAAGCCACGTCTGCTTTTTATGCCTTTATTTATTTATTTTATCCCCCTCTGTCTCTTCTTTCAAAAACACTTTCCATTCTTCCCTAGAATTTTCTAGCGTAGATGACTATTTTTAGTAGTTTTGCAGAGTTTGCAGCAGTTTTGTGGAAACATTCAGCAGTCAGGAGATGCCAAAGTTAAGGCTTCCTGTGCACACCAGGCATGTGTGAGATCAGTCTCTAATTGTGTAATCACAGACCCTTTCTCCTTTGAATAACTAAATTGAAGTCTGAGATCCTGGAAACACATGTGTAGCATCTTTTAGCTGTGTGAGTGCCAGCGAGGTCATAGTCATGGAAGTAACCCCAATAACAACAAATGTAAGTCACGTAGGCAATAGAGATGAAGTACTTCACATACCATGAGGGTGTCAGTTCATTTGAGTGTATATTTCATCTAAGTTCAAAGATAGTCACTTCATAGTCCTCTGTTTTGAACTTGAAACTGCTGTGTGCTCAGCTGGTGGAAAAAACAGCCAAAGTTAGAACACAAACATCAAATTGTTGAACTTATCTCCTGGAGAGGAGAGTGTGACAGAAAAAGGTGCGAAGCGGTGAAACACCCCATTGAAATCTCTGTGTGGGTCTTCCTCTTTGACCTCTAAAACCTAGGGACTTTCCTCCCTTTATCCGCAGGCTTTGTGGGAGCGTACCGTAAGGGTGAGTTTCCAGTGATGTATGTGATAAACGGAGGATTGCTGCACAGGAATTCTCTTTCTTCTCATTCCTTGCACTGGTCTTGGTTTTTTTTGGTGAAGTCTAGCTGCGTGCTACATTTTCTCTTTCTTTCTTTGTTCTGTTGTTTTAAATGCCTCCTGCCCTCCTTCAGGGAAGACCTCCAGAGATCTTCACAGGATGAACAGTGACCTCTCATCCTTCTCTTACAGATTCGCTATATTTCACAGACACAGGGCTTACCAGCAGAGTATTTGTTAAGTGCAGGGACAAAGACTACGAGGTTTTTCAACAGGGATACAGACTCACCATATCCTTTGTGGAGACTGAAGGTAAGAAGACTCTCCCTTGTTTCTTTTACCTTGCAGTTGTTGGTTGGAAGTGAGGAGACATTCAGGTCACCTCAGAGCCTAGGTCTCTGCTTTTTGCAATGCAGCACAGACATCGGGGTGGGTATAGCCCGAGGTAAAACTGTCATCCCCAAAGTCCGCAGCCCTTAGCCCACCTGCTCGGCACTGCTTTGTGGGAAATTTAAGTCCGGAATTGACCTGGAAATCTCCTTCTAAGTAGTCAATGAATTGATGTGTAGTTCAAATGAAACATGCCCTGGGCAGTCTTTGCTCTCATATCTAATGCATTGGGGCAGGGGAGAAAAAAAAAAGGCATTTTAATTCTGACAGTCCAAACTGCTAGTAATGCAAGTGAGCCCTGAGTCTCTCATACCAGCGTGCTTGTCTGCATCCAGTCCCCAAGGAGAGAGGCCAGTGGGCTTCTGGCTGTAAGGATGGGATGCTGAGCCTCACGCTGGAGCGGGTGTAAGAGACCTTTGTGACTCCCATCGTAGTTGGGAGGATCCTCTGAAGTGAAAAAGAAGAGATACATCACCTTGTGACACAAAAGCTGTCATATAACCATAGCGGAGATAGCGTAAATGTTATCTGGTCAGGCAAGAGAGACACAGTGGTCTCTGATGAGGGAAGGGTAAGGCACAAGCTGGAAGTGGCACATAACCCGCAGCTGATTGCAGGGCAGTTCTGGTCAATGCCTGTCTCCTGTTTTGCGCAGACGCCAGATGATCACGAGGCAGAGACGGGGATTAAGTCGAAGGAAGCAAGAAAGTATATTTTCAACTGTTTGGATGATATGGCACAGGTAAGAGCATTGGTGAGTAACCAGTAAGACTGCCTCACACGCTTTGGGGCAACGCTAACAAAGGAGAACTACATGATGTCTCCATGATCCTATTCTTGTGCCAGCTCTTGAGAAATACCAGGATTATGCCTACCAAATCAGCTTGTTATGTGCTGCTTTGTAGGGGAAACTGCACACAGGGGCATGTGGGCTCAATGGGCTGTAGTAAAGCAGCCTTGGAAAGTGGCTAAGTTGCATCTCTGAGTGTTGAAATCCTGCCCTTTCTCTTGTCTCTCGAGTGCTTCTCTATGTGACCACTGGCAAGTCACTTACTTCTTTGTGCTTTAGAGTTTCCACTTGTAAAACAGTGACATTGGAAATAATCGCCGTGGCTGCAGAAGAGCGCGCTGTCCGTAGAATGTGGCTGTCTGGGGGAATGGGGAGTACTAACGCACTGTGTCAATTCCGTGTGGTTGTGAAAGCGAATTCCAGCATAACCACTCCTGTGACTGGAGTTTGTGTTAGCAAACAAACTAGTGCGCAAAACTGGCACAGCACTAGCGCACAACACTAGCCCAAAGCTGGAGTTTGTGCTAGCAAAGTCTAGACATCATAGCATTCACAAGCAAGTGGAGGGCTGAAATCGGGTGAGACTGTATAAATGGATGAAATAACACAATGGGGTTTTTTTTCCTGGCACGTGATACAGGAATGGAATGTTTCTCATAAACCTGCTGACGATTTTTATTTATTTTATATATTTTTTGCTCACAGAACACATAGTTAAGTATCTGATAGCACAGTCCTTTTATGTGATAAATATACTGATTATCAGAGCTTGCCTGCTACCACGGAAGCTGTTCATCTTCAGTGAAGGGTGACTAAGTGTTTGTCCTGGTTTAACCAGGATAGGGTTAAGTTTCCCCAGCAGTGGGGGGGGAGCTCTAGCCGGGTTATTCAGATACCATGTGGACGTCACATCCTGGACGTCACATCCTGGACGTCACATCCTGGCGCGGGAGTGCGGGGCGCGTGGTTTTATACATCTGCTCCTCTCACTCCTATATTGGTAGAGATACTTTGCTCTGTTCATTGTTATCACTGTTATTCTTATTGCTGCTGTTTGTTGTGTTGCTGTTGCTCTGTTGTATTAAACCTCTCCTTATCTCAGTTTCGGGGCTTTGCATTTCACTCCCTTTGTGGGGGAGGGGCAGCAGCCGCGTGGTCTCAGACCCCGGCAGGGGCTAAACCATTACAGTGTTTCATTAGCCATTGACCCAAGCGAGATGAACACTTAACAGTCTGTCTAGAGATCTGACATGCACAAGCCAGATGACTAGCCACTGTGGAGTCTGCCATGTGACTTCAGCAACTACCCCTTTAGACAGAGAAGCTTGCAGGGCATGTGCTCCAACGAGGAGTAAACAGTTTGCTGGAGACCTGACCATCTGCTCTGTCTCTTTAGTGCTCACCCTTGTCCTTTCTCCTTTAGGTGAACATGACAACAGATTTGGAAGGAAGTGATATGTTGGCGGAAAAGGCAGACCGACGGGAGTTTATAGATCTGTTAAAGAAGATGTTGACGATAGACGCAGATAAGAGAATAACACCCATTGAAACTCTGAACCACCCTTTTGTCACCATGACGCACTTGCTTGATTTCCCTCACAGCACACAGTACGTGGCTTTCATTTCCCTTGGGTTTTGAATTGAGGGGTTCAGATGGGAGCTGGTTGTGGTGGAGACCAAATGTATCTGAGGGGCATTATTAAGATGCTTAAGTCCTAAGTTTTAATCTTTTTCTTGTTTAAAAAAGAGGGTTACCAAATCTTAAGGTTGCAAGAATTGTGTTGTAGGTGCTTGGCATTTAAAACACTGCAGAGTGTGCTACGTTCATTATGTAAATATTCAATAATTACGTATGTTTGCATTAAAATGCAGAAGAAATTATGCAACTAGTGCTGAAAGTATCAGTGTATCTCAAAGTAACATAGTCCTGATTGTTACTGCAGTAATCAACCTTATCTGCAGTGGAGAGCCGACCCTTCCTCCCAGAACCTCCCCATCTTGCAGGGGTCAATTTGGGGCTGTTTGCTTTTTGAGGGAAGAAAGGCTCGTTTACAGGCACAGGCAACAGGACAAAGAGTTGAGTTTTCGGCTTTATTGTTGCCCACCTATGTAACATCAAACACCACGCTCTGACCTCAGCTGACACATTTGTGGAATGGAGATGGGCTCCACTGCCCGGTGGAGATGTGAAGAAGAGTCATGCCTTCAAGACTGGCTCCCCCTTCTCCTCAGGCTACATCATGGAGTGTAGCAGCCTGAAACACAGGAAACCTGTGCCCAGCCTATTGCTCTTGTCCCCTGGGAAGTTCACGTAGGGCCAGGCTTCTCAGGTGCAAGTGAAGGCAGACACGTAGTGGGAATTTTCCAAAGCCTTCAGGACACCTAGCTTTGACCATCCTGCTTTACAGGATGGGACTTTGCAGTTCAAGGTGCTTTTGCAGGCTGTCCCTTCACCTCGTCAGGAGAGCAGAGTTACCCGTGCAGCACTGTACTGACCATGCAGCACTGGGTGCCATGTGCATGGGTGTTTAAAGGCTGTGAGGGGCTCAGGTATGAAAATAAAGGGGACTGCTTAAAAAGCCATAGAGTATGTTTGTGTGGGTGCTGCAGAGCAGCAGGTTACTGTGTCACCTCTCCTGCCCATCTGTGCTCTTACCTGCGGTATTTCAAGTTCATTTAAGGTAGTTTTCCCTCTGTAAAGGAGCTGTAGCTGCCTTTTTGTTACATTTTTCACAAGATAGGAGCAGCTGCTTACCAGAAGGTAGTGGGTGCAGGATCTGTGTAGACCCAGACTCACCCTGCACAGACATCTTTGAGCATTGTTATCTATAAGTAAATAGAAACTGATAAATGTAAACAAGATGGGAGATTGTTGCGCTAAACAGAGAGAAAACAAGTTTCATATACAAATGTTCATAAATAAAAAAAGTATTTTCTAATAGTGTTAACATCATAAACTAAAATTTTTCCATTTTCAGCAGTCCTTTTTACTGTGCAACAACCAATTGTGTAAGATAGGAGAGATTTGTGGCATAACGCGTTGCCGTCAGAAATCTTTCCGCTAACGCAACAGACGATAATTGCATCTTCATTTTTTGAAATGCTCACTTGTGGCTGCTCAGGCAAAGCCCCAGAGAGGTTGAAAATATCACTGGGGCCAGTAGCAGTGAGAATTTTACCCAAATAAACAATTCAGCACCAGGTCTCTGAATACTAAATGCTGTGCCAGCCGGGTGCGTAACCCCGCGCAGCCCCTCCGTGTTGGAAGCAGTGATTGGTAAAGAGAGCAATAAGCTGTAACCAGCGCGGCAAGTTGATGGAAATTTTGTCTGTGATTGCCTGTGGTTTTGAGAATAGAAACTTCAAAGCCTCGAGAGATGCAGGGAGTTGTAATCTCTCTTGAAAGTAAATCAGGCAGCAGAGAAAGTGAGAGTATATGGAAGCTGGAGCTTCTGGAAGGAATCTCTGCTGTGGCATGCTTCAGAGAGGCTGCGAGTTTGAGCAGCCCAGGAGGGGCTGTTCTGCTTACTTTCAAACAAACAGCAAAGTGAGTTTAGCTCCCCACTTCACATATTTAACTGCCTGGCTCATAAATTGTTGGGTACTCCTCAGTCTTTCTGTCTGTTTTGCTCTGTCCCTGCCTTTTATTTTTACCCCCTTTTTTTAAAAGTAAAGACAGAGAGCACAGTATTACATTAGTAGAGATTATACCTTGTTATATAAAACCATTTGGTAACACACACAGTTTATCATGTACAGAATATATACTCTTTCCAGTGCCTTCTACTTTTTGGAGTGAGAATTATGTTCATACTTGACTGGAAAAATGCAATCCAATAGTCCGATAAATATAGAATATTTATTTGATAAGTGTTTGATTTTTCTGAATGTTCTGCAACTTAGAGGTATTTGATAGTTCTTTAACTGAATGCGCATAATGTGCAGCTGTGCACAGTGTCCTGAGCCTGTCTTATCTGCAGGTCTTTATGCCACAGACCCCGTTGTCAAGATATTCCCTGTAAGAGAAGAAAGATGACCATATGAGTAAGAGACAAGACAGGGATAAAAAGATCTAGGTCGTCTTCCTGACCAACCCTAGGGATCGTATTGAGCTTGTTCCTTTTGAAGGGACATTTGTTTCTTAAAAATTATGTGAGGTTGTGTTTACCTCCCCTACCTCTAACAGCTTAGATCGTTGCAAAAGAAATTATGCATACAGCTGATTTTTTTTATAGCTACAGCTGATTTTCACTCTGGATTTTCTATTTTTCTGGGTTGGGATAATGGAAATAAAATAAATGCCTTTGTACTTTTTTGGGTTGTGTTTCAGACTCTGAAACACAATGTTTGTAAAAACAATTATTATGGAAGAATTGTGAAAAACTCTGTTGGGTTTTAGACCTTGGAAAAATGAGATTTTATTAAAAATACAGTTTTGTGTAAGGTCACTATGTTGTTATCTCTTAAACCTCTGTAAGCTTTGGTATCCCAATTATAAAACTGAAATACCAGCAGTTTCATGTACCAGACACCTAGAGTGTTCTAGCAATGCGGAGAGTATTTCATCTCATTTGCTGGGGATACAAAATACGATACTTCTCAACATTTCCATTGCTATATCAATAACATTTAAAGGAAAGTCTCTGTAGAGGAAGAAGCTGTAATCTTTTCCCCCAGAGATCCAGTTCTTAGTCTGAGATGATAACCTCAGAACCTGAGTCCCTCAGGACATTGATGAATCTGATTTGGCGTAACCTTTTGCGATATGAGTCGTCCCATTGACTGGAAGAGGACAGCTCATACGCCTTAACATAAGCATCTGTGGAAGTGTTTAGCCAGACAGGGGCAATGTTTTAACCACTTGGCTGGACTCAACTCTCAGTGAACTACTTTTTAAGAGGAACAAGTAAGATTTTTCAGGAATCTCAGTGACCAAGAACAGTAAAATTCTTCCTTGCAATAGACTTGTAAAACTACCTTCAGACTTACACTGAGGCAGAAAGCATGAGTTGTCTTTTCCTGTCAGGCTCAATTGTCAGAAGAAAACCAGTATCTATCTATCTTGCTTGCTCACAGTCTCTTTCAGTCTTTTAAAATAGCCACATTGTATTTCTTGCACTGCCACCTAAAGAACAACCAATCTGCTTGCTTTTTGTGACTTACATTGCAGTGCTTAGACCCATGAGGGCACCCAGGAGTCCCAGAGCAGCTGCTCTCATCTTGACACCCATTTGGCCCTCTTCAGTACAGGGTTAATCTGACTCTCACTGGTTAAGAGACCTGCATAAAAGAGCAAGGGGCTGGAAGAGCCTAGAAAGTGCCAAGTCTGCCGTGGAGACCTAATGCAGGGCCACTGTGATGAACTGTTACCTGTGTTGGTCAGCTGATTGATTTTCTGTCTCTTCCTTGTCCCCCCTTTCCTTACACAGCGTCAAGTCTTGCTTCCAGAACATGGGGATTTGCAAGCGGCGAGTGAATATGTATGACACAGTGAACCAGAGCAAGACACCGTTCATCGCCCATGTAGCCCCAAGTACATCGACCAACTTGACCATGACTTTTAACAATCAGCTGAACCCAGTCCACAACCAGGTAAGGCCGTCGATCAGAAGCAGCCAATGCTTGAAACATTTATGTCAGTAGGATCTAGAAGATGAAAAGCAAAGTAGCATCCCATTTAACATGCCTGCAAAAAGATGGTCCTTTTTACTCTCCTTCCTCCACCATTCCTCATTCTCTTTTCTTCAGGCAAGCGGTAATCTTGTGACATTCCGTGTGACAGTGAAATGTTGTCCTCGTTGTTGGGGGTGATAAATCCTGCTTACTTGAGAAGTTGCTATGGGGAAGAGCTCATTAGTCCCTTAATGCAGCAAGCAGGCCTGCACTCCCTGGGTCAGGCAGAAGTATTTGTGATCTTACAGCCCTTCTTCAAATTGGCATTGAAGTAAAAGGAATTTAAACCCTTTGTAACAGACACAGCACTGTAACCGATCAACAGGAAAAAAGAGTTTAGTGGTAATGTTTATTCTTATCCCTCACTGGCTTTACTCCAGGTGCCACAGTTGACCTGGGGACCCTGTGCACAAACTGCCACTCCAAACACAGTGCACTCTACATTGGTGGGCTCTGGCTTTGTAATCATGCTTTGGACTCTTGTATTAGTTTTACATGCCCCAGTGTTGGGGGATGCTGGGTTGACAAATTTTATGTGACTAGCAGGCTAAGTTGTTCGCTGCAGTACTGTATTACAGCAGCAAAAGGAAACTCTCCAGGGACAGCAATCTGGGAGACTGAAGCTCAAGAAATAGCTACTGTCTTTTAAGCCTTTTGGGAACAGGCTGCTCAAGATTCACTCTGGAGATTGCAGGTGGCATTGCGGAAATGGTGCTTGGAAAGCAAGAGAGCCTGTGTAGATGTACAGGGTGTTCGCTCAGAAAACCGGACTTCATGACTCAGTTCTCAATACAGCCTAGCTGCCTAGATGTGAATGCTAAGGATGTAATTTTAGACAGCAGTGTCAGAGCTGTTTAGGGGTTGTTTGTCTGCAACTGTTACAGACTCAGTCCACATTAAAAACGAGTCACCCTCAGATTTCTAGATGTTTTGCAGAACACTGCGCTGATTTTTGTGGCTTTGCAACATCCCTTGCTGGAGTTTCTGCTCTGAGAGATTTTAAAGTTAAGCCACGTGAAGTTTGGACTTTGAAAGTATTATTATTACCTCCTGTTATGCATTCTGATTCCTTTGAATTCAGAACATAATGCAAGGGCCATGTGCCATCTTAGATACAAGGTAGAGGAAAGGCTGGAATGAGTCTCCCCTTTCAGGATGAGGCTGCGCAGAGTATGGATGTGCTGAGTTTCTTTTGCTTAAGAAATACGAGCTGCTTCTAGAGCTATGTGCATGATGAGAACACAATGTGATTTGGGGGTAGTAGCATTTTCTGAACCCATCTTCATCATGCTGCAAACCAGAACCAAGTGGGCAATAAATGGCCCTACAGTTCCGCTTTGGAGAATATGCTATGTTTCCGAGCAGTACACAGCAGCGCCGCATGGCCACAGGTCGCACGGCGTGGTACAGCTGCAGTTATTCAGGCAGATCGTGCTCCTTTCCCCATCGCTGCCCTTGCCTCTGTGCTCCTCGGTGTCCTGTTCTGCCCCTTGTTTGGTTTCAGTTTGCTGTTTTGTTGGGTTTTTTTTTTAACTTTATCTTACACTATTTTACTCTTTTATTTTATTTTTGGATTTTGCTTCTTCCAGCGTACCCATCTCCCTCATTTTTTGTTTGTTTTTGTTTAATTCCCGTCATTCCTTTAGACCACCAACCTGGTCCCACCTCCTCCAGTGCCACTATTTCCTTAGCCAACCCCGAGGTCTCCATACTAAATTACCAATCTGCACTCTGCCAGCCCTCAGCGGCGTCCATGGCTGCGGTGGCCCAGCGGAGCATGCCCCTGCAGACAGGAACAGCGCAGATCTGCGCCCGGCCTGACCCCTTCCAGCAAGCTCTCATCATCTGCCCACCAGGCTTCCAAGGTAAGTAACAGCCTCGCCAGGTCTTGGCCAGTCGCTCTTCCCTCCCCACTGCTGTTTGATCATCTGGCTCTTGTTGGAAACAAGCTTCCTTAGTGCAGATCCTATGGTAGAAAAGTTGCTGGCCTAGTAAATCAGAGGAGTGAGGTTGTTACGGATGGAAATGTTTGCAACAGCGGAGGATCTTACAGGCACCTCCAACATCATGAGTTGGAGGTGGCTGGTCTAAAACAACAGGGCAGGCACTGAGAAGGGGCTGGGAGAGAATATGTGGTATTTGTCATCCTTTGCCCTGAACAGAGTTTCAGGCTCTTCTGCCTCGCTTTGGTAAACTTGAAAACTTTGCCCCACAACAATGATAAATCAGTACATAAATAATGGGTTTGTCACTTCTCAGTGGTTCAGTTGTTAAAGGGGGAACTCGGAGCTTAACGCAGCAGGGAGCGTGGTGCTGGTGGAACTGGTTTGCCCCCATGACAGATGCTCCCGACCATTTATCAGTACAGTTCCTTCAGCTCGAGCCCTGCTGCAAGCTGCTCTGCCCGCATGTACTAGTGGCAGGTACCATTGTCAGACGAGTCGGGTGATGATCAGATTTAGCCACTTGTCCTTCTCTTGACGGTACATGCTGTAGCAATTTGGCGAAACTAGCCAGGTATCTGTAGGAAGAGGTCTAAATAGACCTTGATTCAGCTGGTGCAACTTCTGCTCTTCATTTCTACAAGCCTGTCTGTGCAGCAGTCTCTAGGCACTTGTTAAATGTTCTGCAAGATTATCAAAGCTCTTTTGAACTAGGAGAGTTTAGCTAGACCTCTTCTACATAGTTAAAATGCATCTCAAGGGTTTGACTTCAGAAATGGATTGCTAGAATATGTAAGCTAACATCTTCCGCTTGCTGTCTTGAGAAAGCTCTAAAGCAGAGGAAGTAGCACAGGCTGTGCCACGCACTGAGGTGGTGGAGAGGGAAGCTTCCTCCAGCTCAGTTAAGCTAGTACGTGGCTGAGTCAGCGGTGGCTGGAGTTTGGGGTGTGCTAGATTGCCTGGTGAAATCGGAGCCTTTTAAATATGAGTCCTGAGAAGCTGTGCAAGAGAAAATCAGCTCTCCTTGTCAAGGCTGAGGGAATACGGGGTTCTGGATTCCCGCTGCACTGTTCCACTTTGGTCTAAAGAGAGCATTCGACGTAGCAATGGGTTTTGGCTGGCAAGGACCATTTTCTGTTGTCCAACCAGAGAATATGGGGTAAGAGAAGCCATTCCCTCCCCTCTCTTCCTTTTCTTCCGGTACACATTGTATTGAGATGTTTCCCACATGTTTGAGGTACCCTCAAAATATGAACTCAGTTAATCCCTTAACGTTTTTGTAAATGTCTTTTCTGCACCCTTTATGCAGGTATCATGTTTATGAATATTTGACGGACATCTTTGGGCTGGGGTAGAATATGTGGAACCCTGAGAGCCCAGTTTTTTGGAGGGACTGAACACTGCAATTTAAGTGGACATCAGCGAGTGCCTTTAGAGACCTCTGAAAACCAGACCCCCATTCCTAGCAGTGCTGTTGATGGCTAATGCTGTACCTTCTGTGCTGGTGGAACAGGGTTACAAGCCTCCCCTTCGAAGCACGCTGGGTATTCAGTTCGGATGGAGAACGCCGTTCCCATTGTCACTCAGGCTCCTGGGGCTCAGCCTCTTCAGATCCAGCCAGGACTCCTCACACAGGTAAGGAGCTCTGAAGACACTGAGCTTGGCAGGTATTTTTTGTGTTGTTTAGCTCTCAGAGGCTGAGGAGAGTAACTTTCTCTGATGGCCTTCTGTAGTGAAATTTGGAGACTTGGACAGGCATGTAAGGGTCTCCAGCTTTCTCCGAAATGTTCAGACTTCCCTCAGTTCATTGTTCAGCCCAAAGGCTATGTCAGAGTTGCAGAAGTCTCTAGAAAGACCTTTCCTTCTGCTTCTCCACTGGAATCAGTGGGAAGCCTCAGGGGAAGCTGTGTCAGGCCTCTGCTGAGGAGGAACTGGTAATAACCTTCCTGCATCGTCCTGAACTCGCAGTCTCAGTGGTGGTTTGTGGCCAGGAGTTGCGCTGGTGAATTCATGCTGCAGATAAATATCTTTCATGCTTTAATTTTGCACCCTTCTGTTTTATGAGCTGCCTCTCTGCCCTTAAGTTATGAGAGAGATGTAGGGGGCAGAGGCAAGGGCCCCACAGCCACAGAGCTCTCCTTGTCAGCAGCACTTGTTGCCACAATTGTCTGAAATGTGCTCACAGGAAAAACATGGTTCCTCCCAGGAAAAAACCCAGACGGGAATAGTGCCCAGCTGATCTGGAGAGTCAAAATTCAAAGGTGCTAAGGAGTTTGATGTTTGGGTTGAAATGCCGACCAGTTTCAATCCCTCCCATTCCCGGTTTATCCTGAAACACAGGTGCTGCTTTGGACGTCAGGGGTGTTTTTTTCCCCTCCTTTGTGCTCTCTATATTGATAACTTTTACTGCTTTTGCTGTCGTTTCCTAACTATATTTGTCATCTATGACTAAAAAGTGTTAAGAACTAGGTGGTATGACCACGATCGTTATTAGCAGCCCCAGCTGAGCACGAACCACCACTCACGCTCAGTGTATGATGCCTCTTGTTAAGAAATTGTTTTCCCTCTGTCCAACAGCAAGTGTGGCCCAGTGGCACTCAGCAGATCCTGCTCCCTCCTGCCTGGCAGCAGCTGACTGGGGTGGCCACCCACACTTCTGTCCAGCACGCAACCGTCATCCCGGAGTCCATGGCGGGCACCCAACCACTGGCAGACTGGAGGTAAACAGGAGGTGCTTGGAGGCTTCCTGAAGCACCCAACGGTGCTGGAGGAGGCGTGAGAAGAGCCGGGGCAGGAGGGCTGGGCTCTCGTGAGGCTGCAGCGCCAGGGGCAGGAGGGCAGAGCCTGCAGCCTGCGACCCCCCTGTCTGAGAGCTACGGGCAGCTTCTCCGTTCCCTGTCCTTGAAATGGAGGACTGTGCCCATGCCGCTCCCTTGAGTCATTTCCCTGTGGGAAACACTCCTTCCTGGGGGGACTGGGAGCCCAATGGGCCCTGGAGGAGGGTGCCTCGGTGAAGGCAGTGGGGGAGCATGTGAAAGAGCCTGCTGAAGAGCCGCCGGTTGCATTTTAAATGTGTGCCTGTCTCCCCGCTTTGCAGAAACACCCACGCCCACGGCAGCCATTATAACCCCATCATGCAGCAGCCCGCGCTGTTAGCTAGCCACGTGACTCTCCCGGCAGCCCAGCCCGTCAACGTGGGTGTTGCTCACGTCATGCGCCAGCCACCCGCCACCGCCACCTCCACCAGGAAGAGGAAGCAGCCCCAGTCAGCACCCCGGTAAGTGTGCACGGCCCCGGTGCTGGCGTTGGTCGTGGCATGGGTGAGGTGAGAGCCCGTTCCCGGTTTGTTCTGAATGCAGCCCTGCCATGCACGTGTGCTGACAAGGGTGGTATTCACTGACATCTGTGGGGAAAAAGGAAGTTTGTTCCACGGCCCACAAGTGATTAGGTCACGCTTTTTGTGCTGCTTCACCTCATCTGTACCCAGGTCAGGAGAGCAGAGGGTAAGAGGTAGTCAGGTGCATTTTATACCTGGTGAGCATCATTTTGTGCAGGAGTTAGTGCCTGGAGGGGATGCAGGATGGGAGACTCACACCCAGTTCATACAGCTCATTATGCTGCTGTGATTATTTGAGGCCTTGTAGTCACCGTAATTGAAAACGTAACTATATTCTCAGGTCAGTGTGGCATAGTGCCCGGTTGCCATACCTTTTCTTCCCACATCATCTCGAGGAAGCACTCCTGAGGTGCAGTGTCTGCATTTCCACAGGGTGGTGCACCTCCAGGGGACTGCATCTTCAGGAACATGTGCCTGATGTGTGCACACAAGATCTGTCCTTTCAAAAGCAATGGGGTGATGACCTATCTTCTGAGCTTTAATGCCATGCAGAGCGGGGGACTGGGGTGGCTGTAGGCCACCTTCAAGCTCTCTAGTGCCTAACAGAGGTGGTTGGTCCCTATCTTCAACAGTACACTCCAGCAACAGATACCCGCACTGGCCTTTTTATAATCGTGGCAGCATAAACCAGGGAACATTTTATAAGGACATCTCATATAGGAGCAGTCTTCAGACACCTAAATCTATCAACTCCCAGTAGGACCATTTGGCTCTGCAAGGAGGAGACTGGGTTTTGGTTCATACTCTGTTATGTGGCACAACTCAAATGATGGGATGATTGCAGCGCCTGTCACAGCCCTGTAATCTTGCCTAGAGGACAAGGCAGTTTCAGATGTTATGTGCAGCTGGTCTGGGGAAAGTGCTCTGGGCTGTGAAACTAGCACATTTCTTTTAAAAAAATAATAAAAGAAAACAGTGCAGGGGAGAGAACCAAAATGGGTCAGCATTTGTGCAGTGGCGAAAACAGGAGCTTGTGGTTTTCCTGGGTGACTGGACTGGGTCCAGAGGAGCTCTTGAGTTCACAACCAATTTGACTCCAGTTAAGAGGCCACTATTTAAATCCTTCCCATTTATCTGCTCTCTAGTGTTGCATTTACTTTGGGTGGGCTCCAGCTGTCTTAGTCCATTCATAACGTAGAGGAGAGGCAGCTACATGCCCTGCAAGCCAGCCAAAGAGAACGGCTGTTGCAACCAGTGTGCCTGTGCAGGGCCTCCCCTCTCCCTTCCCTCTCCAGGGGCAGGGTGGCAGTGTCCAGGAGGAACTGGACACTTTGAGAGCAGTGGGTTTTTACAGCTTAATTGTGACACTTTTGTAGCCACATGAGGAACATGCTCATTTGGAGAGGAGGGTACTCCACGCTGCTCATTGGTATTCAAAAAGCACTGCAAATGCTACTGTGCAGCCGTTTGTTATGCAAAAGACCCCGTGTAAGTTGGTATAGTGCGATACGTCCAGAATGACTTCCTTTTGATGGATACCACCTATTCCTTTTGTTAGCTTTCGGGACAGGCTGAATGTGCAGCCCAGGACCCGCTGTAGAACAAAACCAGAACATTGTTTTTTTCATTTTTGTATCTGCAAATGTTCTGCAATAGTCAGAGAAGATACAAGAAATAGAAGGAAGAAAGAAAATGTGGGAAATGAGTGAAATGGGCTTTAGTCAGTGTGCTTTGGTAAATAATCCCATCTGCAGACCTGTGCTGCACTGTTTGGTGGACAGGTTCTGTGTTCAGATCCCTGATGCAAGTGGGCCCTTTCCATCTGTCAGGCAGGGAAGCTGAAGTAGGAAGACTGGGGAAAAAGCAGGACTTGAGAATGGTTTTCTACTGCATAATAAAAAGATTGTTCTTTCTGATTTATATATGCTGTATCTGCTGCCTCACATGGGAATGGAATGAAACTGAGTATGTGTGCTCCCATCTGTGTGCTGTCATCCATGGGAGTCCACTATCCTAGAGGATGAAGCATTGGGCTGGAAAAGTTCATTGAAAAGATTCTAAAACAGAAAATTAAATTTCAGTTTTCCTGAGAAATGATTATTGTTTTCCACAACATATCCTAATTTTACCTTTAGCTTTTTCTGGCCAAAAAATATCTTTTCATGATGCATCCATGCAGGGTACAGGAGAACGGGGTTATCATTTCAGTTCTTCTTCCTTCTGCGACAGCCGTACTGTGCCTGCCTGTGGTTTGTATGTCTGGGCTGTGTGACTAGCCTCTACCTCCCAGCACAAACTCCTGAGAGGCAGCATTTCTCATCTGGAAATTTCTAGGGAAAACAAAATTGAATTTTTTACTAAAAGAAACTACTTTTCAGCCAATTACATAATAAGTCATGTGAGGCACTCTGACCTTTGAAGAATTTTGCAGTTTTCTGAGACTCCTTAAATCAGTGCCACAGAGACCAGGAATCAAGCCATGGCAACGGGCAACTTAAACTGAGTTTTAACCAACTAACAACCTTTCCCGTTTCCAGAAATGCATCCACCTATGAAGTTTCATCCTCTCAGTCCATCAGCTCTCCTCAGCACTCAAAACGAGTGAAGGAAAACACGCCTCCCCGCTGTGCCATGGTGCACAACAGCCCTGCCTGCAGCACCTCCATCTCCTGCAGCTGGGGCGATGTGGTCAACAGCACCACGCGGGAGCGGCAGCGGCAGACGATAATCATTCCCGACACCCCTAGCCCTGCTGTGAGTGTCATCACTATCAGCAGCGACACAGATGAAGAGGAGGAGCAGAAGCATGCACCCACCAGGTGAGCAGCGACTCTCTGCTCGTCTCTGTGTGCAGGAGAGAGAGACAGAGGCAGAGATGTGCTGGAGCATCCCAGGAGTTGCTGTGGGGTCCCAGGAGCTACAGCTGGGTGTCTGTACCCAGGTCGTCTTTCATTTGAGAGGAAAGACGAAGGGGAAGCTAAAATACTAGCTGAGGACTCGGCGGACTTAGGTGATGTTCCCTACCGTGCTGTACATTTGCTGTGTGACCTTGGAGAAGTGTAGTAGTCTCTCTCTGCCACAGTCTCTCATCTGTAAGAGGAAGTAATAGCTTTCTCAACCTCACAGGACTGTTGAAAGGAGACCCTATGGTGATGTCCCTCTCTAAGTCAGAGAGCTGTTTAAAACAAAGATAAAAAGAAAGGATTGGAAGGAAGGAAGCTTAAAATTGCCTTTTCTCTAAGTGATTCAGGCATCTATAAAGAGCATTAAATGACACCTTCTACATGCGCTGATTTCTATAAAAAGATCCTGAAAAACAGTTAGTGGTTGTGTCCTAAACACTCAATAATGGTAAATACATTGCAAGAGGTTTGCTCAGTTCTGATTGTGTTGCCAAAACATCCCTGAACTATTGTAAATAGTGGCAGAAACTGATTGCTTTTTGGCTGGCTCTACAGAGAAGCATAGATGAGGCTATAAAGACCGTGGTGACTGAGTTTGCTCCTCAGAGAATTACCTCACCTGAGTGAACAGTGCGGCCCAGGACTGCTGCCACTGGTGATCATCTGCTGTGGATGAGAGAGGACTTAATGTTCCAGGACTGTCTTTTCAGCACCTTTCATCACATGGAAGCACTCTAGGTTTCTCATCTGATGCCTGTCACAAGACATCACTCTGCTTTATAAGTTGTTGAGAAGTAGCTTTGCAAACAGCTGAATAATGACACCACCTTTATGTTGGTAACTGAGCCGGGAATTGTTTTAACCTTCTTGCTCCAGTATTGTCGAGAGAGAATTAATTTTTTTATTTATTTGGAACATGCACCATGGCATTTTTTCCTTTAATCACTGGAGATATCTATCTGTATCTCTGCATCTCTACGCTGTGGTGTTAAGTGGAGCACTGCAAATGTGTGCAGAACAGATGAGATGCATTTGGCCTCAAGGAGCTGAAAATCTGTAAAGAGGAGACATGTGATGCAGGCATCCAGGGCTGCAATTTCAGCCTGCCTCCCGACAGCCACTGCCACTCGCCATTCCCCTTCTCTCTACCAGTGAACTCTACTGGGCAGCAAGAGATCAGTGCCTCTCAAATTCAGGCTTGCTGTGAATGCAGTGGTTATCATGGGGAACTGATCACCGGACAGCATCACGCTCCAGCAACAGATACCTGCACTGGCCTTTTTATAATCGTGGCAGCATAAACCAGGGAACATTTTATAAGGACATCTCATATAGGAGCAGTGTTCTTTCGTAACACCATATCCAAACTGCTACATCTTCACATACAGTAGTTGTCCGTCTAAGATACGCTGTTGCTCTTTCCATTTCTAATCCAGCACTCTCCAGCTCCTTGTGGAAAGCCAGAATACCAGGGGCCGCTGTCATACCTTTGCTTTCAGCTTCCAGATTGCTGCGCGATAGCTTCCCCTTTATCATCTGCCCCGTTTCAAGTGTCAGTGCTTTAGGATAGCAGGGGCCTCTTGAGACATATTTTTCACTGTGTGTAGCACAACATGGTCTTGTGTCCTCTTTGAGGCACACCAGGATCCTGTGGTGATAGCCCAGGGCAAGTCTGCGTGATGGTAACTTGTTTGTGAATACAGCACCCCAGGGCGTTCTCTAGTGGAGAAGATGAGAGCTTTTCCATTACAAGTCTTGGGAAAGGTGGTGAGCAGCAGTTTGTCGATGCTGATGGAGAGGCTTTGGGATGGACAAGTTGAAGGGAACCCACCAGTGCTCCTGTAGCACTGTGAAAAATAAATAAATAAGGCAAACAATGTCCTTGGAAGGAAACTGTTCTCAGCATCTGCTCCACCTTTCCCTGCGTAAGAAGCGATGCTGAGACTAGGGAATAAATGGATCCATCACAGACTAAGACCGGATTAATCAGCTGTTCCCTGGACTGGACCGGCCGGAGTGAGGGAACAGAGAGGAGACTCTGTGGTAAAGGGATCTCTCTCTTTAAAGTGCACACTCAAGAAGTTAAGAGATGGATTCCTTTTCCTCTATGGCATTTCTGTTCCTGTTGGGGCTGTTTCCACCATTAAGCCTAATTACTTAGCTTTTTATGTGCTATCCATTTCTTTTCATCATTTTAAAAACTTCAGTTGCCATAACAACATAATGCAATCAGTGAAACATAGCAGCTGTTTTCCGTAGTCAAGGTCTGTGCACTGTCAAGGATGTGAGCCATTTAAGCAAATCTTCACCATCCCCCTTCCTCCCTCCTCTTTCTCACTCTCTCTTTTTCTCCCTAAACAAGCTCATAACAGGAAGGAGAAACCATCAGGAATAATTAGACACAATAGCAGAGCAAATCCCAATCGTACTCATGCAGTCTAGTCTAATGAACTTCTAGCACTAATCTTGGAAGTGTTGATGTTCTTTTTTAATCACTTTTTTTGATGTCATAGATAGATTAGCTGCAGCAGGACCTTGATAATCCATGCTAGAGTCAGGAGACCCAGTGGCTATTCAGAGAAAGAAAAGAAAACCAGAAACATTACGTACTTTGCTCATTTTTTTGTCATTTGTTTCTCGGTTTCAAATGCTTATTGAGAATATATGCCCATTGTATCATATTAGTAAATAGAATGGAGTGTATTTTGTAGGTTCATGGGATTTAAGCATGAAAAGTCGTAGCATCTATTATTAAATCATTGCTGGAAGGCTGGGAGAAACCGACACGTTTTTGTGGGGGTGGTGAGACTTGCAACAAAGCATAGTATAACTGCTGGGCTTCTACAGCACACATATATAAAAAGCAGTCTGAAAATAAATCTGGCAGTCTGGTTCAGTGCTATTCTAAGCAGTGTGAATATAAGATCTATCCACAATGTCTTACTCACTCCTTGACCTCCATGAAGGCTTTCCTGGAATAGCAACGAATGAGTTTTGAAGCCTGGGATTTGGCTTAAGCAGCATCTATCTGACGGAGGACTGAAGGGTGTGCTTTGCCTTTACAGAGCTAGTCTGTCACAGGCAGAGTCTTCGGGACGCTTCCAAGTCGATCGTTGCCCATTCACTCTTTGCACTTGTGTGCTTGTGTTTCAGCACCTTGTCCAAGCAGCGAAAGAACGTCATCAGCTGTGTCACCGTGCATGACTCCCCCTACTCCGACTCGTCCAGCAACAGTAGCCCTTATTCTGTGCAGCACCGCGCAGGGCAGAACAACGGAAACACCTACGACACCAAAGGGGTCCCAGAGACTCACTGCAGTGGGAACCCCCGAACGATCATCGTCCCACCACTGAAAACCCAGGCCAGTGAGGTGTTGGTAGAGTGCGTTAGCCTGGTGCCAGGTAAATTGCACCTCTTCCATCAATAAAATTAGTCAGAAATAAATGATTTATCTTGGAAGAATCTCATTGTTCAGTTTTGTTTGTTTGTTTGTTTGTTTTCCAAAGAAACCATGCTCCTGCCCTTCTCTCAAGTGACACATCTGTTCTTGGGAGCCATATTGCATTATTTGTGTGTCCTGGTACACTCAGGAGTCACGGGGGCAAGTGTCGGTCCCAGTTACTTCTGTACAAACCCAAGAACAGAATGCAGCCTTTAGCTCAACATTTGACATGAAAGGCTCCCAAATGCAAGTGTGAACCTTTGCTGTCTTGCCTTTCCATAGGTTTACTTTAAAACGGGTAAGAGGTTGAAAACACATGGGCATTTTCATCCAGACTTGTTGACATTTCTGGGAAGAACATTTCCCCAGGATCTTCATTACGGACTGATGAGGTTTGCTGATCCAGAGCCTCCGCAATGCTAGATAGTACGATGTGTTGAAAAGGGGCTTATGGTGGAAGTCTGGCCCGAAGCAATTGGCTTTGAGCTACTTGGCAGTCCTTTCTTTTGACACACTGCTGGAGAACACAAAGGCTCAGAGGGTGAGCTCCCCACTAGCTCCTTCTCCCTCCCTTCCTACTCACCATGAGGTCAGCCAAGACAGGGCTTTTTTGTGCTGTGCACACTATACTTTCCTTCCTCTCCTTGGGATTTATACCTGCATCGTACAGTTCTGCTGGCAGAACAGTTTCTCACACTTCTGAAGGATCTATAAAGCCTTCGCCGGGCCCAGTTTGGGTCCAGATACTGGCTCTGCTTGTCTGCCTCTAGGATAACAGGCTGGCCATGTATATGAAGCACTGCTGAGGTATTCTGTCAATTAAGAGAAACGGTTTTCTTATCCTGCTTCTGTTGTATGTCTCCTCCCAAAAGCCACTCTGGAGGAGATTCAGTGAGGAAGAGGTAGGGTGAGCAATTAAAGAATGTGATGTAAGCTACAAATGTGTTTCCTTTCCTGGCACAGTCACCACCAGTCACCACTCATCCTCCTACAAGTCCAAGTCCTCCAGCGCCGTGACCTCCACCAGCGGTCACTCTTCAGGGAGCTTGTCTGGAGCCATTGCCTATAGGCAGCAGCGACCAGGAGCACATTTCCAGCAGCAGCAACCTCTTAATCTAAGTCAGGTAAGTCAACCGAGACAGATTTTGGTGGTGCGTCATCCAGCTGTTACCGCTCCTCCAGCGTCCTGTCTAGTCTAATGATAGTTGGGCCCCGTGTTGAGTTTGATCGACTTGTTTCAACTTCACTGCAGACCTTGATCTTCCAGCTCAGGCAGCAGAGGTAGTGCAGATCCCACCCCTGAGCGGGCTGGTGGTACTCTTACCATGGTTTTGAAGTCAGATGATCTGGCAGTGTGAGGGGGAATAATGCGAGAGAGAAGGTGCAGTGGCTCAGACACAAAGGAGTGGAGCATGACCGTGTAGGAAGGACTGAATTCTCCTTAGCTGTGGGTAACTATGAGGAGAGTGTCTTCCAAGTGAAGGGAGTGGATCAGCCCGGCTGCGGGATTGGGAGAGGTCCCCATCAGATGTGACAAGGCAAAGCAGAGCCTCTGTCTATATACATGACCTCACGTAGTGAGTTGGATCCATCCTGTGATAAACCTGGGCTGAGATCTGCGCAAATCCCGTTACTTGGCAGCAGGCAGTTCTTAAGGTGTTTCATAGTCTGTGATCAAAACACCCAGGGAGCTCCCCAGGAGCTTCAGTAAATAATGCCCTTTTCACATACTGCACCTGGGGCCTCTCTTCCCCAAGGTGAGATAATGAGAGTAGGGAAGTTACAGCACAGTTACCAACGTTTCAAGAGGAGAAGGTCTGGAGAGCTCGGAGAACAGTGCTGGTTTGCATCCAGAGCTGGATATAAGCAGAACTGTTTTTTTTAAAAAAAATAATTTAGGGGAGAAGAATGTCTCCTCCCCCTCAAAATGTAGTTGAAATTTAAAAATTTAAATAAACTTGAAATAAAAGCAAGTTAAAATGGAGGAAGTGGGTGAGATGCTGTTTCCAAGAGTGGGGGAGGAGTGTGGCTGCTGCATTTCAGACCACAATGACAGTGTAGGGAGTGCTTACAGAGAGGACGAGAGGGCTTGGAAGAATAGAAGGCAATAACATGGAGCATTGCGCTTCTTGCCTTCTAATTCCTACTTTATTGGTTATTTAATACTCTGACTACAAATGACTGGGAAAACTCCTTGACATTATTGTGCAATGCAAAAAAAACCAACTTAGAAGATCCTTGGAAAAGTACATTACTCCTGTCCCACTGCAAGATGTTGCCTGTGCTCAAGTAATTAGAGCTGATTACATGAGGGAACCGGGTGCCTGCAGGATCTGATCGAGCCAAGGGTTTTATCTTTCAAAAATAAAGAAATTATTTTTACTAACCAAGGAAATGATAACTGCAAAGATCCAAACTTAGCAAAAATAAATTGCCTGTTCCAGGCTTAGTTAGGCAACTTCATTCCCCTGAGCTGTCAGTGGACCGCATTTCATCAGCATGTTCACTAACAAAAGCCGTGTGTTGTGTGAGCGACTGGACTTGTGGAAGATGTTCTTAGGAGCCAGGCATCCAAGGCTGGCTCTTCATGGTAGCTGTGCCAGGAGGTTGTGACTCAAACTGGGGGACTGCATTGTCTTTTTTGGGGCCATTTCAGTGAATGTATGAAACTACAGGGTCTTCCTAGGCTTGGGAGGGACCCTTTGCCATCACCCATTTCTAAGGGAAGACTGTGGTGATGTTGAGGGCGTCAGGAGGAGCACAAGGGACTTTCCTGAGGCCGTTCTGGTGTTGCAGGGAGGCTCCCAGGCACCACTGAGGCGGTAAAGAGCCGTCTCTTGTCTTGTAACTGCTTATCACTGTTGCTGTCTTTATCCAGGCCCAGCAGCACATCACGACCGATCGCACAGGGAGTCACCAGAGACAGCAAGCCTACATCACTCCAGCGATAGCTCAGGCATCGTACTCTTTCCCGCACAATAGTCCCAGCCATGGTACAGTTCATCCTCACTTGGCCGCGGCTGCCGCTGCTCACCTGCCCACCCAACCCCACCTCGACACATACACCGCCCCGGCCGCCCTGGGCTCCACGGGCACCGTCGCGCACCTGGTGGCCTCCCAAGGGTCTGCGCGGCACGCCGTGCAGCACACCACCTACCCCGCCAGCATTGTCCACCAGGTCCCCGTCAGCATGGGCCCATGGGGTCTGCCCTCACCCACCATCCACCCGAGTCAGTACCAGGCTCAGTTTGCCCATCAGACCTATATCAGTGCTTTTCCAGCCTCCACAGTCAACACTGGATACCCACCAAGGTCAACCAGTACCCTTACATCTAAACACTGGAATAAGGAGCAAGAGACGCACCCATCCCGGGGCAGTGAGGCGGCCGCTTTTGTACTGAAGAACGTGACAAATGAACAATGCAATGGGAGGCTCGCGTGAAACTTGAATGAAGGAGACTTTAAGGAAGAAATGAAAAAGAGGAAGAAGGGGGAGAACCAATTCTACACTTTTTATTTAAAAAAAGCCGGGTTCAGTGATACAGAGCTCTTCCTTTGTCTATTCCCTGTGCACAGGCAAAGGAGCAGAGCCCAGGAAATGCAAGTGAGCACATTGCCCTCGATTCATCTTCTCGTGAACATCTTGGGCCTCAGTGGATCTGTAAGTGTCTTTGTTGTTCCAGCTGGGTCAAGGGAGTGACTCTGCTTTCTAGCATGGACCATCAGAGGAGTTTCTCCCACTTGGCCTTTGTTCTCTTTTCTAGCCAGTGACGTTAACTGCCCAGACCATCGAGGCTTTGGTTCAGTGCCAGGCAAAAGTAAGCAGTGGCTACATTTCTCCTCCTTGGCACTGTGTATGGGTGGGAGAGGCCTTAGGAGAGGAAGGTCAGCCTTTCTGGGATGGGAAGCCATCGAAACACAGGCCTCTTTCTCCCTGGAGGAGTTGGGGTGGAAATTGCCAGTGCCGGGGTGGAGAGCACAGATGGGCAGCCTGTGTTCCCTGTGCTCCACTCTGGTGCCCTGTGCCCGGCTGTGGCTTTTCTGGACCCCACGGCAGCCAAGAAGGGTGCTGGGGCAGTGCCCTGTGGGGCGGGTCCCGAGGAGCTGGGTTCAACACAGGCCTTGGGAGCAAACACCCCCATGGGGCACAGAGCCCACGACTCCCTCCTCGGGGTGAGGGCCCTGAACTGCAAGTCTGTGGGGTGAGGGGCGACCATCCTCATTTACCTTTGGGCGGAAGGAGTGCTACTTACATACGGAAAGTAATCTGGGATGGATTTTTTTTTTCCTCCCGCCTGCCAGAGTATCCCACATCACTGTTCTCAGAGTCCAAGGCACGGAGAAGTCCACAGGAGAGCCCTGGCCGAGCAGCAAGTGCAGGAGCAGCTGGAGCCGAAAGTGCCTGAGCCTGAGGATGGCAGAGCACACGCTGATGTGCAGACGGGTAGGATGCTGTAAAGGTCTTAATTTCATGTCCAACTCAAAGCCCATCGATCCAGATATGCCTGGAACAGGCAGTTGGGAGCATCACCTTGGGTGGTGGTTCTGTGGCCATTGCCCTTATAACATCCTGGAATTCACTGCTTTGAATGTTAACGAACAGGGTGAATTAGCTTGACCTTTTCCAGAGGTTAATTGACCTTTCTTCAGGTTTCAGCGCGTATCCTGGCACACAAGCCAGGGCTCCTTTCTTTGGTCTTTCCAGATGCTCATCAGATGTGGCCTGAGATTTGTGAACGGTGCCACTGCTGGGCCCTGCTGATCCTGCTGCCCTGCTGCCCAGTGGCCCTGAGGCTCTTCTCCGTTGGCATAGCATTTCACCCAGAACGAGGTGGTCTGTGGTGGAAGTTTTGTTCTCTTACTGCCTGACTAATGCAGATTGTGTTGTGTTCTCTGTACCCCTTCTCTTCTGAGCAAGGTCTCTTAGCTCTCCTGTAGGAGACAGGTACAATTCAGACCAAGTGTCCACATTTCAGATATGCTGTTACCTCCAGGGCTCTTCTGGCAGGGGTAGGAAGAGAAGGTGCGTGCTCTTCACGGTGAGACCCAGTGCTCCGGGCTGCGACGTCTGACATCTGCTGAGTGACGCCTGCTGCCAGGAGTCCTTCCCAAGGAGGGCAGCAGGGCTTGCAGAGCACAGAGGGTATCAGAGGGTCAACAGTCACAACCATGTCCCTCTTCAGGTGGGGTGTAGGTTTTTGCCATCTTCCTTCACAAGAGTCATTCTGCGGCACAGTCTTGGGATGTGGTTTGTCCTACTGAATCAACAGGCAGAGTCATGACTTTTAAAGCTCAGCAGACCCCAACACGTGTCATTCTTTATGCCTTTGCTTTCCAGAGTTGTGTTCAGATGAGCCTGGAGACCACGGAATAAAGGTGGAGATGGTATGTCAGGCAGACGTGCACCTTGAGCAACCACCCTGTGTGCTCTGCAGCCTGGCAGAGGGAGGAGGAGCCATGGCCAGGCAAGCTGAAGGAAGAGAGGTATGAGGCAAAACCAGGCTCACAAACCCTAGCAAAACAACCCATATATATCTGCAGTTTCTGGGGCAAAACTGAGGCAGCAGACTGCTTTCTTTGAAGCAGCTGTGCTCTGGGACTTTGCCTTGTTAGATGGCTCATCAAGAGGACAAGCCTGAGAGCAAGCTTTTTCTGTACCTCGTACAGTTGTAAGTCAAGCAGTTAGCTTAGCCGTGTTCATGATAGTAATGTCTGTGGTGGTTTAGTCCCTGCTGGGCTCTGAGACCACGCGGCCGCTGCCCCTCCCTCACAAAGGGAGTGAAATACAAAGCCCCGGGGCTGAGATAAGGAGAGGTTTAATGCAACAGTGCAACAGCAACAAAACGAACAACAACAACAACAACGACAGTAATAACAATGAACAGAGCAAGATATCTACCAATACAGCAGTGAGAGCAGAGAGATGGCATAACACACGCACTCACCGACTCTCCCGCGCTTGGGTGCCAGGAGGTGACGTCAGCATGGTATTGAATAATCTGGCTAGAGCTTCCCCCCACTGCTGGGGAAACTTAACCCTATCCTAGCTAAACCAGGACAACGTCCTAAACAAATACTTGCAAGGCTCTGAAATTCAAAAAATATCCTCCTACCTTATAACCTAAATAGTGCAATGCACCTGTGATTTTCAAGTAGTTAATGGATGATATGAGTAATTCCCCACCAACAGTAAGCTGGGAAGGTAAACCTATATTATTCATTGTAACTCAACCTTATACATTTGTTTTTTCATTCTTGCCTTATAAGGATATAACAGGAGATCCTGTTTGTTATAACAAACAGGGTAGAAAATAGGAATGCTGGAAAGTGCAGAAAATCCTGGAGCACCTTCTGCTTGTCCCACAGCTAACTGTCATCTTTATTTGCAATCCCAGTAAAGCCACGTGTCTGGAGATCAGGGCATGCTGAGGCAGCTTAGTCTGGCCAGTCACAAAACACTTGCCTTTCAGATTTACCAGAAAGAAAACCAGTACATCGAGGAGGAAGTTCCCCTCCAGCCTGTGGGGGGTTTGCTGCTGCACAGGTTGAATGCACGCCAGCTTTCCAGCACTTTCTCCTGTGAATGCTTTTTGCAGAAGTAGAGGCTGGAGGGACCAGATGTTGCATATACTGATGTCCTCGGTCGTTGTGTTGTCTGCTGAGTCGTTCTTCCAGATCGGAGAAGGGGCAGCTAAAGCCTGAATGTTTGACAGGTGGCATTCTCTTGGCAGGAACCATGTGAAGGCCGGCAGACGCCACCGCTGCAGGCACAGGAGGAGCCCTCCGCAAAGACGGCAGCTTGGGCATGTACTGAGCAGGTCTTGGCTGAGCTTTTTGACTCGTCCTTGCACATCGTTTGTGAGAGCAACTCTTCTAATGACCCCACCGAGAGAGGTTTGTGTTATTTTTTCTTTTTCATATGTGAATGTAGCAATGTAACAGGCAGAATAACCATAAAACAGACTTGTCAGTCCCGTTCCGTAGTATTATGTGCTAAAAGGAAACTTTTTTTATTCCTTTACAATTGTAGCTAGGAGAAGGGAGAAATGCACGTCCAGTCCCAGTTCCAATAAACAAACCACAATGAAGAAAATAAAACAGAAACCAGCATCTGGAAGAGCAACTAGATAGATGCTGCCCAACTTTGCCCAAAACTTTAGATTGTAGAGCTTAGTTTTCTCAGGTGTGTTGGGTGCAGGGGTTGGGTAGGGGGTCTCCTGGTGGAGGTGGGAGCTGTGGGAAATTCAGGCCTGTTGGGATCCCACCATGTAGCAGCAGGTAGTGACGACAGGCAGGCGTCCTAAATGGGGTGGATTTACGGAGGAGCTGGAGAGGGCCACGATAAGCTGAGAGGCTGGGAACCCCGTTTCTTCATCTGGTTCTTACTGCTGGATGCTGTGCCTGTCCCAGGTGGTGTGATGGGGAGATGATGTGCAGCCTCCTCCCAGTTCAAAGCTAAATGTGGCCCTGCAAATCCCAGGTGGATCCCTTCCCCAATGAAGCAGACAGCAGAAAAGAGCTTTCCTTGGGCCGCTTTTGTGTGGACCCTAATGTTCTTGGTGGGGCCTAAACCACCACAAACACTCACCCCAGTCTTTAGAGAGGAGCCAGGCACCGAGCTGTTCAGCACTTTTAAAGCTGGCCTGCTTCTAGGCATGCCCAGGAACAAGCGTTTCCCACAGCTGAGAAGCTTTGCTGATTGAGACGGGGATTTCCCAAGTGAGGTGGCAGACAGGGAGAGTGCTAGTTCCAAAATTCTCCCTTTGGAGCTGGGGACCTGGCATCCTTTCATAAATCCAGCCTCCCACCACTGCAAGGTGTACGTTGCTTCTCCAAGGCGCTTGAAATATATTGCCATCCCCTTCCCTTCAAGCAGAACAAATAGTAGTGCCAGGTATAGGAAAAATCTTCTGAGGTGACGCCACGTGCTTCCTTAGAAAAGATAAGTATCTGTTCTAAGTCAGAAAGTCCGTAGGTGGATTTACACATCCGTTTTATAAAGCTGTCATATGCAAGTTGAGTATCATGTTATACAACTATCTGTATTTCTTGAACCTCCAGTTTCAGTGTTCCTGATGGGGTTGGTGTAGCAGAGTAGCATCTTTCTGTCTCTGATCGAAAGAGCCTTTTTGTTTGAAGAGGAAGAGAAGTCACCCAAACTGTTCCCTTCTACTCTGTGAATATGTGTTCCCCCTGACAAAGGTCATTTCAGGCTGAGGAGAGACAATTGATGGGAGCCAGTTTTAAGGTGGTGTTGGAATAGCTCCAACTGCAAATGGAAGCACAGAAAAATATTTAGGTTGGGCTGTTTTCTGTATGAAGAATCTCCTCAAGGTCTATAAAGCAGGAAACAAAAGTTCTTGTAATGCTCTTTGTCTGTTGTGGCTGCTCTACAAATCCATGAATTGGAAACAATTAAGAAACACACAAGCTCAGATGATCGTGATATGCAGAATCTATATATATGACGGCTCTCAGCCTACTCACTAGTTCATAGTGACTGTGTTTAGAGAAGGGCTTGACTGGTTGTGGTTTCACAGCATACACAAGTCACATTCCATATTTATTTTGAGATCTGCAGTGCTTATAATTTGCATTAATGCAGTTCCCATTACTACCGAAATGATAGTATTTAGATGAGATCAGAAAACTGCTTCATGAGCTAAATTTTGACTATTTGATAACAAACCTTCTTCCAAAGTGAGAAGAGTAAGCAAGCTAGACGAGCGAAAATCAGGATGAAGAATTAGTTTAGATGAGACAACCAGCAGTATGAATTGAGGAGAAAGAGTAAAATCAAGTTTAGTGATCTAAAGGCAGTGAAGCAGGATCCACACTGCAGTTCTTCCCCAAAGTCTTCTGTCTGGTATTGAGCTGGAAGTCTCCTCACCCAGCAGGTTTGAACAACTGATGGAGACTCACACTGGAAGTTTTGCTCCACGTCTCCTCTGACTGCATCTTTGCCAGCTGCCCGAGTTACCAGCTGTTACTGCGCCGTGCAATCAGCTGAGCCGTGATTAACAGCTCTGTCTGAGGAGGGAGCACAGGCACGCAGTCAGGTGGACGTCCGCCCACGAGTGGGGAGCGATGGCTTCACCGGGCAGCGCAGTGGGACGGGGAGGGGCTGCCTGTTGGTACCCTTAGGGTTGGCGATGCCAGGACATTGCTGTGCTCGGCTTCTCACCGTCATTCTGGGAGCAGAGCTCCCACCTCTGAGCTTGATGACTGAAGCGCATCGAAAATAAGAGGGGTTGGTTAGGTACTGCAATCCGAGATCCACAGCAGAGAGCGGGCCAGGCAGCAACACACCCCCACCCGTCCCCAGGAGATGCCAGAGAGGAGTGCCTGTCTCCCAGACTTGGCCACCTACTTGTAGTCCAGAGCATGCCCACGTGCGTGCCTCGGCTTCACTCTGAACTGGAGCCAGACCTTCTCTGTGAGTGCAGGCAACCAGCGCGTTTCATTCCTTTGAAATACGGCCTGTGCTAGTGCTACCCACCTGTTTTGTGTGGCAACTGAGCAGTTAGAGCTCAGGGAAAAGATCTGAGTTCAGAGCCCTCCTTAGACCAAAGGAGTTCAAATCCACACCTCTCCTAAGAGTTCCTGACCCACTGTGACCCGCGGAGCATCCTCAGGTTCCTCCAGTGACTTTAGACCTCATGGTAGTGGCGCGTATGAGACATGGGCAGAGGGAGAGCATGTGGGAGCCACTTCTGCCACCCAAAGAACAGAGAAGTCCATGTGGAGGAGAGTGCTGGGTCCTGTTCCTTGCTTGCAGGATTGTATTCACCTTCACCCAGTTACTGTTTGATGCAAAATATATAGTAAGTCCAAGGCAAGAGTCTCATGTATAGTCATAGTAAATAAGTAATAAGTCAAAGGCCAGGGACCGGAGCCCAAAACCAGCTGTGGGCATGACACTGTGGATTGAGCATGTTTCCCACTGGGAGACTTTGCTCTCAAATTGGGTCATTTTTAGGGGTGTTAGCTGAAGAAAAGCCTGAAATGCTAAAGCAAGACCCCATCACTTCTTTGCAGTTTCTTACGTTTGTCAGTGCATGTGAGCAGTGTGGTTTTCTTTCCTAGATGGTGTACAAAAACAATTTTGCAGGAACAACCCCATATTAAACAGAAAAGAAGCAGCATTAGTGATTCCTGGAAATATACTGCTTATGCTGGTAAAGATTTGAACTAGAGATGTAGCTGTGAGTTAAAGGTTTTAAGAGGAATTAAGATAAATCTCTTATAAGATACACGTCCTTTCAATAGTGGGCATTACAACTGAATTCTCTCTACTTTTCCAGCTGCTTCTAATGGCTTTGCTGGAACTTTTTACACAGTCAGGTGCTCTCTCTTCCCCTGGGGTCTCTAAATAAAGCCATCTACAGAGACAGCGTGCCACTTATTCCTCTGGTTGCTGCACCAGAGTGGTGAACATTCATATTTTAGTCTCTTTGCCATATGACAGGATGCTTTTGAAGGCGAGGAAGCTCAGCAAATTAAGTGCTTTATGATTTTAGGACAAGCTGTCCGTGTCAGCACTGGTTTACTTACAGCTCTCTTTCACTGCATGACTCTATGCAAAACCTAGCATCAAGACTGACATATATGTATGTATATATACATAAAGAGGTCATGTTTATACAGTAAGAAGATGAGTAAGTTAAGTTTTGTGGTTTCTATACCTTGGTGGTTATGAAACAGCAAGACCATACAGCAAGGTATCCAACCATCTGTAATGGCGAGCAAGAGCAGACTGGGATGCCATACCCCAGGCGTGCATGTGTGGTTATTGCATGGCTCTGTGTAAGGAATGTACCCAGGGGAATATGTTGCAGTTGATATTTTATGGACAGATGCCATATTGTTTGGCTTAGAGATGTTTACCAAATGGGAGAAAGTATTTTTTAAAGTCTCCTAGTAACATTGCTGTCGAGCTCTGCTACATGCAGAGCTGGCTTGAGCATAACTAACACACTTGGAACTGATACTAGCAGTGACCCCTTTAATTTTTAAAATGTTCTTGGTGATGCTGTAATAGCCACATGCCTAATTTTCAGCATAAGTAGTCTCCTGTGCTGGGTGTTAAACTTGTGTGTAGCTGTTATCAGAATTGGGGCCAGACAAGTTAAGTCATATTTGCAGACATGGTACCTGCTCTCAGCTGCAGTTCACGCTCTCAGAAAGCTCAGCCTTCAAGGTGGTTCCATTTTCAGGCTCTGCTAACTCTTACTGGCAGCCCTTCCCAGCGCTACACCCCAAGCCAGGCGGGTCAGGGAGAGGCTATTATTAAGCCTTGCTTCCTAAAAATGCTTTTGATAGCGATATCTGATTATGATGTGGTTTACTTAAGCTGAGACGAGCCTTGGCTAGGGCTCCTGTTCCCTGTGCCACAGCCAGGACTTGGCTTTGGAAAGCTGCCGGTGTCTTGCAAGGGCAGGAGTGTTTTGGGAACCTGAACACCAGAGGTATGAAAGCTGTACAACGTGTTTATCTGTTCAGGTCTTACTTGGAAAAGTAGATTTGGGACGAGCGTGATACCAAGACAGCATTTGGTATCTTAGTCGCTTAGATGGGAGAGTTTTGTTTATCAGGAAAAGTCTGTTGCAGCTTCAGACATCGTGTCCCATGGCCATTTTGTTTCCCTGAGGAGAGAGTCACTGGCATCTGCATCTGTAGATATGACATGACTGCTCTGTGAAACAAAGCAGCTTTGCTGCTCTCCCTCCCTTCCCTTGCAAACTTGCACGCAGCTCTGATTTGGTTACAGCTGTGGTGACTCAGGTCTGATCATCAGGGGTGTTGTACTGGTATGGAGTTGGTTAGAGGTGATGCAGCTGGGCCCTGGGATCACCCCTTGCAAGAGCTGGGCTGTGCAATTCAGCACTTTGAAATCAGGCTGAGGAATGTCTGGGCTGGGCTGAACCAGAGGCACAGAGAAACGGGGGCTGATCCCGACGCTGGGACTTGGTGAGGCTGGGGAAGTGTTGGGTTAAATCCGAACACGGCTGATCCTCAGACCGGTTGCCCAGAGTTGCCGGATGGTCAGGGTGGTTGCTGGATGTCTCGTCCTCTTTAAGGCTGTGAAGACATGGGCCAACAAGGCCTCTTCCCAGTCCTGGGCATTCAGGGGTGCAAGACGTGCCCATCACCATCAGCTCTGTGAAGGATTTCAGAGAGGTTGTGCACCTGAAGGTTTATCTGCCCCATTGGGGATGATGGGAGCTGCAGCAGCATCTCCCCTCATGGGAATGATGGCAAAAATGGGGTTCCTGGTATGTCTGCAGCTGCTGGCCGGGGGCGTCTGTGCGTGGGATGGAGCCCAGACGTTCCCAGGTGAGAGATGCTCCCCCCTGACCAGCTGTTCAGAGCATGTTGGAAGCTTATTTCCAGCCCCTCAGATAAATTCATCATACACAGTTGTGGCTGCAGCGTGAGACCTGGAGATGGCTTGGGACATTTGCCTTTTGAGTGACAGACTGAAAAAAATCCTTTAGGATGGGTTTTTCCAGATGAGAAGATTTTCTCAGTACACCTACCTAGTGCTGACCTCAGCAAAACAAGAGCAGTTTTCCCTGTATATGCCAGAGCTTGGGAAATAAAAGCTGTGATCCGTAGAAAGTCAGTAATCGGGTAGATGGCCTAACCACCGAGAAGCACTTGAGAGCCACGTGTGATTATTGGATTATTTAAAGGCCATTGGAATGGCCTTACTGTGCTTCTGGGCCCCCTGAAAACCTGCGTATGTGTGTACATATACACATGCATATACCCTGTTAGCCAAGGCGTACATCAGCTCAGAAACCAAAAGGGAAGCAGCTTTCCTCCCTGCGTGTAGCGTTTTCATGTGGTTTAAAGCAAGAGAAACCTGCAGTTACAGCCGTGTGCTCCCGAAGGAGCCGCGTGAGCAGCCTCATTCACACATTGGTGGCTGTGAGAAAGCAAACAGGTTGTCACAACAAACGTCCCACCCGAGTCCTAACATGGCTTCTGTAGCGAGGGCTTTGTGTCCAAATGTTTCTTCTGCTCTTGTTGAAGTGCCAGTTGTGAAGAAATGTGGAAAATCTGGAACAAATCCAGCGCTTGTCCTCAGAGATGTCTGGAAATTCACACAACTTCTAAAGTTCACACAGGATGGACAAAGGAAGGATGCTTGTGGTTCATTGTTACTTTGAAAACAGGCTTTGAGTTCTAATTTCCCTCGTGTTTTGACTCTTCCTTTCCAGGGAGTGAAGACAATTTTAGCTCCTCAAGGAGCAAGGGCAGTGTTTTAGTGCCTGGAGTCCACGCGTCTGCTTCTGGAAGCACAAGGTCGTCTTTTTCTCACAAGTAAGTAATGGAATTATTCCTGGATAGTGCAAGTGCTGCTGGTTCAGAGATAGACTGCTGTGTAAGGTCTTGCAGCTAAGACATGCAATATCAGTAGTGTGAGTGTTAAAAAAATTTGGGTAACACTATGCTCTTGGGCAGCACTAACACTGATGAGAACTGTGATATGGGAAAGAAAAAAACATGCTGTAGTTGGAGACCAAAAATTGTGAATATGCCAGATCAGCCGACTGGTATTTTTTTGTTGTTTCTTCATAACAAGTGTGGGAGATACAGTCAGGTAAGCCAGAAAAGGCATTGGGTGAAGTGGAGGAGGAGACAACTGGGTGTATGGTAGTTAACAGCAGTACTTCTAACCAGTTAACCTTATCCTTTTGCTCTTATCACTGTTTTCTCTTTGTAATAAACTGTCAGCTCAGCAGGTGCCTTTCCAGATCATGACCTTATTTTCTGTAGGAAGAAGGAGACAGTATTACCTGTGATGCTTTTTTTTCTTAAACACTCTTGCCCAACCTTTTCTATCACTAAAACTACATGCAAATTTAAAAAATATCATACTCATCTAACTAAATGAACCTTTCATGAAAGATTTCTGTAAGATTTCTCCCTGTCACGTGTGAAGTGCAAATCCAGACAGCTTGCGAACGCGGGGGTGTTGGGATGGAGCAGCGCCCGTTGTGCTCTGCCCAGGCAATCCCTGCTGGTTCCATTTTTTGGAGCGGGTGGAAAGAGTTCAAATGGCCAGGACTGGTTTGCTGCCCTGTGTGGAGGAGCTGGCAGGCGGGCTGGGACCACCAGCAGGACACCCCTGTGCTTAACTCACACAGACGTCTCCAAGGTCGCAGGGTGCCCCGGCGTGCAGAGATCGGCAGAATGATGCTTAATGAGCAGTTTCCTGTCTTGAAAATGAGACCCATTGTCAGTTTGAATCTGCAAAGGAATTCCATTGTACAAAGTTATTGTGTCTGTAGTACAGATAGCACTATGATGAGTAGCTTTCTTACAAGGATGGGCAATCAAATATCCAGAATATGTATCTACAGCAGTACAGATATATTTACACCCTCAGTCCTGGGGTAAAGGTCCAGTATAATCTACTTGTCAAATTTGTCCTGGCTATTTTCCTCTCCCCAGTTCTCTTTTCACAATATTTGGCACCAGGTGTTTGTGAATGCGTTGGCACACGGGACATTGGGCAGTTATAGCTTTGATCACATCAAGTGACATTGTTATACCATGCTCTTGAGCCCACCTGTAAGTGGCTTTTTCTCCAAGATGCCCACGCTTTTGGTGTGCCCATTTCACCAAGCCTTCATGATCCTCCTTCTGAGGGAATTTCAGTCCAACTTGAGAAATTTTTGCCCAGTTGTCTGCAACAGAGTTATAAAGTCATTCTAAAGCGTCTGTATTGCTATGAGCATCAACGTGAAACACAGTTCTTTAGTCCTTTGTACTATTTCCCAAATATCTTTCTGTGTGTTGCGATTTCCGCGATTTCTGCGATTTCCAGTTTTTCCATTTTTTCCGTTTTTTCCGTTTTTTCACGGTTTTTCTGTTTTTTCCGTTTTTTCCCCTTAGAAAGGCAGTTGTCCATGCAGTTGTAGTTTATTTTCTGAGGTTTTCTGTAGAGCCGGGCGTTGCTGGCCCTGAAAGGCCTTTGCTGGCTCTGCAGAGCCAGACAGTCGTGGTTCAGCCTTGGGGCTCCCTTGTCCTTGCTGTCCCTCTGTGCCGGCTGCAGCGGGGCCTGGCCCGCTGTCCCCATTGGACCTGATGCTGAATTTGTCCCCAGGCTCGGGCAGGCCTCCCATAGAAGAGGAAGACATGGGTGGGAGCAGACTGGCGAGGGGCAGGGACCATCCTGAGGGGGCTGACCCCATGGCAGTGTGCGTGGGGGTTTAGGACGGGATGAGGATGGCTCAGTGTCCTCTTCCCGATCCAAAGTGAGGGGATGAACAAACCGTGTGAGACTGGAGCAGGTTCGAAAGCTTTTACTGAAATAAAGAATTGGTCAAATGAGCGTCCTCAGCCACATCCACACCAAGGCTGCAGCAGGAGAGTAAATGGACCCTCGTGTCCCCGAAGGGGATGGAGGGGAAAGGAAGCGCTGCTTTGTGTGAGGTTACAGACATGCCGTGGAGCGGTGCTGTGTGCTGCTGCAGCAGAGACCCCTCCAGTGCTCTGGCTGCGATGGCCCAGCTGGGGCACTGCGCCCTGGCCTTTGGCAGCCCTGGCCCATCTCCCTGAGTGCACCCTTGTGTGGGGCATGTGTGGGTCATGTGTGGGTCTAAGTTAGCTTTGTGGTGAGCTGCCCTTGCACAGAACCAGTTCTGGAGTCTCAAAGGCTGCTGGAGTGCTGGGCTCAGCTCCATAATATCAGTGGGGACAAACCTTGGGCTCTGCACCAAAATCCTCTGCTTCCTTGTGGAAACTCTCCTCATTAGGGCTGTGTTCAGCAAGTTGTTAGGCTGCCCCTCCAGGTGCTCTGTTGCAGCTGGGGTTGGATGTGGGCCACTTCACCCCAATGAACTAAAGCAGAGTCACTCCAGATATTATTCCAGCAGGTGAAGTACAGGGGCTCCTGCTGAAGAGAGTATTTCCACTTCCAGGGCCACCACTGTAGTGATCATCACTATAGTGATGGCGGTGTGAAGCCAGAGCTCCTCAAGTCACAATTGCCTCAGAGGCATCCCTGCTTAGTCCAGGAGGTGGAGAAGAAGCAGAGTCTCTTTGGGCAACTCCAAGAAAAGAAGCCTGTTAGCATCTCTGCCTGCCTATACTTAGGTTAGATCCGGCCAGAGGGCTGTGTCCACTGTGTGCTAGTTCTGATCTGCCCCCTTCACTGTCCTCTGAGTCAGGACCAGAAATATTGTTGCTTTGCTGCTGTGCCCCAGGCTGAGGGGTGCGTTACACGCTGCTGTTGCCAGAAAGCTTCCACGCTGTGCTGTGGGTGTTGGTGTCTGCCGCCTGCTCGCTGCAGGAGTGCTGCACACAGCTGTGTGCCAGAGCATGGCTGGACGGGGGCCTTTGGACTAAGGATCAGATTTGTGTCGGTGACTAAAGCTGTAGCAGGATTACTGTTTTAAATCAGGTTATCAATAGCTCTTTCATCTTCTTCACTGCCAAACTCAATGGGCAGGGCCTCCTCAGTAAAAGGGGTTTGACACGAGGTGTGTGCTTGGCCCAGCTGAGGTACATAGTGGCAGTGAGAATCTGGAGCAGTAGCAGAGCCTGAGACCCAAGCAGTGCCAATCAGAGGGCTGAATCCACTGTGTGGTTTGGAAAAGAAATATACCCAGGCCTCCAGACAGGATTATCGTCTTGATGATGAGTATGACGGTGATCACCTTCCAGCCCTCTGTCTCCTCTGTGCACTTCACACGTACAACAAAACTGGGGTAGAAGATGCTGAAGACCAGGCAGGCATACACACAGACCCTGGCTATCACTATTCCTGGTAGGCTGATGCCCATCATCTGCAGGTGCTCGTACTCCAGGCACTGTAGCCGGCCGGCTGTCTCATGCCACAGGCAGAAGTTGTAAAAGCCAGTGCGTTTGTCAGGGAGGTCGACCGGGTTCCCAGCTTCCCACAGCAGCGCATAGAGCATCAAGACCAAGGTCCCAGCAGACTTGAGTAGGGTCAGCGCATAGAGCAGGTGCCCAGTGTACCTCTGTTGCAGCAAACCCGTCCTGGTACCCGCATGCTCTCTTGATAGCATGGTAAAGTCTGTTTTGGGGATGCCTGCTGCAAAACATGAAGGGGGGGACCCCTTGGTTGTTGCGTGTTATGGCACCCTTCCCAGGATGTACTTTGAGCCTGTGTCACTGAGGTCTCAGGACTCCCCTTGCAACTAGAGCAGGAGCATCTGAGTCCTGCCTCTGACTGTGCTGCACATGTGTTACTGGGTCGAGGGGGGTGCATTTTTGGTCACAGCAAAGGTGGTTTAATGATGTCCCGAGCATGGACCAGAACTGGGAGGACAGTATGGCTCCCTTAGCCCCACACGTGCCCTTTGCACCGTGATCTCATGTTGGACAAGAGAGACATTTGTGAGCAAACTGCAGTGATGGGAGGGGAGCAAACACTGCTGTCTGGTAAGGAGGGGTTAAAAGCTATTCTGGGGAAATGCTTTTCTTTCAGGTCTGCTCAGACAAGGACATCCCTTGTGATCTTTGGACTACAGAGTAAAATGCAGGCATGACAGGGTCTGAACTGCAGGGCTCCCCCTGCCTCCCTGTGGGCCCCCTCCTCCCCCCATAGCTCTAGGACGCTGATGCCACTGATGACATGCGTTTCCAGCACCCACGTACCCCTGAGGCCCTTGCATGCCCATACATTTCTGGGCACAGCAGGGCTGATCACCTGCAGCTCTGCTCCCCACTGAGGCTGGCAGACACGGTGCTCCTCTGTTCCTGTTGCGTGAGGACCGATGCCCCACGTGGACAGGCAGTTGTCCACCACAGAGAGGCACCCCGGACCCACCTGCAGCCACTTGCCCTCCTTCGAGGCCTGGGGAAATGGGTGCTACAGTGACAGACCTGTGATTGCCATCCTCGCTCCTCTCTCAGACTGCCTGGAAAACTCGACTCCCTGCTCCTCTCCCAGAAACGTGGACTGTCCTCTGCCCTCTTGCAGGCTTCTGGTTTGTGCTGAAAAACAGGGAAGTGGCATCAGGAAGGGGTATCCCTGGCTGGAGAGCCACATGGCATTGCAGCACTAGCCACGCAGATCTGCACAGAGAAACAAACACACGGCAAGGAGTTCAGAGATACTGACTTCAAGCTCAGCCTCCAGCTTGAGGCTCTGCAAAGAACCCCTTTCCTGCCTTTGCCAAGCATTCTCTCCTGTGAATCATTTACCAGCTTCCCTCAAGAATTTCATGACGTTGGTCCTGCTGTCTCCCCTCCACTGCCCATTGCCTGGTGATAGATCATCCTGATGTCCTGGGTGTCATAGGCCATCACCCCACAGCCACTTGTGGATTTGGTACAGCCTCTGCATTTTTAGAGTGCCAGGAGAGACCCCACTCAATCTGTACCCGGTGCCTGGCTACAGTGCTGGTGACTAGAGACCCTTCAGCATCCCCCTCCCACTCCCTGTCTCCCTGGATACTTGGGAGTGGGTCACTTATGTTTAATTTGCACAGGGATAAAGCTTCTCTGTCCCAAACTTCTCCTCCACATAGTCATAGCCAGAAGGAGCACACATCAGCATGGAAGGGCGTCACAGCATCCAGACACTGACCTGTCTCCTTCCCCTTCTTGTAGCTTCCCTTGGAGGTCTTCTTCACAACAGGCTTCTGGAAAGACTGGAAGGTCACGTGGAGAATGCCCATTGTTCTGAATCTACAGTGGAGACACAAATGATCAGGAAAATATCTGTGCTCAGCCCAGAACATGCTGCGGAATGAGACCTTGTGCACATGTAATTTCTCTAGGGTTTGTCTTGACCCTGGTATTGCCTCTTGTTTTGTCTGTATACGTGCTCTCCTGCAGCCAGGCATTGCTGCTCCTCCTCTCCTTGTCCTGCAAGGGCTCACACCTGCCCACTGTTCTCCCTGCCATCCTGCCTCACAGCCCTCAGAGGGAGAACAAGCTGTGCTTGGAGGGGGCTCTTGGTTAGCTGACCACCTCTCCCAGGATTTTTGTCAGAACTCAGAGCTGGGACCGGTACAGCCCAGCCAGCTCCTCGTTCTTCCCACCCACCAGCCCTTGCTGTGGAATTTCTGTAGACTGCTTTCCTAGAGAAGGCAGGCTTGTAGAAACAGGCTTTTGTTCAATCATCTCACATTACCTTTTATTTACCCCCACCTCCATAAAATATAAGAGCAATTAAAAATTGTCCTAGCTGCACATGTTTACCAGAGAGGGGATAGAGAATTAAATTCCTAGAAGGTTCATGGAAATATATGGCAGGGGTGGAGTAGAGCCACCTCAGTGACACTGTGCTGCTATGTGATCTCTGCGTGTGTGAGGGCTCAGAAAAATCCCATGGTATCTCTGCCCTCTCCTCTGTTTTGAGGCTCATATCTGTAAAAACCTAGTTTCTCTTTGCAGTGATGCTCCTCTGTTCATTCTGCTAAATTGCAGGCAGCTTTGCCCCTCAGCCTCCTGCTGCCTCCCCAGCCCAGCCCACCAGGTAAATCCCTGTCCCCAGGTGTGACTGTGACAGGGACAGAAACATGCCTGGCGTGGGTGCCCTGTGCCAGCTGGGGCAGAGAGCACATGGCAGGAGGTAACATACAGTTGGGCAATGAAAGCTGAGACCTGGTACCCTGACACCAGCACAACTGCAGACACAGCTTTTGTGAGCTCAGCAGCTTGGTTCCGGGGGTGTTTTGGAGGCAGCCTGGCTGAGAAGCAGGAGGTAAACAGGAAACAGCTGTCACCCAGTGTCCAGCTGGGGCTTTTCCCAGACATCTGCAGCCCCTCGGCCTCTAAGGAGGTGCGTGTGCCTTTGGATGGGAGAGTCTGCAGCTCTACCACAAAGGTGCAAGAAAGAGGAACCCAAGCATGGCACAGTGAGCCCCAGCCTGGCTTCAGCCCCCTTGTTTCTGGGCAGGCATCAGTGGAAGCACTGAACTTCACCATGGGAGAGCTCTGTGTCTCAGCCTCCCGGGCTCCTTGTGCACAGGTCAGGAGGTCCTTGGGGTGTCTGTGTGTGAGATGGGGCTTGTAGGGACCCTCTGTGCTGCTGGGACTGCAGGGCCCTTCCCTCTGCTGGCTCATAGGCAGGTGAGCACCTTCCCAGGCTGAGGCAGTGCCTTCTGCTCAGTGAGCTGCTGACTGAGTGCCTGGGCCCCTCTGCGCAGGGGACAGATCCCTGAGGAGCTGCCAGACCCCACTGTGGTGAACAGGCTGAATGCAAAGGGGTGAGGGAATGGGCATTTTCTCTTGCACTGAAGAGCCCCCAGAAGACTTGGCTTTCCTGCATCCCCTCTCCCCAGTAATGCTGTGAAAGAGCAGTGAGAAAGGAAGGCAGCTTTGGAGTTGGCACCTTTCCTTCAAGCTACCTGCCTCCCCCCCCACCTCCCCACCCCAGGATCCCTCTTTCCCTCCCTCAGACAGGATGGGCTGTGGGGAAACCACAGGTTAAGAAAGGCCACTGACAAGAAGGATTGCTGGCAAACAGAAACCAGCCAGCAGCACACAGATCACACTACAGATGAACTGCCCCAAAAGTGTGCCACAGCTGGGGAAGGACCTGCTCCCTCCCAGACATTTGTACCCTGCAGCACCACTTCTTTTCCTGGCAGCTCTCCCCAGATGTTAGCGGCATTAGAAAGGTGAGGGACCCAGTGGAGGATACTTACGGGCTGCCCATCTGGCTGGGTGTAGAGCTGAAACAGCGCTGGAAAGTGCTGAGGTACTGCCCCAGTGAGCTGAGCTGGTCTGTGGCTGCTGTCTGGTCCCGTGCTGGATGGGTTCTGACACCACAGCCCCTGCTGTGTCACTGGTATCTGCCTCTGCTCTCTGTTTTGGTTTTCAGGGCCATGGGAGCCTCATGTAGTTCTCTGATACTGCGTCATCTAAATATGAGTGAAAAAAACAAGCTGAGCCTAGCCACTAGCGTTTGAGCCGGGGGTAGGCTTGCTTCTCCTGGCTGTGGAAAGCGACATGATAACTGACCAGGCTAAGCTCACCCAGGAAACCTGGACTACTAGGGTGGCTTGGGTGTCCGTGGGGGCTAAGACAAGTTTGTTTTGTTTGGACACTTCTGTAGAGGTGACTGACTGTCCCAGTGCTGACCCCAGTGCCGCAGCACTGTCAGAGTTCACTGACCACTTTGACGTCGTCTTGCACTTTGAACGCTGCTCCCAGACCCAGCTTTGCCCGAGCTCCCCCTCACCCGCCGACACTGCCTGTGTAGGCGCAGTGCAAAGTGGCAAGCTGCCTGCTGCAACAGGAAACCTGTGAAACCTTAAGTGATTTGAAGGGCGAAACTCTCCTTCCTTTAGTCCTCCTGGCCAGGTCCAGAATCATTTGTCCTGTCCTATAAGCAGCCTTGGTGGTGGGTCTGTTAGGTGTGTGTTGGGGGGTGATACATGTGGGACACCTAGCCATGAAGCTGTTCCCAGAGTCCCACCTACTAATTCCACATTTAGACATGGTCTGGAAACCTTCAGGCGGTACATATATTGTGAGCCTTTAATATTGACACTCACATCCAAGAGCACAAGAGGCAGGTGAAAGGAAATATAGGAGGAAGCCCTGAGAAGCTCAGTGGATAGAGCCATCAGGCAGGTGGCAGTGGGGAGGTGCCTTACTATCTGGCCTGTGTGCGTGGACTAATTTTAGCATTGAGAAGGACAAGAATCTGGATTGAGGTGATTCAGATCACAGATGGCTTGGGCAGGGGTTGTGGTGGGAGAAATCAGGGACGGGGCAGAAGGCTTGCAGCAAATAAAGCCTAGCACGCCATAGCTGCTGAGCTGAATGTGGTGAATGGCAGGGACACAGAAGGAAGTCTTTGGGCTGAATATGGCTATCATCTAAAATTGGGGCTGCTGGCTGGAAAATGAGGTATGAGCCGAGACCACCAAGGCGAGGCCCGTGTTCCAGAGAAGAAACATGCATTGGCATGAGGCATGTTTGTGCTCTCAAGAGGGGCAGTCACGCAGTTTCGCCTCACACCACTCACTTTTTTTTGACATTCAGAATGGAAAAATGTATATGATTTGGATGTGGTGACCAGCCAGTTCCTTAGCTGACCTCAGCACCACGGTGGAGGTTGCCGTTTTGCTGCCACATGTGGGCAGGAGTCACAAGCAGCTCCTTCACAAACATCCTCACTTTGCATTGAGGTCCTGTTTGCTACAGTGGGTCTGTTCCATCATGCCACTGCACTTCTCTCTCGAGCCACTGTCCTCCTAGATAGGTGTCTGATCCCCTTCCCATCTCCTACGCTTCAGCTTTCATGAGTGTGACAGATGGCCACACATCCTGGCTTTAGCCTTTGTGCACACCTCCATCTCCCTGGACTTCTCAGCACTGCTCAGAGCAATAAATACAACATTTAGGGTTGTGGCATCTTCCTGGCCAGAACTGGTTGCCTGATTGTGCACCTATGGCAAAAGTCTCCTCAGTGTTTCCTGAGTGTTTCCTGCGGAGGCTTGTGTCTCCTCCCCTGCAGGGTCTCAGTCTCTGCTGCTTGTAATGCCTCCTGGGATGCCAAGGCTGCCAGCAGGGAGAGGTACAACCTCTGGCTCAAGACTGGCCCTTGGTACCACTGACCTTCTTATTCTGGAGGCCTCCTTCCACATCTTTGGCTGCCTTTCTGCCAGGTAGTTCCCTTGCCTTCTCCTTCAAGGCATTTGGGCAGGGAAGGTTGTGCTTGAAGAATGAGCAGGATGCAATATGCCCTGCTGTTCCCCTTCCTAGGGACATTTTACAGGTGTCCCCTGGCTGCCCCTGTGGCTTGCTTGAAGTCTATCTGATGATGGAGCAGTTGGGGAGGATAGGTGTGATGGGTGTGGGGGTGGGGTAAGCAGGGGGATGATCATCAACATGTCTCATGGAGGAAGAACGGGAAGTGAGAGGAGAAGGAGAGCGGGGCTTCTACGTGTGTGTGCCTGGAGGTAGGAGAGACGGGATGGACTGTTTGGGCTGCTGGAGCCTGGTGTCTGTGAGCGGGAAAGCAGAGCTCTTCCCAGGAGCCAGCTTCCACTAAATTCCTGTGCAATTGTTCCTTCTTGGAATTGTTTCCTGAAATAGAAATGTAATACCTTGTGTGCGTTAAGGAGATGTTCACTTGGCTTTACAGTGGAATGAACTACTCTGCAGCTCTTGTCTCTTGTGGTGCAGTTGAAGCACACACAGCAACGCTGTCAGCAGTCCTAGTAATATTAGCAATCACAAGTAAAGCATAAGATGAGCTGGGACTTTCAAAAGTGTTTTGGTTGTTTTAGCCTGCTGTTTTAAAAGCTACTATACTTGCTTCCCAGAAGCTGGTCATGACCCAGTTCCCCATTCCTGAGGGAATCTCCACAGCAGAACTCTGTTTCCTCTAGTTACTCAAAAACCCTCTCAGCTGTAGCTAGTTCTGCCCCATTGTACCAGATTTAAGGGATTCCTGTGGGAGTCCTTAGACTGGTGAGAAGAGAGGTTGGAGTTCATATTCTTCTACATTGTTTAGAAAGCACTTCTGTGTAGAAGAAATTGTAACATGACTATTTTTTTTCTCATCTGTAATCTGCTGACAACTAAAAATATATCTCAGTGAAACAGAACCAACGCTACGCTTTCCTTCTTGTAGCTGTCCTGAGGAGGTTGCTGGCAGCCTAAAAGCCAGAGTCCAAGGCAGTGCAAAGCTAAATGGCTTTGTGCTGTCTGCGTGTGCGCTTCCACGAGACTGAACCCTCATCCCACGGAGTATCAGATGTAAGGTTCCCAGAACTCATTCCCCAGGACTGGTGCCCGGCTGGCTGCAGCCTTTAGCTTGGAAGGTGCCCTTCTTCACCATACCTGGATGCAGTTTTAGCCCTGACACAAAGCTGACCCACTTGTCTCTGGGAGGACTTGTAATGATGACTTGTGCCTACGTCTCTAATTTTTTGTCTTTATTACTACATTTGTCTTGCTGTAATACGGTATGAGTTTTCCTCATTTCTTATACAGTGCACAACAGAGGGGCTGTATGGGATATTTCCTTCCAGCTATACATTTTAAGTATTTTAAGTATTTGGCCAATTGTTTCTTCTTGCAGATACAAATAATTTAGGTTTTATTTATTATTGGCAATACTAGCTCAGCCCCTCTCAAATGCTCAAAACTTGATGGCCCTGATTTTGCAGCAATAGGTTCCAGTGTACAGATTAAAATGGAGCATGCTGTAGAGACAGAGACAAGGTAGAGAAAGGAAGCTCACGGACTGGCTTACTGGGCAATCCCAAGTGCTAGGAGATTTAAAGGAGCCAAAACTCAGTACCTGTCTTAAGCAGTGTATTTTTCATCTCTTCTCCCAAATGTCTGTACAATGCTGTACACATTAAGAAAATGCAAACCATGCAGGTATATGACTGTAATAAATAAAATAGTACCGAGCTATGTAAGAACACATGAATGGCCATACTGGTTTAGGCTAAGGGACCATCTGTCACAGCGCCCTGCCTCCAACATGACCGTGCGTGGATGGCCAGGGGAGAGCAGGAAGAGGACAAGCATATCCAATAGTTTTCCCAAGCACTATCCTAGATTCTCTTTTCAGCTGAGGAGATTTCCCAGCAGTATGTGTCTATTCAAAAACTCCCAGTGGTCTAGCTACAAGGTACATGTTCACCTGAATCCATGTACGTGTTTTGCATCCGTGACATCCTTTAGCAAAGAGTTCCACAGTCTGACTATTTGTGTACAGATTTTATGTCAAATGTTTTTGAGTGTAACATGTATTTTATTTGTTGGTTGGAATGATTTTTGTGGCTTATGATTCTCCAGTTTTTCTACTATGATCAAGGAATGGTGGCTTCAGCTGCTTGGTGAATAATTCATCTCCTTGAGAATCTTAGGGAAACTTCCAAATAGAGTGAAGAAGGAAAAAAAAAATCACAATGAAACATCCAAATTTTGTCTTGGCCAGTTCAGACTCAGTAAGTGGCTGAGGCTGATACAGTTACTCACTGTTACAGTAAGTAGAGTTACAGAAAGCAGACATTGCTGGACATCAACCCATTTACTCAGATGACTAGTTGTGGGGATTAAGACTTTCTTCATATTGAGCAGACTCCAACTCACATGCCCACCTCCCCTTCTTCATCTATTTCCTAATAAAGGCATAAAGGGATAAAGACACTCTAGGTAGCTCCCACTGAAACTGCTTCACTATGCATAAAACTGTAAATCAGGAAGTGAATGTGCCAAAGGCAACATGATTATTTTGTTTTGGTAAGCATGCAGCTCAGCTGAAGAACATGTCCTCACTCCTAGAGTTGGCTCCCAGGAAAGCAAGTTTTTGACATTCAAATGACACTGGACTAGAGTCATACCAGACATCTCCAGAGCATGAATACTATGTTGAGCCCCACTGGTCAAACAACATGAGAGGGAGAGGAAGAGAAGAGCTGGTGCCACCCAACTGATCTTGACAGGCGATACGTGTTCTTGAGCTGCGCAGCTGCTAGTGCTCACTGGAGGGTGGCTGGCTGTGTCAGAGCAAGGTGCCCTGGGACACGAGCAGTGCTAGCACCCAGGAAAGCTGGAAGTTAAGTAGTGTGGCAGCCTCCTGAGTGGTGGTGCCACTGCATTCAGGCAGCAGCTGAACAGGTGTCCAGTGCAGGTGAGATGAAAGTACCTGAGTGACAGCAACCTTTGGGCTAGAAATTGTTTCCTCTCAGGTACATATCTAGCACCTGCCTTCACTACACACCCTGCTGATAAGACACCTCCCAAAGAGCAGTAGGAGGGAGGAAAAGCTGGTATCAAGTGTTTTACAGGCTGTGAGGCAGTACTCCAGTTGGACCTAAAAACCACAGTAACAAAGTATTAAGAGTCAGCTTTTGTATTTTTTTTTTTCCCCCCCTTCCTCTAAGCAATGTCAATGTCAGGAAAGCCTAGAAGAACATGATCTATACACTTTTACCCTGGGTACACAGTAACTAGGCACAAACAGCTGCAGCTGGGGAAGAAAGTGCTTTAATGTCACCCAAGATTACAAAAGCATTTACAAAATGCATTCTTTATTAATAATCTCGTCTTTGGCAGGCAAGCTCTTAGCAGACATAACACTTAAATGTACTCAACTGTACCGTTACTTAAACTGTACTTAAACTGTATTTAACTGGACTGCCTGTCCCACAGAAGCTAATTACAGCTGTAATGATTTGTGCCCAGACTCAGGTTGGCAAAGGGAGAGTCACTTTTAACTTCACCTCTCCCTCCATACTGCAGGTGGCTCATGTATCTTCTTTCTAAAGACTTGGATCTCCAGCGTGTTGGCTGGTGTGACAGGCACAGCCCCGGCACTGACAGCAGGTGAAGACCACATCTCCTCAAGGGGCAAAATCACTGCTGCAGCCCAGGCCCTGCCCATTCTCTCAGCATGACCTGACCCGGCAGATGCATCTTGCCAGCTGGCCGTGGACCAGGTTAGCTGCAGCTGGCTTTAGTGCTGCACTGCAGATTCCTCATCTGTACATGTACAGGTACAGTGAGGCAGCAAACTACTGGGTAAGGCCCATGATCAATGGGTGAGATGAACCAGGTCTGACAGTGTGTGGGGAGGCATGTCCCTTGGACACAAATAATATTTACAACATTTTGAAGCTCCTTTTATTCTCAACAAAGAGGTACTTTATATAGTTGATGCTGAACATCATTAATAATATTTAACACACCTGGCCAAAATAAAGTAGGGAAGGCAAAACACAGGAAAACCTTCCAGTTTTATTTACATAGTTTCAAAAAATAGACTAAGAAAACAGGATCCCCTCCTGCGAATCAATGAATCCAGTCCTCTCCTATCACAGGCACATCCTTCCTACAAACCCTTTCACAAACCAGATACCCATCTGTTAGTTTTCTAGCTCCCATGATACTTTATTTTTTTCTGGTTAAGTTCTCCAAGACAAAACCAAAGTAGTCATAAGGTAGAATAGCTCTGGGTGCATGTCTGAGAAAAACAAGACAGGAATTCAGAACCAAACACAAAGTCATTACTAAAACGTATCTCTGCAGCATGACAGTGTTAGATTTTTCAGCACCCAAAGTGTGAAAATCACATGAATAAGGATCGTCCTGAGAATAAATTCCAGTATCCTTAAAGTAGACAGAGAATATGTTCTCACATTCCACTGTTTAACTGATCTGTGATAGCTCCCTATGAATCTGTAAAACTCACAGATCTATATTAAAACTCAGATAATATGTATGACTACTTTAATATTTCCCATCCAGTCCTTACTCAGGAATTCTAGATCTCTGCTCACGAAAACAATGGCTGAAGTACTGTTCTGTATAATTTGCTGACATCACATCTGGAAAAGATTTTAAAGCACTTATATCAATGAGAAGAACCTTTTTTTTTTTACTTTTTGCAATTCTCACAATATTTCATGAGGCTTGTTTAACTGTGTAGGAGATGTCAAAACTGAAAAGAAATGTATATTAGCTTTGCAAAATTTTGCCAATAATGTATGCTGTAAGAATCTAAGAAATGTGACACGATGTTGTAATTAACACTGCTCAAAGGTGTTTATTGGAATAAATAAAAATTATATAATGGCTAAAATCAATGAATGCTGACTTATGGCACTGTGGGATGAGGGCAGGTAGCTTTCTATTCAGGACATTTCTACTTTGATACTTTCTTCACAGATTAACTTGTTGATTTTTTATGCTTGATAGTGGGCTGTTTCATGGCTTTCTGGGTATCTGTGAAGCCCAAAGTCTGACACTAAGCATAACAAATCCCATTGCTTTTCAGTACTCAGTCCACAGCAATGTTTTCTATTAAAACTCTACCAAAAACTCTACCAAACCCTAACCTTAAACTCCTGGATGGAATAAACTCTACATTACTGTAAAAAGCCTATCCTGTTTTAATGTGAAACATCGAAATTATATGTTTATGAAAACCAGATTTTTAAGGCCTGAAGGAACCACAGATCATTTCATAACTCTTTCACCTACCATGAAAAATAGGCTAGCAGTTTCATTCAGTTTTCTGTGGGCCCTGTTGTAGACTGTGTGTTTTACTGAAGCAGGACAGAGAACCCTCTACATCTCCTGGAGTTTGCAGTAACGGGTGTTCTGACTCCCTGCCAAAACATGCATCTCTTATTTCTAATGCAAGTTTGTCTGTCATCAATTCCAGTCACAGCTTCTCATGCTTTCTTTTCATGGACTGAAGCTATCTCTGCTACTTTCAGATACTCTACTGAAGAATATCCTTGTATTTTAGGAGACAATTTTCATCCCATAAAGTCTCATTTCATCATAAAGTGGTTGAATTCTCTTAAGTGTCACAACAAGAGGTTGTCTCCAGTTCTCACATACTTTAATGGGTTCTCTTTTGCATTCTTCTTTTCTTAAACATTCTTTAAAATAATGATGACACCAGAAGTAGTCAAAGTAATTCAGTGTTAGTCTGAAGTCAAGATGGCTTTTCTCTCCTATTTTCACACAGGCAAAAACTCTATTTGTCCTTGTGGCACAGTATGAAGATAACTCATGTTGAGCTACTTGTTCACTTTGACACCTAAATCTTTCCCAGATTTCCTTGTGCTTGCAATGACACAAGTCCTCTTGTTCTGCTTCCTTAGCCTCCATATTGCTTCTTTCATTTTGTCTGCACTGAAACCAAAAAGTTTCGGTTGATCCAAATTTTCCATAGGATTTGGGCTGCATTGTTTCATTTCAATGAATGTTTCTCCTCTAGTCTCTCTGTACCAAATCATCACATTATTACAAATGTGTGTGCCCTACTGCCAATAGGAACAAATATTTTTTCACCTCTCTGGAATTTGCCTCAGGTTCAGTTTTTCTCCAGTGAGACTGTTCCCAATCAGTAAAGCAGAGTGTAATAATGTGAAGACAGTTTAAACTAAAGAAAAATGAGCTCTTCCAAATGCTGGGACTGACTGAAATCCCAGCCAAAGGACTCTTTAATGAGGTTTGAGATTATAGAAAAAAAATGGCTTATTGTAATTTTAAGAATTAAAGAAACATATAAAGTTTACCTTTTTTCACTGGGTCAAGTACCTGAAATATCTTGAGTTTCAGTGCCTTGAGTCTGTGAAACAGAATAGAAACATGAACAAATTATTAATATTATTAAGTTCCAAAAGATACAATGACAAAAAGAAGGTATTATCATCTTTATGATAAGGCACTTCATGGCTTGTTCAAGGCGTGTACACCAGATTAGGACAGGGGAAGCTTGGTAAGGGTTCAGTAACTAGTGGGAAAACAGTTAACATGTAAAGATCAGGCTTTTCCTTTTTCTTTCTTTCTTTTTTTTTTTTTTTTTTAAAACCAGAAAGCAAGCTAGGCATTTGGTATTTGGCCTGATTTTCAAAAACTCAGAAAACTCATCAACTTGATTCACTTTGCAAGCTGTTGGGTGCTCAACATTGTAAAAAATACTTGTTAAATTCCTTTTCATGGAAGTAGGAACATAACATTAGACTCCACCATTTTCATCTAGGATTTTTAAGTGTTTGTCAACTACAATGAGGCTCACATTTTCCGAACAGTTATGTAGGATGCCGAACAGCAATAATGGAGAAGTCATGTTTTTAAAAAAGATTAGATCTTATACCAACTATTCTGACAATGACGCTTTAGTAAACTTAATCTCATGGTAATTGCTAGGCCAGCTAATGCAGAGTACTGAATCATACACTCTGAATGGTAGGAAGGGGCATGATGCAGCTTTACAGATATTGCCAGCACAAGTATTTCAGAGCTGGGGCTTGGTAATGACCCCAAGTTAATTAAAAAATTTATTGCCTGTTTCCCTAGAACGTCCTGCGACCTTTCCCTTTCTCTCCTCTTCACAGCACTCTACTGGACTGGAAAACTCAACAGAAAATGTTTAATGGACTTGGTAAAAATCTTGTTCAATGAAACTAGAAGTGAAACAGGTCCAGCTGAGGGAGTGAAGTGTTAGTAGTTTCGGATACTGAAGAACAGCTGGTATAATCTCCAGCTCCAAGGCATATTCCTTGACAGAAAGATCTAAATGTATCAAAAAATATTTTCATGAGACATAATTTTACCATTTTTTCCTGCCCCAGACATGTTGGTGTTGATTCATAGATTAAACAGACAATAAAGAGCAATGGGCATTCTAGGTCAGCAGCTTTTGGTGACAAAATTTTTTGTCTAAAGTTACAGTAGTTGAATTAAGTTGTCATATATCAGTTTTCAGTCAGAAAAAAAGAGCACAACATGTTTCTACTGGGATGAAAAATACATTTTTGCTTTTATGACTTCTGTTCTTAGCAATGCTGTGAAAATGTTTTCCTGATGTTTTGGGTTTTTTTCTGCACAGAAAATAGTATGTAACCATTTTGATTCATGAGGGAATATTATAGTTACAAAATAAAAAAAAACCCCAAACTAGTTGCAAATAAACATGATCATCACAATGCCAGAAGGAACACATGCAAGCAAGCTGCTCAAGATTGAATTCCTTATGCTGTTCTGTACAGCAAATATTTATGAACCTGGACACAAACATATCATATTGACAAGGAACCTCACTTCCTGCTCAATATTGCTTGTTTATTTTTAGTCTGGAAACCTGGACAGCCATGCTTTCTCAGTAGTATTAATTGCCACTGCTCTGTTTTTCCGCTGTTGGGGCTTCTGAAAAGAAAGACTGGCATAAAATGCAAAAAGTTTGGGAAGTACTGTTCTACCTATCGAACCAATGAAACATTAATAAAGCAGCCAGCATTATGATGTTTATGTACATAAAAAGAATATCACCCATCACAATATTAATGTGACTTCTTTCCGAATGACAGTTTGCTTTCTCTAGGCAACAATAACAGTGTTCCTATTTTACACCTGGGGGCCATATAGTCTTCTAGGCTGAACATCAGCAAAGTGCCGTTGAGGGGTACATACAGCTCCAGCATGAATTTCTGTCAAAAACTCTACTGAACCTGTGATATTCCTTGCTATTCACCTTTTTCAAATGCCTTTAAAAACTTCCATTGAGAACAACCACAGAAATTTGGTAAGTCTTTTGATCTAATAACCTTAATTAGTCACTGAAGTAGATCCACTTGGGAAAAGAACAAAAGAAACTTCTTGCAGGAGTTGTGATGTACTGTTCTTTCAAACTCATTTGATAAACTGCTGTTATTTTCTTTCTTTACACAGCAACGGTATCACTCTGACGTGTTTTGCTCCTAGTATACACTCAGCAAAAGCACTTTAATTCATTGCATGAAAGATGCAATTCATACATTTTCATTGCATGAAAGATGCCTTTGTCTATGTTTCAGCACAGAAATTACACAACAGGACCTAGTGAAGCTCCACTTAACTAATAGTTTTGCAATGTGTGTTCATAGGTATTGGCAGGCATAGCCTTACAGAATCAGGCTCTTAGGTGGCCAAAGCTGTGTTCAGTCCTGAACATGCTCATCCTCTCACAGGCATGTGATGGGACAGGGTCAGTACCCAGAGGGATCTCTGCTTGCAGAAGACTCCTCTTTATTAAATTTCTAAAGTGCAGTCACTTTTAAAATAGAGAGGTTCGACTAATCACCTAAAGCTGTGGTTTCACAGACTGCCGAGATCTCCTAAGGGCTTCCTGCTACTGAAGGAGAAAGTCTCTTTTCCTTTGTCCTTGGTCCAGCCTCTCCCACTCCAAACTCTGCCACTTTGGTCCCTGCTCCTAGCTAGTATTTTTCTCCATTGCTTAAACTGACTCTGATGCTCAAAAAAAAAAAAAAATCCTGTGTGACCTGATTTAACTCATTAACCCAGCAGAGAACCATGTCATTCTTTTTGCTGGGTTTCCTTCCTATCAGATTAGTGTGTTAAACCAGGTCACAGCAGGGGCTGAACGTCAGAGGTATACAAGTGGAAGGAATACACAGCAAGGAATGTGGCAGGAGGAAACAAGGGAGGACAGAAAGTGATTGTTAAATGGCTCATCACATCGTGTGAAAAGCCTGTTGGGATGAGGAATATGCTAATGAATTATTTAGTAGAGATCCTGAAGTAATTAAGCTTTAACAAATGCTCTTGTGTGGATCCTGTATACTCAAGTGTTTCTAGGAATGCACCCCTGCCGTTCTTGGCTCTTGGATGTTTCTTTTTTGTATATTACCAAGCCAGTCTACCAGTTTTAAAGACTAAACTAAAAGGACGAGAAACAATACCCTAACTTTCTCCAGTAGTCTTCTGTGTTTGTTTGGACTTCAGTTATCTAAAGCAGTGTTACACCCCTCCTGTTATTTTTCTGAGCTTCAAAGTCCCCTGAAATCACAATTATCCAACAGGGTTCCACATTTCTCATGTCATCTAGATAAATCTCATTGTATGGCCTTTAATCCCAGTCCCTGGGATGAACACCATGCACAGATGTTTTGCAATAAAGCAGTTATGAGAGTTATGTGGCAGCCTGCTCAATCTACAGCTTAGTCACACACATCAGGCAAACCTGCCTGCCTTGCTTTTATGTACCATTTATAGACCACACTGAAACAGTGCTTATGGACATCAGAAAAAAATGGAATCAATCCCACTGACTGGCATGGTGAGTGTTTAGACACAAACAAGGCTATTTTTAGCAAATGACGTGGAAAGGCTCAGAGTTTTAGATAAATTTTTCTCAAGTTGCCAGTCCTCAGAGCTGTCAGTCCCATCTCACTCCCCCATGCACTGGCCAGCTAGATGAGAGAAGGTGGGGCAAAAAAGCGTGAAGGGCTGAGAAGTACTAAAAGGTCCAGGATACTTGGTGTTAACCAGAAAATGCTACTAACTTTAGGGTCCATTTACCATTGTCATTCTAAAGTTTTCAGGAATATTTTTTTTTTAAATCCAGCGCCAGGAAATGTGCACATGTGGATTTATCATTCACATATAAATAAACTCAATCCCAAAGGCAGCATTATAAGAACAAACAAGACAGAGGGTACATTAAGGAAAAAATATCTCAATACTCATCCCTCCCCTGCGTACTTTGACCAACCCTCTGCTGCCAGTCCTTGTACCGTGCAAAAGAGATTTTTCATGCAACTATGGTTGACCTTCTGTAACAACATAGTCCTGGAAATACCATAGCATCAGTTGTGGAAATTCCTGCTTGGTTCTTTAGCACTGAACAGAATAGGGGAAGAAATTTCAAGCTGTGGATAAACATTAGAAGTCAATAGCACCCTCAGAGCCCTTCCATCAGAACTACTACTCCCCGAGCGGGTTGGGTGAGTGGAAAGTCTGTCTGGACTTCACCTTCCCGAAATACAAAACCCAGTAGCTTTGCTTAAACTCTGTGTGACAGCGGGACTAAGTGGAACTGTAGGACTTTGCACAAACATGTGTGCTCCATGTAACTCCTCCAGGGACAAATGCCTCCAGGGAGGGACAGAGCACATGAAGCAATCTGTGGCAGCTTCCCTCACCACAAGTGCACTCACCAGAGCTTATCTGACTGCATCATGTTTCAAACTGTCATCTCTGAAACTAGATCTAAAACTCCAAATCACGCAATTTGTCAATCAGCCCAGTCATCTGAAATGCCTATCTGCATGTTTTGCAAAGTGTTACAGGGGCCACTTCAGTTGTACACACTCTTGGTACTAGTTTCCCCTTTTGTTGTTGGTTATTTACTGTATCTATGTCACAAACAGGAAGCAACAATTTACAGGAACTATTATTGTTGGCTAAAATTCATCCACAAGCTTTCTAAAAGTAATACACTCACAAAAGTCTGTTTTGCTTATCTACAGGAAATGTCTTAAGTAATATGGTAATCACAGGCACCAAAAAAATAAACACCAGGTAAACAAGGACAAAACCCATGTTTCAACCCATTCTTTTCCACAAAACATGTAAATACAGGTTTCAGGAAAATAAAATGTCTCATTGCCCTCCAGTGAAAGCACTTTCTTAAATCTGGGGCTACATTTGCCTGTGAGCTTAGAAGTAGGCAATGGGGTAGTCTGATGCTGACAGCACTTAACAGCAGTGTGATGACTTGCCTGCATCCATGAGGGGAGAACACAACCCCTGAACACCCTGAACTGGGTATCTGCAAAGTATGGCTGACGCCAGTGCACATGGGCATCATACTTCTTGAGCTTAAAGCTGGCGCCCTCCTCCTGCTCACCCTGACCCTAGGTCTGCTTACTCAGCTGTACTGCAGAACCTGACTGGTAGAAAGCCACCTTCTTCCGGAACAAAAACACCACCTTCTGGACAATCTGGGTTAAGCTATAGGGAAAATTAATACTATTGCTCTGCGCTGTTCATTTGGACTGTATAGACTATTGATTTGTTAGTTACTATTCTGACTGACTTAATCCTAAGGTTCTTCAAAATGGAGCCTGTTAAACTCTGGTGATTCTTTCCCAGTGGAATTCAGGACAGAGATGTAAACAGACAAGAAAAAGTCACGGCATACCTTGGTGCATAGTTTTATCTGGTGTGCAACAAGGTCACAGGAGATCGGGTGTCAGAAGTTTGGCTGCTGTGAAAGATGAGAATTGTTTTGTTTAATTTCTGAATTTGGTGACTGCAAACAGTATTTTGCAATCTTCATTCCAACCATTAGCAGGTGTTTTCTGTAGTAGCCCTAGTTGTAGAGATATAAATGTGTTTTCCACATGCCTGTCTTCCAGATCCACATTTTAATTTTACAGACCTACATCTAACCTGCAAAAAGTGGGCATCATCATTTTAGAGAAAGCTTGGTTATTGAAAGAGATGTGATCTATCCAGATGGCACCTCCTGCTTCTACCTAGGTTTCTTTTAGTTCTGCTTCACACACCTTCTCACTCTCCTCCTAAATCCTCTCACATAACATCATTCTCTTTGTTCCCAGCAAGCCTTCTCCTAGTTCTCTGATAATGCATCAAGATCTTGTGTCTCTTTTTATTTCCTTGCAGTTCAGCATCAGTTGTGAAGCTCAGCTCTTGATTTCTATACTCTGGGCATAGTTTGATGAGATAGATCCAACCTTCTGGTTTCCCCAAAAAAGAAATGTACAAAAGTTTTATTCCCTAATAAATGACCATAGGGCCACAGCTCTTCATAACACATAAATGTCCACCTCTCACAAAGCACCTGCACAACTGATCTTGCAGTCACTCACAGTCAGCACTGGCACAGAAGGAGCTGATCATGTTTAACAGGTGTATTGTTTGGTCAGCGTACAGGTTCTTGCACTGCTACCAGTTACCCTGAACTTAGCCCCTTTGGCTAAATGGAATCAGACTGGCATCTTCCATGGTTAACGAAATTAGACTTACACAAAACCAATCAATATAATTTATATTTGGCTAGATTGCTCTGCAAAAGGTAAGGCTGAAAAAAAAGCATATTGATTTAAGTGATGCAGTAGACCAAGCTCTGTACCAACACAGTTTCATTTCTCCCCAGGAAGGCCACCTGGGGTAGATACAGAGCTCTACTTCTAGTGAACTGGCTATTAAGGCTTGGATACAAGATTTGTATGCAATCTTTTAAGGAGTGTTAAATCAAAGAGTGTGACAATTACAAGTCTAATTCTAGTAATATTTCTAACATTTACTTTGGCAGTCTTTATGAGGTGCAGAAAACATGTAATAAATTATGGCATATCTGAATAGTTCTAAATTACCTGGAATCCCAGTCTAACATATCAGAATTGAGGACCTTGGAGTTCACCCTGGCTTGCTGTTTCACCACTTTCTCATGTTCCTTCAGGCACAGATAATAATAACAAACACCACAAATTTAGTTTACTGCTTAAAGAAAGCCATTATCAGTTTCATTATTGCTACAACCCTATAGAGTATATGCTTTGTCACAGGTGGATGAACTGAGGCAGGAGAAAAGCCTAGGGGGGACTTCCCTTACCTCCTTGTTATGAACACAGCAGTTCAAAAGAGCATCACAGAAATGCTGTCCTATTGACTCCAAGTCTTCACACTGAAATGGGTGCTTTGTCTGCAGCCTGCAGTATCAGTAGGAGCAAGACAGAAATAAAAATGTCAGTCATCCTGCTGACTGCTAGGTATCTGTGATATTTCAGGATTGTGGCTGACTGCAAACTGACATACCTTTCACTGACAGATGCTAGAAGGTCTATGACTGTCGGAATTTTATACAGATGATTACAGATCATTATTCTGCCTATATGAACACATCTATCCACGCAGAGGAGGTTAACTATAACTATAACCTATTACAAAATTTCCTAAAAATACAACTGGCTTTAGTTACTGCTTTTAATTTGCCATCTACTAATGTTGTTGTACATATGCAATAATGCTAGCGGTGGCCTGAAAGGTTCCTAGGTGAATGCCCTAGTTTTAGTGGTTTTTTCAACTCTTTTCTTAAATCATCATTCATGTCTACCCAATAAGACAGAACACCAACAAGGGGATGGTAGCTCAAGCTACCATTTTCCATGAAAAAACAAAAGTAAAGGTCTTGTTTGATGATTCCTACTACATAGCTACAGGGAATTGTCTCACCCAACTTAGAGCCACAGATAGAGGCTTCCAAAGTGTAGCTGTTGTTGATGCCCATCTTCCACATTACCACTCGACCTGTGCCTTTTTTGCTCTTTTGGACCCTGAAACAGCAGTCTGGGAATGAGAACTTAAAACACAGGTACAGCATTACATTTTGAAGTAAATAGGAAGATGCAATAATTTAATTTTAACCCTGCATGTTTTTTTAAATCTTATGTACGAGGTAAACAATTGTGAGTTTTCACTCTACTTGACTATTGCATAACATAGTTCAGAGCATACTTTTATTACTGATATAATGGAGATATAGGTGAAATACGAGGCCTTTGATTAAAAGCTTATTTTACTCTAAGGATTTCTGAGACGTCTGCAAATAATTTTTTATGTGGCTGTACTTACTGGTTCTGAATGATCCTATATAGAGAGCTGACCAGCTGAGTTACCATAAATCCTGTTATATACGAACATGCATATTTACTAAAAAGTTGGACTAACTCTTCTCTCATGAGTTAATAGACCAACAGTTTGATACATATGGATCTGGAGCTCACAACCACCTCATTATTGATATTGGAGGAAAACGGCATTAGCTGCAAGTATGCAATGACATCTAGTAGGTTAGGTTGTGTGTTGTTTTATTCCTGAGCCTTTGCAACCTCTCTGGTTCAAAAGAAGCTTATTGCAGTCAGATTTTGCTGGAAAATGACATATGTTAAAAGCCATCATTTCCTACTAAACCTTTTCTTTTTTTTTCCCTGAACTATCTTACACAAACATGGTGATTTTGACACAATTTTCAAAATAAGTTTTCAAAAGGATTCAACCTGGAGAAACATTTTTCTTCTTTAGTTTCTTATTTGCTTACTTGTTTGTTTTTAATTCTACAATATTGTATTTTAAACCTGCATTTAATATAGGAGTACACAATATTTAAAGTTAGTTTTTGACATTGTTAAAATAATGTTACTTTGATATTCCTTTTTTCTTCATTCTTTTAAAAAATCTTCAAAAATGCTAACTTTATGTCCCAGTTCAGCAGGATACTCTTTGGAGTGCTGGAATTTCAAAGGAGTTAAAATTTCATATTTGTACCATTTCTAGTTGTAGCCAATTGAAGATTATTTTACTGGGTGAAGTGTGGTCTTTTAGTAAATGTGATACCTTAACAAAAAATTAGGGATCCCAGACAGTGCTTGAATTTTCAGGTGAGAACATTTCTAGCTAGACATTTGCTTACCTTATCTGGGCAGCTCTTGCTCAGCAGGAGTGGGAAGACACGTGGATGCATGTATGGTGCTTTTGCTTGCTGCTTTCTCTCACAACCATACATGAAGACATTTTGTTTCCTGTTGTGACCATGGATATCACAATACAGGAGAACATCATGTTCCCCCATCACTCTGTAATATGGATGACACAGACTTTATTAAAAGTGGGTTTTTTTCTCCACCTCAGAAACTAGTCTAATACATTACACTGAAGCTCATGTGTAACCTAAAGAACAAGAAATCAATAATAGTTTTATATTCTGAGCTCTAAGTTAAACCTTTAGTGTGCTAGATGAAAGCCAAACTGCTCAGTTCCCTCCAGAATAAAACACTTGTTACTGCACAGAAATAAGATATGAGTGTATGCATCATTAGCCTTTGTCCATGTGTTTGTTCTAACTCTCAGGCTCAGTTATATATATCCAGCTCTGTAGATGTATACATGAGCATGTTGTACAGCTGGAACCCACTATTCTTATCTGCTGCTCTTTCACTATTGTATGTGTTGAATGCTATAAAATGCTGATGCTATAAAATGTTGATGCTATAAAATTATGAGACTGAAACATAAATGGCAGTGATTATGCTTTCCTTTATCAAACTGGAGACATCCATTTTTATGATGTGACAAGATTCTGCAATGTATTATTGCTTAATTAACTTTTTAAGGAAAATTTGCAGGTAGACACATTGGTATTTAGCAACCCACACCCGCACCACCCAATTCATGTCAAAGCAGAGCTCTACAGGGAAGATGCAATGGCACCACAGCTGTCACCTGGGGCTTTACTCTGGGCAGAAGTTGGAAATCCATGGTGGAATGAAGAAGGAAGCAGTAATAAACGTATCTGTCTCAGCTGACAGTAGCTGAATATGAGACTGAAGGTCAGTAGCACATCAGCAGACATAATTAGTATTAATTACAGGGCACTCACAAGTGCAGGCTGTCTCTATATAGTAAGACAGAGAGAGGAATTCTCATGGAAAAGAAGGAGAGGCACAGTGCTCATCCTCTGTAAGCTAGGGATCTACCTGCCAAAACATTCATTTGAAAGAACACAGATCTTCTTAAAAATAGGCTGTAACTAGATGAAAAACATTAAATGTACTGACACTGGCTTTCTGCACAAAAATCTTGTTTGTATTAATTTGTTACAGAAGTTAAACCAGAGAGATTTAGTTTATTAGCTGAAGGTATATTTATAGTTTATAGTTTATTTATAGTTTAATACCTGAAGGTTTACTTTTAAATCCAGAGTATCAATGTGTCTGTGACTGGAAGTCTGCATAAGAAATCAAATATATTTGTAGCAAAACATAGAGCAAACTTGGCAATCTTGTCAAATAGACTTCTGGGATCTATTCTGAACCCAGCTTCATTCTGGGACATGGCTGTATGCCAGAAAAGAAGAAAATGAAAGAAATAAGGAATTTGACAAGTAGATTTTGGCAGAGGATAGTGGGGAGAAATATGCTGAAAACATTTTGATGAAAACTCTTTTACTTTGGAGATACAAGTTATTACCAGAAATGGAGAAAGTATATTAAAGGAAAACCTGCACAATACTGAAGAAAAAAATAACCCACTCTGAAATGCAACTGAATGTAAACAAAATGGTCAGAAAGGGTTGGGTACAGGGCAAAGATGTAAACAATACTGCAACAGTAAGGGACATAGAGAAGTCACACTAACAAAGAGACAGTGGAAAGGAAAATCATCTATTCTAAAGGGAAAGAAAATGAGGTTACCTTTTGATCATGTTTCGGGTGTACCAAATGGAAGGATAAAATTTTTTCATGTTAGATCCATATTTGCAGTTCAGGTCCTGACCAGTTAAAGAGCAGCGGTGATTTCCCACAGTCACACCATCTGGGTTCAACATGGGTACCACTTTGAAGACAAAATTGTCCCGCAGGAGTTGAGCTTTGTCTGAATTACCAAGAATGTAATCCAGAAAGCCCTTCATTATCCAGGAACTGTCAGTTTCTCCCAGATGCACCCTTGCGGTTAGTATCACAGCCTTCTTCTTGGTGCCCTTGCCACTTCTGGGGGGGCTGGTGATAGTTAAAACACACACTGTGTTTCCTGCCAGTGAACAGCACAAGATGTGAATCTTGCAGAATTTGGACTTCACTGGATCTTTAGAGATGGCCACCAGGTACTCCTGCAGGTTGGAGTAGGTGTAAGGATAGCAGTGGGCAAAGTAGCAGGTGTCCTGGTCATGAGGGAACTGGAACGTCCAAGTGAGTGAGAAGTACTGACGTCTACCTTGGCCTGCATTGTTTTTGTAATACTTGATTTCATCTCCAGTCCTTCGCCAGCCAACCTTGTGTTTCTTAGCATCGGCCTCTGAGTATAACAGTGGCCACAAGCCACATTTATATAGGCTGTTGTGCTTGGTAAAGTTGACAATAGTGAAGCGATATGGCATCCCTGCCTGCATATGGTTTACTTGGAAGTAGTACCACTGCGTGTGTCTGCTTGTGTAGAGGTCGGTGCGCAAGGTCAGCTGGTACTCAAATTCATTGCTGTAGGCAGAAAGAAGACAAAGAGTTGTGATGCTGGTTAGCACTGTCGTATGATGCAGTGTCAAATAATGTGGACTATCATGACAAAGCATCCCACAGAGAATCAGGTGGAAATCCAATTTACACTGTCATAAATCAAAGTCTACACAGCTGCCAGGAAAAGATGCCTAATCTCACTGAGTGTGTCAGTAATGCAACTGCTGTCTTCTTTAGGACTTTTAATAATTAGGACTTCTAAAAACATTCTCCACATTATGCTTTAAAAGAAAGTGCTTAAGAAAAGGTGTTGAGTTTGTGTGGGTGATTATCACCTATAGAAAATATTCAGTGCTATGGAATGGCTATTACACCATTTCAGGTGAAGGCTACCTGAAACTACTCTTGAAGCTTACTCGACTAATGTAAAACAAGTTACACACCCAGAGTAACACATCCTGCTCAGAAACTGATAGCAGGCTGCTGATAATAAGAATTCTGATAACTCCACCTTAATAAAAGAAAAAAAGATTAGACACTTACACTTTGACCACCTTCTGCAAATTCCCACTCTCAAACCGTGCTTCGAAGATCAGTGTGTTGTCCCCTTTCTGATGGACGATCTGCATCAGGGGTAGAGATCTCTCACTTCGGAAAACATAAAGCAGGAGTTTTTGTTAGCTAGGGGAAGGAGCACAACAGATCTCTTTCATTTCAGTCTGAGTCATTTTAGAGAATGCCTACATCCTTTTGAATATGTCTTCTAGAAACAGGCAACTTCATGGAGCTGAACTTCAAAGCATATCTTAGGTAAGTGTAAAAGAAATTATATGAAGATTTTGCTGATCATTCCCACTTAATCTTACAGATTTCAGCCAGCCTAAGATCTGACTCTGTCTTGGAGGTGCCTGTGTCTCTCTGCATGAGCAACAGACAATTCATACTCTGTACTTAGACAAAGCAACCGAGTTAGGTGGAAAGACTCTCCTCCTCCCAGCAGGTGTGGGGGTGGCCAAGGGGGGTCAGGGGGATTTGGGAAACACCCCCCCTCCCCAAATTGCCAAATCCCCAACCGCCCAGCTACTCACTGAGGGCGAGGCAGGAGCAGACCCACTGCAGCACCGCCATGGTCTCTGTGGGGACCTGGAGCGGGGTGAAGTGAAGGGGCATGGCAGGGGGGGACTGGGACTGGGGGGATCAGTGGGAGTGGGGAGGGGCACTGGGAGCTGGAGGAAGAGGAGCGGGGAACTGGGAGCTGCTGGTTTTAATGGAGCTGGTCCCACCCTGGGTCCACCCCAACACCTGCCCTCCCCTGGGTGGGGGTCAAAGGGTTGGATAATGGTGGGGCTTCTGCAAGTGGGTGTGTAAAGGTTGGGGCTTGTGTAAAGGCTTGTGCAAGCTTTGGGGCTGGGGGAAAGGCTTGTGCAACGTTTGGGACTTGTACAAACATGTGAGCAGAGGCACGTGCAAAGTTTGGAGCTTGTGCAAATGCTTGTGCAAAGTTTGGAGCCTGTGCAAAGGCCTGTGCAATGCTCAGGCTTGTACAAAAGCACGTGCCACGTTTGGGGCTCGTGCAAATGCAGGTGCAACACCTGGGACTTGTGCAAACCCCCATTTGCACAATTGCAGAGCCCTGGTGCATGTGCAAGAGCCCCAGGACGTGGAGGGACAGAGCTGCACTGAGGGGCACTGGGATGAACTGGGAGGCACTGGGAGTTTGTTGGGTTATTAACAGCGTGTGTATTAACAGGGGGTCCCCGGGGGGGACAGTCGGGGAAGGGGGTCCCAGGACCCTTAGGGGACATTGAGGGGCACCCAGGTCACACACCTGTCATCCCCTCCCGGAGAGGTCCTACCCAGCACACTGGGGGATACTGGGAGATACTGGGGGGGGGAAATGGGGAAACTGGGGGACATCCAGGGACACTCTGGGGACCCCCAGACCACCGTCTATGTCACCATACAGGGATCGCGGGACACTGGGAGGGGCCACAGGGACAGTGGGGGACCCCCAGGCCACCCTCTATGTCCCCATAGAAGGGTCCCAGGACACTGGGGGACACTGGCGGGGAACACAGGTGGACACTGCATGATCCCCAGGGATACTGAGGGACCCCTCCACCCCCTGTCCCCATAGAGGGGTCCTAGGACACTTGGGGACACTGGATGGCCTGGGGGGGGGGACACATGGGCACACTGTGTGACCCCCAGGGACACTTTGGGGATCCCCAGGCCACACTTTGTGTCCCCATAGAGGGGTCCTGGGACACTGGGAGACCCCTAGGCCACCCCCTGTCTCCACAGAAGGGGTCCCGTGACACTGCTGAGGGGACATGGGAACAGTGAGGGACCCCCAGGCCACCCCCCATCCCCATAGAGGGATCCGAGGAACACATGGGGACCTCTAAGTCACATGGGGACACTGGTAGACCCCCAGGCCAACTCCTGTCCCCATAGAGGGGTCCCAGGACACTGGGAGACACTGGGGGACACACTGGGGGACCCCCAAGCAACCCCACAGCCCCATAGAGAGGTCCTGGGACACTTGGGAACACTGTGCAGGGGGGGACATGGGGACAGCGGAGAACCCCCAGGCCAACCCCTGTCCCCAGAGAAAGGTCCCAGAACACTGGGGGGTGACATGGGGACAGTGGGGGACCCCCAGGCCACCCCCTGTCCCCAGCATCAGGTCACCGGGCAGACTGGGGGCACTGTGCCACCACCTGGGGTCCTGATGGCAAAAAGCACTATGCTGACAGGATCGTTTCACTTGTGAGTTGTGCTTAGGTATCAACTCAGATAATGTGGTTTCATATAGCAAGAATTATACTTTTTAACCAGTTAACAAGCACAGGAAGGACTTTACCATGTTTGAACTCCTCTCCCATTACCGCTGGCATTGATGCAGATCCCTTGTGCGTAGAACTCTGCTGTGGAGAGCCTGGGGCGAGGATCCCCATTACACGGTACCGGTCTGAGGGGTTCACCTGGGATGTTAAAACAACTGTGCTTAGCATCAACTTAGGTTAGAAAAACGTTTAAAGGCTTCTGAATTCAATGTTTACACACCCTAGGGTCCTATAGTGGTAAATGAAGATTGCTGTCTTTGGGTTGTGTCAGCAATACAGGATTTGGCCATTCCCTAGATAAGAAAAGCCAGTAACCATCCATCTTAAACTCTGCCATGTAATTCAGGGTAGGATTCAATGTTGCCTACATAAATCTTATATGAAGAACTACCTCTAGAAGTGTTACTTCTGTCTGCAAATTAAAATAAACAATAGCTCTTACCATTTTGAAAAAAAAAGAAGAAGAACTTGTTGAGAGGCCCCTAACTTGACAGGGACTGTGGCACTTAGGACTTCAGAAAGGCATTCCCTGGGACTTGATGGATGGACTCCCGACCCAAAAATTAGAACGACTTGTGCAGAACTGGCAGATGTTGCCACACAAGGTCTCCAGGTCCTTGAGGAGGATGGCGAGGTCCGTCGCCTCCTGCCCGGCCTGGAGGACAACTCGCAGGTGGCACACCTCCACCCCCATGCAGTATACTTGGAAAGCCAAAGATGCTCATGGAAAAGAGCACAAAATTAATACAAGGTGGATTATTCCATCTTTCCAATTATAACCCACTTTCAGTTCTCAAAATGAACCGAGAATGCTTTTCTTTCTTCTTGCAGGTAAAACCCCATGGAGAACAATATCCTGAGCCACGACAGGGGATCCTTATGTAAATTTAAATTCTTGTATAGTATTGATGTTCATTGTCTTATTAATATTTTTAGGATGTATTGTCTATCATCGCAGAAACTGCTCTGGGTGACCGTTCTCCTCTCCCTCAGCTCCTGGGGAGGCTTTGGCTCTCCTAAGTGCTAACCGAGAATGGTGGGTCAGCCACTTGAGTACAGTCCATAATGGGACGAGATTCTGGACTGAGGATGCTGATCCCTGGCAACTCCATTTTCCTGGAAAAGGTATTTATTGCCTTAACTGGACAAAAGAGAGAGGAGTGCGAGTCGGGGAGAGTGTTTGGGAATGGGCTTTATCCCCAGGCTTTGATTGTTATGACCCCTGTTGCAGACCCTATGACTGTTCTAAATACCAAGGGAAGTGAAACCGAACACATGTAAAACTCACAATAGTTGGGTAAAATGTTCATACCAAGAACCTACAGTGGAAGGTTGTAAAGCGGCAATGCGAGATCGGTTCTTTGATGTGCTGTTTGGAAATTGTCTGCATGCCAATAGTACAGATAAAACCCATATAGTGCAGGTGTTTCAGTGGGCCTGCCACCTGGAACCCCAATGAAGTGATTAGCGGTGCTCGAGAACCTATTTATAATTTGAATCGCATTATTCAATTACAAGCTGTCTTAGAAATTATCACCAATGAGACCGCTCGTGCCCTGGATCTATTAGCAGACCAGGCCACGCAAATGCGAACTGCAATGTTCCAACATCGTATGGTTCTCGATTACCTGTTAGCTGAAGAAGGGGGTGTTTGTGGTAAATTAAATGATTCAAACTGTTGTTTAAAAATTGATGACAATGGTCAGGTGGTCAAACAAATAACTTCTGGGATTAGGAAACTAGCCCATGTCCCTGTTCAGACCTGGAAAGGTTGGGAATTCGATCCCTTCTCATGGCTTCCAGGTGCTCCGTGGGTTAAACATATCTTATTTTATGTTATGTGGCTTGGCTATGGTAGTGTTTTTACCTTGTTTGATTCCATGCTTCATACAACTGATTCAAAGCGTTGTATCGAACATGCAATTTGTCTCTACCGCTTCGCCCGATGGCATTAAACAGATTCGTGCCACATGTAAAAAGGCACCATCTATCATACAGGTTGTATAAATGCATGTGTTCTTTACAATGGCCACCACTCCAGTCACAGGGTGGTATAACAACCCACTACCTTATTGGGGATAAGCATAGCAGTGAACTACCCATGAAGACGAAATGAAAGTACCCAGGTCTAAATTACACGTGCACTCTGGGCTGGGAGCGTGGAAATAGATTTTCCTGCTCCGTAGGCAGGCCCAAGCTCCAGCAAGCCAGACCACCATCTTCAGCTCCACAACTGACAACATAGCCTTTTGATACTTAATTCTGTGACAGTTACTCTGGTAGCTCTTGTTATGCTTTCGCTTGTGATATGTATGTGTTGGTCTTGTAAGTGTCCATGTAACTCGTTTCATAGTCGTACTTGTTTTTGTGGACAACCACCTTCTCCCCGCAATCCCCAAGGGCTGGGAGCATGTCTTTAGGCCCAGCCTGGGACACATTTTAGTTAAACACGTTAGGTTAAAATACTGTTAATTGATACTGTTATTGTTACCTTTGTTATATGTTAGGTTAGACTATTGTTAATTGATACTGTTACTTTTATTATATGTTTGTTTAGAGTATTGTTAACCATTGTTAGTATTAATGTTGTTTTATTTGTTGCATGGTTTGGTCTTATTACTGGTTTTGCCATGTACTATTCTCTGCTTTATTCAATTAATTCAACATGTTGTAACAAATATGCAATTTATGGCCACCTCATCACTTGACAATGTTAAAATATATCCATGTGGTGTACCAGCCAAAACCTTCAATTGTGAGAATTGTATGGACAGATTTTTTCCCTGTTTTCTTTTGCTATATGATTTTGTCATGTTAATGTTTGTTCTCCTTGCTATATATTGTTTCATATTTTATATAATTGATTACAACTTCATTGGATGAATTCATATTCTATACAATTGATTATTATGTCATTGGATGAATTATAAAATGCTCTTTTCTGGCCTTTTCTAAACAGCTCTCCTTTCCTAAAGCCACCATGGGTCCTAAAGCAATCTTTGAGCCACGGGGTGGTGTGAGAGACTGAAATGTCCTATGACTGCCTCAAAGCTTGCTTGTGTCTGTGCAAACCTCCAAGAGAAGCTGCTGCGGCCTGTGATTGGTCTGGGGGATGTTGCCCAGAGAAGCGGGAGTGTATTGAAGGATGCACCCCCCCACTTCTTTGCGGTTGCATTGTCCGGACTCTTTAGACAAGCCTCAAAGGGGCAGACGTGTGCTGAGTTGCCCCATCCTGTAGCCGTTTGTGGCCCTATTGTGTAGGCCAGACCCCATACATGCATGGCTAATGAACTGACAAGAGGCAAAGGTTCCTGCCCTGAAGCCAGATGCAACAAAACCTGTTGGACCAGAGAAAAAAAAACTAAAGGTGAGCAGATATGTTAATCAGCAGATACGATGAACTTAAAAAGGCAGCAGAAAATTTTCTCAGTGTGCATCTACCATTGAAGCTTGATTCGTGTGCACCCACCACCGAAGAACTGAAGACTGAGGACCAACGGGACGTCGCTGGATCCATGGTGGTGACTATTCTTGCAGCCCTATCCCGCATCCTTGCTTTATTTCTGCCTTTTCCTTCCATTCTGTCCTATCGCTACCCCTCTTCACTTCTTTAATAATAAAAAACCTGGTTTGGGTATACGGCATTTGACCTCGTTTGTGTCTTAATCTCGCTCTTGGGATCGTATCGAAACCTCCCCCGACATTGGATCAGGACACTTGTTCACAAGAGCAGAAGCCAAAGCTTTTGAATAGAGTGGACATGTTCTTGCTACCAGCATTGTCCAGGAAACCCCACCAAGAAATCCCAGCAGGTTGCAGTAAATGCCATGTCCTAGAGCAGATACACTGGAGTTAGCCTGCAGTCTTTCCATACCCAAGGATATTCCTTCAAATTTGCAGCACCAACTTCCCAATCTATAGAATACTCAGTACACTTCAGCCTCAAAGTCAGTTGTTATTGCAGTGCAATGAGGCCAAAATTGTTGGTCCTTAACAGTGATGAGAGAAAGAACCATTACCACACCACTTCCCAAAATACTGCTACTCTGAAATTTGCCTACACTGCTACAGCTACTGCTTCACTCCAACCTCCCTTAAGAAAAAAATTCTGCCATTCTTCTAGCACTTGCTCTAGCCACATGCACAAACAATACTTTCTTATTCCTTACAGATCAAGCTTTTATACTTAACTTGGCTTTTTTATCATCTGTAGTCAGGTTCCTGAAAAGCAGTAAAGCACCTTGTCTTGTAGGCACTCCCCTCTTCTCCCCACTCTACCCCACAGACAGACCTTGAATCTAAACTAAAAAAACAGGTTTTTGTTTGAAAACTGTCATTTAAACGGCTATCCAAAGCTGAAGTACTTCTAATGGTCTTATTATTTCAGCATGAGGTGCCTCTGAAAAGCTTAAAGATTATGAACAATCATCTTACGTTTTGCCCACAGTTTAACTGCACAGAGCGTGAGCTGGAAGTTCTCTTCATTTGTCACCAGATGTAACATTTCATCGGTAACTCTAAGAAAAAAGTTGAAGTACAGAAGTTCCTAGTAACAGGTACAGGTCTGTTTTATGCTATGCTGGATCAATAGCTTACAATTTGTCGTTCAAATCTATGAAAACAAGTGTGGATTACTTGCTTTGTAGTACGTTAAAAATTACAGATTACACACAACATTCAGTATCCCTTCAGGTAACTGGTGCCCTCAACAGCTTTGTCACAGTTTATAGACTATTGCCAACCATTTTTAATATGGCCCTTTCTAGAGGATTCTGAAAGCCAGGTTTCTTTCGACAGCCAGGAACAATTCAACCAGTCCCTGCTCAACAATGAGCAAGTTAGGCTTCAGGTATTTTAAATATCTTTATTTTTTTTTTATGAACTACCACACATTCTTCTCTACCAAGTGCTCTGCCTATTCATCTGAAGCAGTCTCTGTGGCAAACTGGAACAGTGCACACACCCTGATCCAAGAAACATGAAATACAGGTCTATCTAAACACACAACTCCTTGAAACATCTAAATTTAAGCCCACTCGCCACCTCCTCAGATCTCAAGTACACAGGAGATCAGTTTATGCACCTTGTACAGAACCTGGAGTTGTCTAATGTGCATTCTATACCAATTTCAGTAACACTTTCTTTTTAAAGATGTGTAAATACGCTCACCATTTAAGCTCCGTATACATCTTGTATCCAGGCTTCTCAGATGCCAGTCATCTCTGAGACCAAGATTATCAGAAACAGTTTGCACAGACAGTCTTGTAAACACCAGATCCATCTTAAAGAGGAAAAAAAGTGTCAGCTGCACTGTTTGCAAACTGCACACTAGTGGGGGACAGTTAGTCAAGTCTAAAAAAGAGTGGTTAACATCTGTATTTAGAACTATGTGACTACAGATACATCTCCCAAGAGATTTATTTGCCAAAAAACTTAAGAAAATTGCTAGAAGTTCCATATTTTATTTACAAAACCTTCATTATATCCCCCCCTCTTTTTAAGCTACGGAAAGGAAGTGGTTTTTAGGTTGAAAAAGATTACTCTAAACTTAGAACTTCCATTAAAAGGGAACTTAAAATTGATCATAGAATTATGACGTAAGTTCAACCACCTCAGCTGTACTTCAGCAAAGGAGAGAGCATTTTCTCTATGCAGTAAGCCCTCTTGATCCTGAAGCATCTGGTTCATAGCACAGTCTGAGGCAAGAAAGTTATTCTGTGAATGTCTGCACCAGACAAAGCCCACAAGAAGGTCACGAAATAAGTGTCTTCATGCAAGTGACACCAAGCAGTAACTTGCTTAGGTACTACAGCACGCAGGTCTCCATTCACTGTATAAGAGGCAGTCAAGATACAAGGATTTCTGCAGCTGACAAACCCAGGCAGGAGTCACATGAGTACTTCTACTTGTCATTTTCCAGATTGCTTGTCTCATGACCACTTCATTTTTGATTTGCAACAAAGCATTTAGTCTGCTGATGTGATTCACACAGTGACTACACCATACCCATCCCTCTGTAGAAAGCCAGCTTGTCAGAGCTGGGAGGAGTTAGCAAGAACACTGCCTCTACTCCCACTCTGCACAGTCCTTGTGAGGTAAGTGCTGTTCAAGCACACTACCCTGCTCTACAGCACAGGTTTAGAAAGAGGCGGCCCTGACGTTCCCAGGCCTGCCAGGCTTCCTGGGGGCTTATTTTCCTATCAGCTCCCATTTTACTGCAGCGTCTTCTCCTGGGATATGCTGTGGTCAGGCTGTTTAATTACAGTTTCCTAAGTACACTCTAAGGTACCAATAACCTTGTAAAATAGCATGGTCACAGGTCCCTGGAGAAGTTATCCTATTCCAAAGGAAGAAAAAAATATTTCTCACTTAAAGAAAAAAAGCAAAACGCTTACCTCAACGCCATCAAACCCAAACTTGACAACTGGTACATAACCATCTTCAACTGCCTGTAAAGGAGCGGATGACTCTGTAAGAAAATATTTTTTGTTACTTTCATGTTCTTCCTAAACTGTGATAAACTGCAGAATTTACACTGCTGAACTACTTAGTATACAGACTGAGTTGCTTCCGAACCAAAAAAATTGTTAGTAAGCTGCAAGCAGTATGGCACTACTATGGTACTAATACTGGCTTTAAAAAGTTACTTAGCCAAGAGATTGAGAGGCTGATCCTGTGTTGTAATGAACCAACAGTGCACAATGAGCCATCAGTGTCAGTGCTTGTAAGGCACTTACCTTGGCAGTGAGGAAGAAAAGGAAGAGATTTCTGTAGCTCTCCTTCTACTGGTTAACATCCAGAGAAATCTAAAAAGTTCTGTCCACATCGGACAGTGCGCACTAGCCTTCCTTATTTTGATTTTCTACAATGCCTGAGGGGCTGTCAGATACCTTATGGGACAGTTTTCAGTGTTGTAGACCTCCTGTTAGAACTGTGC